>NC_092876.1:51385133-51695588 GCF_028372415.1 Notamacropus eugenii
TTGTCAGTGATGGAACTCGGGACTCAAGTCCAGGTCTCCATCTCTACCACCCTGAAACCTTGCTCTGAGCTTTCCAGGCCAAGACCCACTTGCCCGACCAGCTGGACTCAGAGAGGTCCTTTGTCTGCCTTTAGTAAAAGAAGCTGAATTATCTGGCACCTGGGGCTCATGGCCTGTGGAAGAAGCAGGCTGGGAGTCTGCTATGCTCATCTGGGAATCCACAGTTTCCTCCCTCTGGCTCCACTCCCTTACAGGTCATTTCAGGATTCTGCTTCTCTCTCATTCCAGAGATCCCGTCTCCTGATCTTTCCTCCTCTCCAGGAGTCCCCAGT
Organism: Notamacropus eugenii; assembly: GCF_028372415.1. Taxonomy (NCBI): domain Eukaryota; kingdom Metazoa; phylum Chordata; class Mammalia; order Diprotodontia; family Macropodidae; genus Notamacropus; species Notamacropus eugenii. The sequence continues at coordinate 51,385,466 of NC_092876.1, forward strand.
AGGACTTGAGGCCAGCTTTATCTCAGGACAGCCACAGGTCCCCTGCTGATTTCCCTCCCTCTTGCTGGCCCAGACAAGGCCCCTTCAGGGCAGCCATATCCAGCTAGAAATGAGTTTCATGAATGTGCAACGTAATAGACCTACCTCTGATATAGGAGACATAGACCCTGCCCCCATGGAAGCACCCTCCACCCCCACCCCAGTCTGAAATCTGGGAAGACAGGAACGTACAAAGTTGACTTAAGCAAACATAGTCCTTCTTTCACATGCACCCTGTGAGGTAATTATTATCAATATTATTACCCTTATTTTACAGAAGAGGAAACTGAGGGCCAGAGAAATTAAGTAATTTGCCTGGGGTCCCCCAGTAACAAGCAAGACGCAAACCCATGTCTTGCTCCCAATCTGTTGTTTTTCCCATTACATCCCAAGATTCTCTATGGCATACCTTGACAGTAAGTTAGTTAGTAAACATTAAGTGCCTACTATATGCACATTAGCCTAACCTAGTTCTTTTTGTAAGGTTCCCAGCATGGAATCAGAGGGTCCTAAGGCCACCCAAGAGCCACTGTCTTGTGACTTTGTTCTGAATTGTTACTTAATTATAGTTGGCATCATAGATTTAAGACTAGAAGGTTCTTTCAGTCACATGTTTGACACTTCTGATCCTGTCCAAAACCTTTCTTCTATAGATCAGAGGAAGGGAAGGAACTTCCCCAAATTCACACAGCCAGTAAGGCTCACAGCTGGTATTAGAACCCAGGTCCTCTGATTTGAAATACTGCATTTTCCCCTCTTTTGCTGGACTTTTTCCTACAGCAAAGTGAAGTCTAGATGGAATGCTCACCAATCATTAGACATCCCAAACTGAGTGAAGTGTTTAATTGTGTTAAATGTTGTGGACAGATATGAATCGAGGAGAAGACCGGAGGATTCCCTTTCAACCCAGGTGGTACCTTCTCTGTGGCATTGGGGCTTTCACTGTGGGGCAGTGGGAAATTTCCCACTGAGAAATGCTGGTCTCTGTCCCCTTGGGAAGGCACAGCCATCTGAGAGAGAAAAGAGAGGTTGGATTTGACTGAACTAGCCTGAGGGTGAGGCCAAATCTTGGAAGGATGGAGGTGATGAGGTGGCTGAAAGGGCCAGGCTGGCTTTGGGAACCGAATTCTCTTCCATGATTTTAAATGTATTTCACAGACTCAGAAGATACATTCCTTACCTTGCTGGGGTGGGACAGCCCAAGAGGAATGAGAGAAGATACTGGATTTAGAAGGAGTACTGGCCTGATTCAGGACCAAGGAAAGGAGGAGAAAGGGCAGTAGAATGGTTAGAGTAGCAACCTGAAATTTAGAATGTCTGTACCCTTGGAAAAAATGCGGGTCTTGTACATTCGGTACAGCGATTTGTAAATCTTCACATACTATATAAAGGCTCATTATATGCCAGGCAATGTGCTAAGCGCTGTACATTCATCATCTCATTTGATCTTCACAACAACCCTAGGAGGTTGGTGCTATTATTGTCCCCATTTTACACATGAGGAAACTGAAGAAAACAAAGGTTAAGTGACTTGCCCAGAGTCACACAGACATTGTGTCTGAGTCCAACTTTGAACTGGGGTCTTCCTGACCCCTTTCTGGCTCCATCTGTTTTGATATCCAGCCACCTTCATAATAAGGGGAGTGTAATAATGAGGGTAGGAGAAGGGAAAATGAGAAAACTCTCTGTGAGGGTTTCCAGGTCAACGCCCAAAAAAAGGGAGACCTGTCTTTTCTACGCTGGCTTCTCGCTGACCAGCCCAAAGAGAATATTTCTCAGACAAATGACGTGGGGCCAGGTGGGGGTAAGGGAAGGGAGGCAGGGGCCCTTTCTTTGTGCATTAAGGTGCTACTTTGAGAAAAAGGGCTGTTTATCCTATCTACTTAACCAATGAAGCATGAACTCAGGAGAGGAGCTGTGTGGTGGCCTGGCCCAGTTCTGGACTCTCAGATTCCTGTGTGCAGACACAAACACCCTCTCTGTATCCCTTTCCATCTCAGAAACCTGATACTCCTTTCTGTGCTCCCCAGGGTCCCTGTCCAGCCTAAGGGGCCCCAAGCCTGCAGCAGTTTGCTGGATTCCCTTAGGCTGGGAGAATCTGATCTGTCCCATTCTGTCGTCTTCCCCACAGTGATCCCCAAGGGGGAGTAGACTGTCTCCCTCCCTAGCCCCCAGGCTAAGTCTGGCCAGTCTGCTGAGCTGTCTCCCCCACCCTCACTCTACCAACTACTCCGCCAGCGCTTCCTCTTCCCATGAAGCATCTGGGTCGGCTTAATGCTCCAGCCCCTTCAGATCCAACAGACGGCAGCCATCTGTGAAGTAGCTGCCAGTCTGGTTGGCTGCCCTTGCTCCCTGAGCCCACCCCAGCCCCTGCCTCTGGACTTTTTTTTCCATTCCTTTGACCAGCATGGGGTAGGATGGGGGTAATGGGGGAGAGAGCTGAGGACTGACTTAAATTCTGCCTTAGACTCTAGCTATGTGACTCTAGATGGGTTGCTTAAGCCATCTGAGCCTCAGTTTCCTCATCTGTAAAATAGGAATGATAACAGCACGTGCTGTGTAGGGTTGTTATGAGGCTCAAATGAGGCCATGGATATAAAGCACTCAGGTACTACATCCACAACACCAGCTATTAGTATTATTATGTTGTTTAATTATATAGTATGTGTAAATAATATATGTTTTATTATTAATCTTCCTGTGAGTTTTTAAATGTTCAGTCTGACTTTTTGTGATCCCATTTGAAATTTTCCCAACAAAAATATTGGAGTGGTTTGCCATTTCCTTCTCTAGCTCATTTTACAGATGAGGAAACTGAGGCAGACAGGTTCAATGACTTGTCCAGGGTTACACAGTTAGTGAATGTCCAAGGCTAGATTCAAACTCTGGAAGAGTCTTGCTGACTTCAGGCCTGCCACTCTATACACTATGGCACCACCTGGTGGCCCCTGTGGTTTCTCATGACTAATTTTTACATACAGATGGGGCCAGTCTTCCGTCTCTATTTCCCAGTAGTTCTCATATCCATCCTCTTCGCCAGTCTCCTGCGTCAGGCCTTCATCGTCACTCACCTAGAGAACTGCAGTGGCCTTCCTGCCTCCAGGCCCCACACACCTGCCAGAGTGATTTCTAAAATGCAAGTCTGACCATGTGACAACCCACTGGTTCTCTCTTACCACCAGGACTGAACATAAATTCTTTTCTTTGTCCTCTAAACCCTTTATAATCTGGCCCCAATCTTCCTTTCCAGCCTAACTACACATGACTCCCCTTTGCACACACCATGATCTAATTAGGCTTTGTTGTTTCTCATACATGCATGGAGTTATGTCTCTGCTCTCCTTGCCTTTGCACAGGCTGTGACCCCTCCCTGGAATGCATTCCCTCTTTCACTAATGCCTCTTACAATCTCTAGTTTCTTTCTAGGTTCTGCTTAAATTCTACTTTCGTGATCCCATCATCTGCTAAACCTTTATCCCCAAATTATCCTTTAAGAGGAGGGGCAGCTAGGTGGTGCAGTGGATAGAGCACCAGTGCAGGATTCAGGAGGATTTGACTTCAAATCTCACCTCAGACACTTGACACTCACTAGCTGTGTGACCTTGGGCAAGTCAACCCCAAATGCCTCATCCTGGGTCATCTCCAGTCATCCTGATGAAGATCTGGTCACTGGATTCAGATGGCTCAGGAGGAGAAGTGAGGCTGGTGACCTGCACAGCCCTCCCTCACTCAACGCAAAGTCAAATGCAAGTCATGTCGTCATTTCTCTGATGGCATGGTCTTCTTCAGCAATGAAAGATGAACATACATCATTTAAAAGGAAGCCTGGGGGCACAGTGCTTACCTGGAGTCAGGAAGACTAGGGTTCAAATCCTGTCTCAGACATTTACTAATTGTGTGATCCTGGGCAAGTCACTTAACCTCTGCCTGCTTCAGTTTCTTCGACTGTAAAATGGGGCAAAGAATAGCATCTAGCTCCCAGGGTTGTTGTGAGGATCAAATGAGATCGTATTTGTAAAGTGCTTAGCAAACCGTAACATTATACAGTGCTTGGTGATGATTCTGTATATGTCAATGTTATCTCCTCCAGCTAGCTCCACAAGGGAAGGGACTGTTTATTTTTTGTTTTCTTATCCTTAGTACTCAGCACAGTGCCTGGCGCATAGTAGGGGCTTAATCGGTGCATGTCGACTGATTCCAACTCTGGAATTCTGGGATATCATTCTTCACTTTGATGGGATCCCAAATGGCACAGGAAGTGATGTAGTTATATTTATCTTGGATCCTCCCTCTCTCCCCTTCTCCCTCCCCACTTATCCTCTCGCCCCTTCCCACCCTCAACCCCCTTCCCACCATTCCCACCCATCGCCTATCTTCCAGACAACCTGTTGGTTCTCACAGTGGCCACCAAGGAGACAGAGGGATTCCGGCGCTTCAAGAGGTCAGCCCAGTTCTTCAACTATAAAGTCCAGGTGAGAGGTCTTCCATCACAGGCTAGGTAGATACAGCCAACTGGAATAAGGGGTATTGAGTACACAGGAATTGGAGGGGTCTGAGGAGAGGGGATGAGTTCAAACCTACTGCTCCCTCACAAACTGATCCAACCAAGATAGCTCTGGATGTTATGTGATGGGGGAAGGAGGGCAAAATTTTGATTCAGAGAAACCCCAGGACAGAAAGGGCCAAGTGGGAATTCCTGGTTTTGCTCCCTGACCATCTGCCATTCCTGGCAGCTGGGGTAGTTAGTCAGGAACATGTATTGCACACAGAACACTGTGCTAGGTACAGTCCCAACCCTTGGCCCCTGAAGGAAGCAAAGTGTTTTATTCGTGATATCTCCAATTTATCCTGCCTATAACTTGTTTGTACTGAGAGAAATGATTATTTCTCTGTTCTATGAATTATTGAATCAGGACCAAGGTTTTTCTCCTTTTCTACTTCCTCATCCAGAAATCAACTAGTGTGGGAAATCGTGCTCAAACACTTACCCAGGCTAAAATCTAAGTTGTCCTTGTTTTTTGTCCTTTGTCCTTGAAGAGGATCGTGACATCAGGACGGTGATGTCATGATTTGCAAGTGAACTGGATTTGTAGGTTTATATCTCATGTTCAGCAAATGTTTTGTTATTTTCTTAAAATCTTTGAAAGAGACGTTTGGGGAGCTCAATGTGCTCATGAGCAGTTGACGTGACTAACTCCATCTTGTCCTGTATTTGTCATTTTTTTGCTGTTAGGTCTCAGCATGCTGTCTCCTCCTAGATTTCCTTCCTAATCACTTTATGATAATGAAAGTGGGCTCTGGGGACTGAAACTTCAATTTTCTTTATCTGATAAAGCACTTAGCAATTCTTTAACAAGTGTTAATTGACTAACACCTAAGAAGCTGTTAATTGCCTTTGGTCTCCTATGAATGACTATTTTAATGAGACTACTTTATTTCCTTTCTGACAAGTGGTAAGCTTTCACTTTTGTTGTAGTAAGGTATTCAGAGAGGTCTAGCACCTCTGATGTGAAGGCTAGCCTGCCCTGCCCAGCCAACTTTGGTGTCCACCTGATTCACCCAACCCCATCCATGGCTCCCAGAAGCGGTAGCCACACCTCAGTAAACTGTCTGGGCTAAACCAGGCGGAGGAAAAGCAAGCGGTCTCAGACCCGTTGGTGAGTTAGAGGAATGTCTACTCCAAGCATTGAAGACTTTCCCCGATGGAATGGGTAGATGAGAACAATTTATTCCAATAGTCATATAGGCAGCTGAAGCAGGCACCGGGGAGGGCTTATAGCTTGATCAGATATCAAAGACACCAAGGTCATCCACTTCGTCCTGGGCCATCGCCAGTCATCCTGACTTTCTTTTGCCACTGGACTTTGATGACTCTGAAAGAGAGAGCAAGGCCGATGGCTTTGTGCAACTCTGCCCCTATTAAATCCAACGTACCCATGGGTCAAGACATCACTCTTAGAAAACTAAGGAAGTACAACAATTTATTCACTTTATCTTTATACTGTGTATATGTATATATATGTATCTATCTGTCTGTCCATCCCCATGTTGTCTCCTCTATTAAAATGCTAGTCCTTTGTCAGTGGGGATCGTTTAATTCTTCTGTCTTGTATCCCCAGTGCCTGGTACACAGTAGGCACTTAATTAATATTTGCTGACTAATTGAATTCAGTCCTACAAGCATTTATTAAGCACCTCTTACGTGTGGGTAGCTGTGAGGCCCTGAGATTCAAAGACCCAAGTGAAAGGACAATCCCAGCTGCCCCGAGGAGCTAAGAAGGTTCTATTGGGGGAAAACAACTCTGCAGACAGATTGGCAAATACAAAAGAATGGGAAGCTTAAAAAACAAAGACCTTATTACAACAAAAGTGAAGGCTTATCACTTGTTACGAGGGAAATAAGGTGGTCTTGCTGCTGGGGGAGAGGCTGATCCTAATCTTGGGTCCCACACTTTCCCAGCGGTCCTACTTGCCCCCTCCCCAGTTATTTGTACTTCCTGAAATTGCATTGTATTTACTTTGTATCTTTTGTGCCTTGCTGCTTCTTTCTAATAGAATGTAAACTCCCTGAAGGCAGGTGCTGTTTTAGTTTTTTCTTTGTATCCTTAATTCTTGGCCTGGCACTTGTTGCTTGGTAGGTAGTTGATAATGAATTAAATTGAACTGAACTGAACTGAAGTCACTTAAACTCCCAGAGCACTTCCTCCATCTGTAAAATAGGGATCAATTAAAAAAAAAAAAGCATTGATTAAGCACTTACTGTATGCCAGGCAGCTATTCTAAGTACTGGTGATACAAAGAAAAAACTTTCCTTGCCCTTGGGAGCTTATGTTCTATTGGAGGAAAACAATATGTACATATATACAAAATATATTCAAAGTATCTTAAAGGTGACCTGAGAGGGAAAAGCATTAGACATTGGCCAAGGTTTTCTGTAAAAAAAAAAAAAATGGCCCTAGAGATAAGATTTCCAGGCATGGGGGACAGCCAGGGCAAATGCCCAGAGACAGGAACATCATGGGTGAGGAAATGAAGTAGGGCTGATAGTGCTAGATTTCAGAATACCTGGAGGAATGTGTTAGAAGACTAGAAAGATAGAAAGGCATTAGTTTTGTTTATAAGCCAAACAAAGGACTCTAAATTTAATCCTAGAAGTACTTGGGAGCCAATAAAGTTTATTGAGTAGGCTAGTGACTTGCTCATTCAGACCTATGCTTTGAGAAGATTACTTCGGCAGTTAAATAGAGAATAAATTAAAGAGGGAAGAGAATTGCAAGGAGGAGAACAGTTAGGAGATTATTGTAATAGTCTTGGAATAAGATGATGAAGGCCTGGATGTTTCTCGTGGTTGTGTGGGTAGAGAGCAGGGGACAGATTTGAGAGATTTTGTAAAGATAAAAACAAGATTGGCAACTGATTGGCTGTGTGGGATGAGTAAGAGAAAGAAGTTGAGAATGACACCAGTGTCACAAATCCAGGTCACTGGCATGAAGTCTCAATAGAAATAGGTTAGTTAGGAAAAGGGGGTGTGAGTGAAAAGATGATTCCTCTTTGAACTTGTTGAGTTTCCATATATATATATATATATATATATATATATATATATATATATATATATATATATATATATATATATATATATATATATTTCAGATGTCCAAAAGTCAGTTGCTGATGTGGGCCTAGAGCTCAGGAAGGAGACTTTATTATCTCAGCATAGCGATAATAATGAAACCCAAGGGACCCATAGAGGTTCCCTAGTGACATTAAGGTATAGACAGAAAAGAGAAGAGGGACAAAGACAGAGCCTTGGGGTGGAGGAATGGAAGTGGAGGGAAGGGAACACCCGCAGTTCGTGGTAGTAAAATGGTTGACGGTCTCAGAAAGGAGCCTGAAAAAGAGCAGTCTGATGGAGAACTAAGAGAAAGCAATATCCAGAAATTCTAGAGAAGAGAGAGTATCCAGGAGAGAGGGAGAAGGTAGGGGGTGGGGGGGGGAGATGGAGACAGAGAGACAGGGAGAGAGAGGAGTAGAGAAGGGAAAGAAAGGAAAGAGAGAGAGGGAGAGAGGAGGGGAGAGAAATGGAGACAGACAGGGAGAGAGAGAAAGGAGAGAGAGAAAAAGAGAAAGACTGAGAAAAGTCCATTAGATTGAGCTATTAAAAAATATTTATTGCTTGTCCTGTCTGCCTCACAGGGTTTTGTTGAGACAAAAACATTTGGTTCATTAATAAAGGGCTGTAAAAACCCAGGTTGTGTTTACATACCCCAGGAATGTTCATTCTTGCTGAGTTGTCTCCACTTCTTCTAGGAGAAACTGGGACTGCCCCACATGTCCAAATTCAAATCCCTCTTACCAAAGAGCAAAGTTTTAAAGGTATTAGAAATCATCTGCTTCAACACCTTCATTTTATGGAGAAGAAAACAGAGCTAAAGAGATGAAGTGACCAGAGTCCCCTCCACCACTGCTTTCCCCTCCCTGAATAGTGCTCAGTTTAGAGCTAGGTTGCAGCCCAGAGTCTCCCTGAGCCCAGATCTCCTGGTCTTCCCGCTACATCATCAATCATCTCTGCATGTCTGACTTCTCTCCCTAGCTCTGATCAGGGGCCAGATCAGGGAGTCTAAACCTGTGAATTTTTTTTTTAATATTTCAACAATTATATTCTAATGTGACTGATTTACTGTGTCATCCTCTGAATTTTATTTTATGCGTTGAAAACACAATTCTGGGGAGAAGGCCCATAGGTTTCCCCAGGATGTTCAAGGGGTCCAGGACCTAAAAAAGGATCCCTAGAAATGTAGGAGTCAGGTGGGAGGCTAGGTCAGAAAACTTCCTTTCTTATTTTCTTAATTTGTTTTTATCTCCAAGTCTTTGCTAAAAGCACCTTTCTTTGGTAGGTACTTGGCCTTGGAGAAGACTGGCAAGGTGGGGAGAAGGAGATGACCTTGGGAGGTGGGCAGAAAGTCCGGCTCCTGAAGACTGCTTTGGAGAAGTATGCAGATAAGGAGGACCAGGTCATCCTGTTCACAGACAGGTGAGATGGCCCCAGGTGACTTGACCGGTCAAGCAAAGGTTGAAAGACTCAACTTGCCCTAGGGGAAAGTGAATGTTCAGCAGCACTTCCCATGGTGCACAGGGAGGGCTCAGCTGACTTTTGAAGAATTGTATTTTTATTTTTATTGCTATCTTTAATTTTTCTATTACCTCCATTTCCAGAAGTAGTCTTTCCCCTTCTCTCACCCTTGAGCATCCCATGTTACAAAGAACAAAAGGACGGAAGGAAGGAAGGAAGGAAGGAAGGAAGGAAGGAAGGAAGGAAGGAAGGAAGGAAGGAAGGAAGATTAGTTCTGTAGAACCAACCAATACATCACAAATATTCCAAATATCCCATCCTTGTAGGTTCCCACCTCTGCAGAAAAAGGGAGGTGCGTTTTTTTGGTTTTCATCTAAGTCAAAAATTATTCAGGCTTCAGTTCCCTTTGTTGACTTGGTTTTGACTCCTTCTAAGCAGATCTGCATTAAGGCACAGTGAATAGAGTGCTGGGCCTGGAGTCCAGAAGGCCAGACACTCACTAGCTGTGTGACCCTGGACAAGTCACTTAACTTCCACTTGCCTCAGTTTCTTCATTTGTAAAATGAGAATAACAATAGAACCCACCTCCTGTGAGGATCAAATGAGTTAATAATTGTAAAGCGCTTAGCACAGTGACTGGCCCACAGTAAGCACTAAGTAACTATCAGCTATTATGATTAAGTATGGCTTACGATAGGGCCACCCAAGAGACTCCCATGGTGCAGGTTGGCTCGGGTCATTTGCATCTTACACCCAGCTGAGGTGTCTGCTATATCATCATAAACAGTAAAATACCTCCAGACATAAATGTCCTCAAGGTCCTGCCATGAGAACTGATCAAAGGAATGGGAAAGGAGAAGACTCTGGAGAGGGATGTGACAACTATCGTCAAATATTTGAAGAATTGCTACGTGGAAAGATTACTCAGCAGCTAAGTAGTGCAGTAGTTAGAGTGCTGGGCTTGGAGTCAGGAACACCTGAGTATGATCCTGGGTGGGTCACTTAACTGCTGTTTGCCTCAGTTTCCTTAGCTGTAAAATGAGGGTAATAATGATACCTACTTCCCAGAGTCATTGTGAGGAGCAAATGAAATAGTATTTGTAAAGCACTTAACATAGTTCCTAGCATGCTGTTTTTCAATCATGTTTGACTCTGTGTGACTTTGTTTGGGGTTTTCTTGGCAAAGATGTTGGGGTGGTTTGCCATTTGCTTCCCTAGCTCATTTTACAGAGGAGGAAACTGAGGCAAATAGAGTTAAGTGACTTGCCCAGGGTCACACAGCTAGGAAGTATCTGAGGCCAGATTTGAACTCATGTCTCCTTTCCTCTAGGCCCAGTGCTTTATTCACTGATCCACCTGTTGCTTCTAACACATAGTAGGCGCTATATAAATGCCTATTCCTTCTCTCTACTTGTTCTATTTGTCCCTAGGAGTCAGGACCATGGACAGTAGGTGGAGTCTACAGAAGGGCAAATTTAAGCATCTTACTGGGAAAACTTTACTAACCATCCTAGTTGTCTGTAAGTGCACTGGGCTGCCTCAAAAGGGGGTGGGCTACCTACTGCTCAGTGGCAGTCTTCTAGCAAAGACCAGATGACCACCTATTAGACTTGGCTAGTTGGCGTAGTTATAATAAATTGGGAAGTTGTCTGGTCAATTTTCTTATGGGCCAGTCAGCTCCATATAAAGGAAAACTTGAGTTCCATAGAAAGGAACATGGTGGCATTGTACTTGGAACCTTGGATTTGGATAGGTGAGCCTGAGTTGGAATCCTTTCTTTGACACAGACAATTCTAAGCCTCAATTTCCTCATCTGTAAAATGGGGATAATGATACCTATCATTGTAACCTCTCAGGGTTGTTGTGAAATTTGAACAAGTTAGGATGTGGAAAACTCTCTGGAAACCTGAAGGTGCCAGATGTTTGCCATTATCATGATTGTCACTTATGGTGTAGCCCTAACTGGTGAGACCTCACTGAGATATGGGCTATAGGAGAGGGGCTATCATCAGTAAGAAGGTGGATGCCTTGGTGCAGCTCATACTCAGTAAAGGGAGGGGCAGCTAGGTGGTGCAGTGGATAGAGCACCAGTGCAGGATTCAGGAGGACTTGACTTCAAATCTCACCTCAGACACTTGACACTCACTAGCTGTGTGATCTTGGGCAAGTCACTTAACTCCAAATGCCTCATCCTGGGTCATCTCCAGTAATCCTGATGAATATCTGGTCACTGGATTCAGATGGCTCTGGAGGAGAAGTGAGGCTGGTGACCTACACAACCCTCCCTCACTCAAACAAAGTCAAGTGCAAGTCATGTCATTATTTCTCTGATGGCATGGTCTTCTTCAGCAATGAAGGACGAACACACTCACTAAAGGGAGAAATATGTCCATGTCCAGTACTGTGGGAACAGCCCTGGCTCTGAAGGTAGAGGCTCTGGGTACAGTTCCCGTCTCTGTGACTGTATAACTTTGGACAAGTTATTTAACCTCTGTGTGTGGGCCTCAGTTTCCTCATCTGTAAAATGAAGTCTCTTAGGTCTCTTCCAACTCTAGAGCTATCCTATAATCCTATAGGATACTTTACCCTTTCTGGGCCTCAGTTTTCTCATCTGTAATAATAATAGCTAGGATTTTTATAGCTCTTTAAGGTTTATAAAGAGCTTTATAAATGTTCTCTCATTTGATCTTTACAACAACCCTTAGAAGTAGGTGCTATTATTTTCCCCATTTTACAGATGTGAAAACTGAGGCTGAGAGACATTAAATAAGGATTAGATGACTTTCTGAGATCCCTTTCAGTTCTAAATCTATGATCTTATGATCCTGCAGGTCACTTTGCCTCTCTGGGCCTCAGTTTCCTCATCAGGATGGTGGGCAACCAGTCATGCCCTTGTTGTCTCCTTCCTTCCCCCCATAGCTATGATGTGCTGTTCGCATCTGGCCCCAAAGAGCTTTTAAAGAAGTTCCGACAGGCCAAGAGTCGGGTGGTCTTCTCAGCTGAGGAGCTCATCTATCCTGACCGGAGACTGGAGGTCAAGTATCCCCAGGTCCATGATGGGAAGCGGTTCCTAGGCTCTGGAGGTAAGGGACAATGGAGTCTGGTGAGCAGAGAGGAAGGGCTGGTAGTGACCACAGACTGGGCCATGCCCTAACAGCTCATCGCATTTAGTACAACAGACAGAGCCTCAATAGGGAATCAGGAAGCCCTAAGTTTGAATCCTGCCTCTGATACTCACTATGACCCTAGGCTTTCTCCAGGCCTCAGTTTCCTCATCTGTAAAATGAGGAGGTTGGTGTTCTCAAAGAGTCCTTCTAGGTCTGGACCTAGAATCTTAGGAGGTGACCCCTACTCCAACTATGTCTAAGGTCACTTTAGTTCACATTAGGAGAGCTCAGAATACCCAGGACTAGGGAGGTAACAGGCTCACCATGCTCTACTCCAAGCAGGCCACATTTTTTTAAATTTTAATTTATTTATTTTTAGTTTACAGCATTCAGTTCCACAAGCTTTTGTGGAAGCTTTAAATTTTCTCCCCCTCCCCAAGACAGCATGCAGTCTGATATAAGCTCTACATACGCATTCACTTTAAACATATTTTTACATTAGTCATGTTGCAAAGAAGAATATAATGGAAGAAAGAAAGAAAAAACAAAACAAAAAAGAGAGAGAGCAAATAGTATACTTTGATCTGCATTCAGGTTCCATAATTCTTTCTCTGGATGTGGATAGCATTTTCCATCATGAGCCTTTTGGAGTTATTTTAGAACCTTGCATTGCTAAGAAAAGCCGAGTCTATCTAAGTTAGTCATCAAACAATGTAGCTGTAACTGTATACAATGTTCTCCTGATTCTTCTCACTTCATTCTGCATCAGTTCATATAAGCATGTCCATGTTTTTCTGAAGTCCGCCTATTTGTCATTTCTTTTTTTAAAATTTATTTGTTTTTAGTTTTCAACAATCACTTCTACAGGTTTTAAATTTTCTCTCCCTCCCTTCCCTCCCTCCCTGAGATGCTGCAGTCTTATATGGGTTCTGCACATACATTCTTATTAAACACATTTTCATATTAGTCATGTTGCAGAGAAGAATTAAAATGATAGGGAGAAAGCATGAGAAAAACCAAAAATAAAACAAAACATAACACAAGAGAAAATAGTCTGCTTCATTCTGCGTTCTGATTCCTTAGTTCTTTCTCTGGATGTGGATGGCATTTTGCCTCAAGAGTCCTTTGGGAATGTTTTAGGTCCTTGCATAGCTGTGAAGGGCTAAGTCTATCAGAAACAGTCCTCGCACACTGTTGCTGTTACTGTGTATAATGTTCTCCTGTTCTCCTGTTCCACTTCACTCAACATCAGTTCATATAAGTTTTTCCAGGTTTTTCTGATGTCCGACTGTTCGTCATTGCTTATGGCACAGTAGTATTCCATTACATTCATATACTACAACTTATTCAGCCGGTCCCCAATTGATGTATATTCCCTCAATTTCTAGTTCTTAGCCACCATAAAAAGAACTGCTATAAATATTTTTGTACATGTAGGACCTTTTCCCATTTTTATGATCTCGTTGGGATACAACCCTAGAAGTGATATTGCTGGGTCAAGAGGTACATTCATTTTTGTAGCCTTTTGGGCATAGTTCCAAATTGCTCTCCAGACTGCTTGGATCAGTTCACAACTTTACCAATAACGCTTTAGTGTTCCAATTTTCCCACATATTCTCCAGCATTTATAATTTTCCTGTTTTGTCATGTTAGCCAATCTGACAGGTGTGATGTGGTACCTAAGAGTTGTTTTGATTTGCATTTCTCTAATCAGTAGTGATCTAGAGCATTTTTGTATGACTATAGATAGCTTTAATTTCTTCCTCTGAAAACTGCCTTTTCATATCCTTTGACCATTTATCAGTTAGGGATGACTTGTATTCTTATAAATTCGACTCAGTTCTCTACATATTTTAGAAATGAGACCTTTATCACAAACACTGGTTGTAAAAATTCTTTCTCAATTTTCCAAGCAGACCACATTTTAAGGACATTGATTAGCTTAAGTAGGAGAGTAAGAGAGCCACTGGGTCTTGAGTCCTTGTCCAATGAGGATGCTTTGAAAGAACTAGGAATATTCAGGTTGGAAAAGAAAAGGCTTAGTATACACACAGTTGGTGTCCTCAAGTATTAACACTGACCAGTGGAAAGGAGATCACACTTGTCCTGCTGGGTCCCAGGGGATGGATGTTGCAAAGGGGCAGATTTAGGTATGTCAAAAAACACTGCTTAATACTGAGAGTTTTCCCAGAGGGGAACAGCCTGCTTCCAAGAGATGGTGGGATCTCCCTTACTGGAAGACTCCAGGTAGAGACTGCAGGACTGCTTGTTGGGGACACTATAGTATGGAACTGGTTAGACTCAATGGTCCCTGAGGTTGCTGCCAACTCTGGGTCTCTCTGAGGGTTTCTTGAACCAAGTGGGCTCTTTGGGAAATTTGGAAAGAAGGAACATTAGCGGACATGTACTATTCCTAGACAAGGAGAGTTGACCAGAGAGGAAAGAGTTTGGTTCTTTCCCCCTTGTCTCCCTCCCAGGCTTCATCGGCTATGCCCCAAATTTGAGCAAGATGGTGGCCAGCTGGCAAGGCCAGGACAGTGACAGTGACCAGCTCTTTTACACCAAGATCTTCTTAGATCCAGAGCAGAGGGTAAGAGAATATTGGGGAAGGAGATGTGAACTTGAGGGAGTCCAGTTCTTGCTGGATTCCCAGTGGGGAGACCAGTACCCTGGACTCCTGGATCCCATTCCAGGACTGCCATCCTGAGCAGCCCTATACCAGTTTCTTCTTCTGTGTGGAGGGCCAGAGGAGGAGGGGGAAGGCCTGGGCTGCTCATCAGCTTGGTTTTGCGTCTTCTTTCTGAAGGAGAAGATCAACATCACTCTGGACCATCGCTGCCGAATCTTTCAGAACCTGGATGGAGCCTTAGGTGAGTGGTGGCAGCAGTGGGGAGGGTGATCATGTGGGACCCTGGGAGGGGAAGGGAAATAAGGAGAAAACCACATAATACTCCAGCCACACAGAGCATCCCTGGACTCAACAAGGGGAAAAAGCTGAACCCAGAGAAAGAAGACCTGAGTCCAAATCTTGGCTTAGATACTGAGTAGCTGAGTGAGCAAGTAGGCAAGTCGTTGAACTTCTCTGAACTTTGGCTTCCTCATCTATAAAATGGGATAATAATAACCCCTACCTCACAGAGTGGTTGTGAGAATTCAGTGAGCTCTTGGACGTAGATCACTTTGTAACCTTAAAGCTCTATATACATGCCAATTATAATCATTATTATTATCCTTATTAAAAAGAAAGAACACTATATTTGGAAGGAAAAGACCCAGGTTGAAGTACCAGTCTACTATTTTATTAACTGTGTGACCTTTGGCAAGTCTGTGCCTATGCTTCTTCATTTGTTTAAAAAAAAAGGATAATATTACAGGGTTTTTGTGAGGATCAAATGAGATTTTATATATACGTGTATAAGTATGTACATACACATGTACAAAATTTGCAAGCTTTAATGAATGCAATGAACGTGACCTTGGTCAAGTCACTTCACATCTGTGAGGCTCAGTTTCCTGTTCCTGTGAAAAGTGCTTTTCAAACCTGAAAGCATTACCTAAATGCTAAAGGACTGGACCTCCCAGGGAAGGAAACTCCTTCCACCAAGGCAGATTGCGATTTTCTCTGTAACTCATAGTCTTAGAGAGTTGTCTAGAACACTAAGTGGTTAAATAATTTTCCCAGGGTCACACATCCATGATGGGTCAGAGGCAGGACTGGAACCTGAATCTTCCTACCTCTAAGGCTGACTCTATGTTTACTCAGCCACACTGCCTTTCATGCTAGGAATCATCATCCTCATCATTTCCATAAAGAATACATCAGCAGCTTGGGTTGCTGGGTAGGAAGCTGGCCTTATTCCAATTAAATTACATTTCCTGTTGCAAACTTAAAGATGGTAATAATAACTTCAGCTCATGTAATCCCATGGGCCTTTCCTCACAACAGCCTAGTGACATAGCAAGCACTAGTATTATCTTCCCCAATTTATAGATGACCAGACAGGCTCACACAGGTCAAGTGACTGACCTGTGATCACATGGTCATTAAATGTCAAAGGCAGGATATGAACCCAGGGCTCCTGACTTACATCAGGCTCTCTTTCTAGTACAAAATGGGGTCCTTAGAAATATATATTATTGAGAGGTTATTGAGAGGAAAATGCTTTGTCACCTTGAAAGTGCTGTATAAATGTAGGTTTTTATTATTGTTATTGTTAACGTCCTGGGGTACAGGTCAGAATCCTTTGCATGTGCAGAGCATGTTTTTAAAGCATGTTTCCATATTCTAGTTCTCTGAATCTCCACACCAGCCCTTGAGGTGGCAGTGAGGGTAATATTATTCTCATTTTACAAGTGAGGAAATTGAAACTCAGAAAAGCAACATGATTTACCCAGGGTCACACAGAGAATATCAGGATATGAACTAGGACCCAAGTATACTGACTCATATTCACCTATACCAGGGGTGAGGAACCTGCAGCCTCCAGGCCACTTGTGCCCCCTCTAGGTCCTCAAGTCAAGGGTGGCCTTTTGACTAACTAATGCTAACCTTCACAGAAGAAGTTTAGATTTGGTCAAAGGCCTTTACCTGAGGACCTATAGGGCCACATGTGGCCTCAAAGCCACAGGTTCCCCACCCTTGAGCTGCCCTGTGAACTGAGAACAATTACTGCCCTCTGAGGGCTTCCACTCTGACTTCCTGAGAAGATTTAGAAGTCCCCAGGGCCACAAGCAAGTGATAACCTGGGCTGTGATTTCTAGATGAGGTGGTACTCAAGTTTGAGACAGCTCAAGTCCGAGCAAGGAACCTGGAGTATGACACGCTGCCGGTCCTGATTCATGGCAATGGGCCCACCAAGGTAGGATGTCCCCAGCTCTTGTGGAGGAGGAGGAGGAGGAGGAGGAGGAGGGCACCTGAGCCTCTCTACAGGTCCCAGCAGCTTGGCCTGGGACAGACCAAGGTCCTGTCCTCCTGTGAACTCCTGTTCATCCTCCTGTGCTTGGAGCTGCCTGGCCATGCTTACTCAGGCTTGTCTATCCTTTCCATGTTTCATCTTCTGTACCTTTTGTCCCCATCTTAGCTTGGGCTGGGAAAATGAACCTTGCTGAGGGTGGGGAAGACACGTCCAGCGTGCACATAAAGGACCTCCCAGAGGCAGAACAGTTGAACCCAGGCTCTGAGCTATATCTCCAGCAGCAGGCATGGCCTGAATGGCACTATTCGATACACAGTGCTTAGCACATAGTAAGCACTTAATAAATGCTTGTTGACTTCTTAACTGTACTCTTTCATCTACTGACTTATAGCTGGGACCCCCTCTCTGTGTTGCCTTCATCTAAATTAGAATGTGCTTGCTCTGGGAGGGCAGGGGCCAGCTTGCTTTTCTGTTTCAGCACTTTGTACATAGTAAGTGCTTATTAATCCATCCATCCATCCATCCATCTATCCATTCATCCATCCATTTATCCATCCATTCTCTGCCTCCATCAAACAAATGTTTTCTGTGATCAAGTGGCTTACAGCGATTTGGGAGTACAGGGAGTTTCTGGGGAAAAACAAATCTAATTGACCCACAATAGAATGAAACCCTTCTGAGAGCTGTGTCAGACTCCCTGAGCAGAGGGGGTGCATTTCTAGAACAGAGATTCCCAACTGTGGTTTGGCCCATGCCCACTTTGGCTATCTTCATTTATCTCAAAGGGTAGAGTCATATTTTGCCAGAGACCCTAAAAATAACATTAATTTGAGCAATGGGGATAGAAGGAAAGTAACCTAACTACACAATACTAGAGCGATAGGACTCCTAAATTTAAACAAAATTATTTCATTTTTATTAATGTCTTTTTTTATTGAGGGTAGCTAGGTGACATAGTGGATAATGTGCTGGGTCTGGAGTCAGGAAGACCTAAATTCAAATCTAATCTTCCCAGTTGTGTGACCATGGGCAAGTCACTTAACCACTATCTGCCTCAGTTTCCTCAACTGTAAAGTAAGGATCATAATAATGTTATTTATGTTGCTATGAGGATCAAACAAGACAATATTTATAAAACTTTTAGCACAGTACTCGACGCATAATAGGTGCTTTATAAATACTTGGTTCCACACACACCCACTTTTTATTTTTTCATTTTTGAACATATGCCTCCCCTTTCCCAGACATAACGAGCCATCCCTTGTAATGAAGAATAAAAAAGAAAGAAAAAATAATAATTGAGCAAAACTAGCTAGTATATTGGCTACCCAGGCATGGATTTATTTGTGAAGGCTTTTTGAAGGGGGGGAAGAGGGTGGGAGAGGGCTGGGGGAGGGGGATGAAAAGATTTTTCTCTCTCCTCCTGAGCCCCCTTCCTCTGCTTCGTAGCTCCAGCTGAATTACCTGGGGAACTACATCCCTCGATTTTGGACTTTTGAGACGGGTTGCACTGTGTGTGACGAGGGCCTGAGGAGTCTGAAAGGCATTGGGGTAAGGCCTAGGCACAGGGGGAAGGGCGTGGAGGGCCAAGGCTGGGGGGCTCCCTCTGGGTTAGAAGGGGTGAGCTTCAGGTCCAGTGAGCAGATCAGTAAGTAAGTATGATTGGGCAAGCTATAGGTCAGTTGGGTCTTTAGGACACCAATGGGTAAGAGAGTCTCTAAGAGAAGCCTGTCACCAGGATATTGTGAAGCTGGGCATGACTAGAGCAAGGTTCTGACTTGTACAGAGGCTCATGGGGGAAGGACTTCCAGAGGCCAACCAGTCCATCCCCCCTCCTTTTACAGACAGAGAAATCAAGGCCCAGGGAGGTGTACAAATACTCAGTCTAGAACTGGAAAGGAACTCAGAGGCCGACTAATCCAACCCTCTCATTCTGCAGGTGGGGAAACTGAGGCCCACTTCTATAAAGAAATGACTTGTCCAAGGTTTCACAGGACCTCTGACTCCAGAATTAGGGAATTTTCACTGTTGCTTGGCCAGAGACCCCTTAAGTACTTCCTGCCAGCAGGACTGGCAATTTTAGAAAGGTAGATTTTGGTTCAGTCTAGAGAACTCCCTGATCCTTAGAGCTGTCCAGTGCCCCCCAAGGTGGTGGCAGAGCTGCCACTGGAGGTAGAGTAGGCTCCCTGGTGACTACTTTCTGGAAGTATTGGAGAGGGCATTCTTGGACAGATCTGGGTTGGATTACATGGCCACAGAGACCCCTTCAAAGTCCTAGTCTCTGGTGCTGAAGAAGTTACTTTCCCCCTCTGTAAAATGAGGGGACTGGACAAGATGACTTCTGAGGCTCCTTTTAGCATTTGATCTGTGATCCTAAGTCATCAGTTTCCTGCTCTGAAAACTGAGAGCTTTGACTAGATGACCTTTAAAACTCCTTCCAGATCTAGTACTGAAGATCCATTCACCTCCCTGGGCCTCAGTTTCCCCAACTGAAAAATAAAGGCGCTTGCCTTGGTTTGATCCAAAGGCCTCTCTGTTGCCTTCTGTAAATAGGCCAGAGGACTGGCAGGTGGTCCCAGTGAATCAGTTCACCCTGGTCTCTAGGTATAAGCATAGCCTAGGCTTCCCTGGAAGCAGAGGCTCTGCCCCTCCCCCATCTGGCCTTTGACCCAGAGCTAGGTGTCCCCCATGCTCACTGTGTGATGGTCTCCCTCTCCCTGCCCAGCTCAGAGGAAGCTGGATATGAGGGGAGAGGGATTCCAGAACCACCCTCATCCTGGGGCCTGAATCCTGCTCTTCTCCTACAGGATGAGGCTCTGCCCTCCGTCCTCATTGGAATTTTCATAGAACAGCCCACTCCCTTCCTCTCCCTGTTCTTCAAGCGTCTCCGGAACCTCCGGTACCCCCGGAAGCAGCTTCGACTCTTCATACATAATCACGTGAGTAGTGACTCCCAGTGGAATCTCCCAGAGAGCACCTCCAGCCCTGGGCTGGACTCCTAGCTGGCCTTGGATGATCAAATAGCAAAGATTTATAAAGGCACCTGGAGGCTGGACTTGGAGTCAGGAAGACCTGAGTTCAAATCCTGCTTTAGACCCTTACATAGTCATGTGACTCTAAGAAAGTCACTGACTCTCTTTCTCAGCTGCAGTTTCTTCATCTGTAAAATGGGGATGATAATAGCACCAACCTTGCAGGGTTATTATGAGGATTGCATGAAATACCGCATAAAGCACTTTGCAAACTTTAAAATATGGCATAAATGCTAGGTGTTTTGATAAAGGCATAGCCACATCTCAATTATTCATGCCAGGGGCATACAGCAGTAACACAGGTAATCCAAAGCAGCAGACCATCCAAAACTCCCTGCCATTTGCCTCTGTGAATGGGCTGTGAATGAGATGATGAGAGGTCTGGCCTGTCTGAAGAGGTTGCTGAACTCATGCTGTTTCCTGAGTCAGCCTGGAAACTCTGCCTCAGGTTTCATGCCCAGATGCCCAGGGCTGGGCTCACTTCCCTTCTCCTTTGTCACAGTCTTCTAGCCTCCTGATACAAGTCAGAATTCTTTCCTTTTTGCCTTGAAGGAAGGGAGGATTGAACTCACTTCCACCCACTCCCATCTCCAATCTCTCCCTTTCCCCTCCCAGGAGGAACACCATGAAGATCAGGTAGAACAGTTCATAGAGGACCATGGTAATGAGTACCACACGGTCACCCTCATGGGTCCGGACCAGCGGATGAAGAGTGCTGATGCCAGGAACATGGGCGCGTGAGTCTGGGGCCAAGCAAATGGAGAAGGGAGGCTGGGCAGGGTGGCAGCAGTGGATAAAGCACACAATCTGAAGTAAAAGGACCTGGGTTCAAATCTTTGCTTTGCTACTTACTACTTGTATGCTTTTAGTCAAGTCACTTTTCCCCCTGGGCCTCAGGTTTCCCATCTAGAAAATGGGCATAATAATCCTTGACCTGCTCCTTCACAGGATATCATGAGATGAGATAACTTGAAAAAGCATAAAATGACTCATGGATACCAGAAAGTATTATTTATTAGGAGTTGGTTGCCTTGCTGAACCCAGCAGGTACCTGAGAAGGCCAAGCAGGGGAGGAGGAGTACAACATTGTTGGTAAATCTGTCAAAATAAAGAGACTATATGGCAAAATGAAGAGATCTCAGAAAGGGAGACATTTTCCTCATTACATTCAATGCATCCAAATGCAGTCAACATTCGTAGTACCACAGGATGGCAGGTTTAGAGGTAGAAGGCACCTCAGAAGTCATCAAAGGAACCCTCTCATCTTAGCAAGAGAAAGTGACTCACCCAGAATCACCCAGAGCAAGTGTCTGAAGTAGGATTTGGACCCAGGTCTCCCTGATCCAATTGAACAATGAACATAGTATCAAAAGATGAAGGGCTATGTGGGAGCTGAAATGTGATTTATTGACTACTGCCTGACTAAAGAACAGGTCACAGAAATAATGCCGGATGTCCTTAAAGATAACAGCACTATGTAACAGTCTAGCAAAAGTAGTCAGTCAAATAGTCATCATAGCTAAGGCAGAGAAGTGAATTTATATTCCTGACAAAAGGAAAAGCAAAACATTCAGAAGAAGAAAGGAAGGAAAGAGAGAAGAGATAAAGAGAGGGAAGAGATGTGAGGGAAAAAGGAATTTGAAATCAGAAGGGACCTGAGAGGCCATCATTTTACAGATGAGGAACTGAGGCCCAGAGAAGTTGTGACTTATCCAAGGTAAAACAGCTAGTAAGTAGCATGGCCAATAAGTGTAAGGAAAAAGTAGAAGAAAAGAAAGAAAAAACTATGCTATCAGGAGGGCACCCACAGCAGTCCCTCCTGGACAACAGGACTGGGAGTAGGTTGGGGTAGGCGGCTCTGGGACCCCAAGGACAGTGACTCAGTGACAAGTTGTGACCTCTCTGGTGAAGGTTGGAAGGGAGAGTGTCTTGGCCCTTGTCTTCCAGGTCTTCCCCTCCCTGACTCTTGCCTTCTCTCTTCTCATAGGGACCTGTGTCGCCAGGACCGAGGTTGTACTTATTACTTCAGCATGGATGCCGAGGTTGCTTTGACCAACCCAGATACCCTCCGGCTTCTGATCGAACAGAACAAGTGAGAGGAAGCTTCCCATCCCCATCCCTCCCTGGGCCCCTGCTCCACATAGAAGCAGGGAGAGAGAGAGCAGAGCTGTCTGATTGGAACAGCATTCTCTGGAACATGGCCCTCCCTCTCTACTCCTCAGGCACCTACCTCTGGGTCTTCTCTCCCTCCCAAGATCTTGACCCAACTGGTTTCCTCACTTGGGAACTCTCTGTACCAATGAAATCACAGGACCATCTCTAGCCTTTATATTTCAATTTCTGTACATGTTATTTCTCCCATCGGAATGTTTACACCTCTGTATCCCCATCACCTAGCCTGGTAGGTGTTTAATTGATCGACTGGTAAACATTTATTAAGTACCTACCTTGTGACAGCCATTGTATAAAGTAATCTTGGGAGGGAGGTAACACCACTGGGAGTATCAGGGAAGCCTTTCTGGAGAAGGGGGCATTGGACCTGAGCTTTGTAGATGAGAAATCAACTCAGGGGCTGAGAGTAGTGTAGACTGAGCGGATCAGGTGTCCATGCTAAATTAAGCATTGTAATGGTGAATCCCCCAGGAACAGGGAAGGGGGAAAAGCCACCGGATCACCTAAAGTGGGTGAACTAGCTTCATTTGAAACAGAGAAGGTTAAGGCTCTCATGACAATAGGAGTGGGGACAGACCTGTGAGTAGCCACATCCCTGGGGAAAATACAGACCTGGGCTTTCGGAAAAAATTATCTGGAGGACCAGATTAAGCAACTCTGTAGAAATCTCATTTCATGTCATACAGCAATATAAAATATTAATCTTCCTATGGGAATATAACACTGTAGGGGGACTTTCCCACTCCTATAATTAATACCATGCTACCAGATAAATGAATCTAAACTTAAGGTCATTATTAGTGGCATTGTATTGTAGAAGAGGGACAAACTTGTCAGATGTCTCCATTGATATTTGACACTCCATGGCTCATCTAACATTACCATTCATTCAGAGTTCAGCCTGTGACAAAAATATTTCCACTTCCTGGCCTAAATTATTGCTTGCCCTAAGCATATTGGTGTTATGGTGCTTAGAGATCCCTCGGTGGGAACCTGTGGTGTCCCTTGCCATTGGCCCTGTGGGAAGCCTTAGTCATTGCACTTCTGGTGGGTTGAGCCTGGGAGCCCCCCAACCCTTTTCTGTCTGGGAAGGCTGATTCTACCTCCCATGGAGATGGAATACGGTGCTCTGTTTTGTATATGCATGCTCATCCGTTGACTTCTATCCTCTTTCCCCCCTCCCTAGAGCTGTCATTGCTCCCTTGGTGATCCGTGCAGGGAGGCTGTGGTCCAATTTCTGGGGTGCATTGAGTGCTGATGGTTTCTATGCCCGCTCTGAAGACTATGTGGACATTGTCCAAGGGCGACGTGTGTAAGTGTCTGCCTTCTGAACTGTTCCCTCATTGAGAAAGGGTAGTTTTTTATTTGAGGGGCCTGCATCTACCCTAAGTCTCCATGAACCTTGCTGTATTGATCAATGCTTTGACTAGAGAGAATTAAGTCTATATGGAAGGAGTAGTAGAGTGAAAAATGCACTGGGTTTGGAAGCAGAACATCTTTCCACCCTCAGGGATGTCATTCCCTCTCTCAGTTTCTTCAGCTGTAAAATGAGGGAGTTGGACTACCACGGAGAGCACTAAACCCAGGAAGAGACTTCCAAGGGAGGAGGTAGACTTTCCATTTAGGGAGATCTCCAGAAGCAGGATTAGGAGATAATGTGGTATGATGATATGAACAGCTAGGTGGTGCAGTGAATAGAAAGCTAGGCCTGGAGTCAGGAAGACACATCTTCCTGAGTTCAAATCCAGCCTCAGACATTTACTAGCTGTGTGACCTTGGGCAAGTCACCCCTGTTTGCTTCAGTTTCTTCATCTGTGAAATGTGCTGAAGAGGGAAGTGGCAAACCACTCCAGTGTCTTTGCCAAAGAAACCCCAAATGGGGTCATGAGAAGTCTAAAAACAACTGAAAATGACTCAACAACAACATGGTATGATAGAAATAGCCCTTGCCTCCCAGTCTTGGGTTCCAATTCCACCTCTGAATCTT
Organism: Notamacropus eugenii; assembly: GCF_028372415.1. Classification (NCBI taxonomy): domain Eukaryota; kingdom Metazoa; phylum Chordata; class Mammalia; order Diprotodontia; family Macropodidae; genus Notamacropus; species Notamacropus eugenii. Next base: position 51,409,792 of record NC_092876.1, read on the forward strand.
ACTAGCTATAGGAATCTTGGGCAAAGTACTCCCCTCTGTAGACTTTAGTCTCCTAACCTGAAAGTGACCCAATGGGATCCCTTCTGGCTATAAATCTAGGATGCTTGAACCCAGGTTTGAATCCCAGTGGAGTCATGGGACAAGTCACTGAAACTTAAGCTGGAAGGAACCTTAGCACTCACCCTGTCTAGCCCTGTCATCTCACAGATGAGGAAAATGATGCCCAGAGAGGGAGCTGAGTTGTCTAAGGTCACTTAGACAGCAAGTAGCCAAGTCAGTCCTCCAACTCCAAACTGCCTCTCTCTCAGCTACAGTTTTGCACATCTGTGAAATGGGGATAAGGACAGCTATACCATCATCTACTTACAGGGCTGTTGTGAGGAGAATGCTTTGTAAACCTTGAGATGTGATCTAAATACAGGGTTCTCATCATTGTCGATCACTGTCTCAGCTGTGGAGCTGGAAGCTCTGGAGACCATTTAGTCCAGCCCTTTCATTTTACAAATGAGGAAAGTGAAGGGATTTCAGAGATTTAGAGCAAGATGAGACCTTGGAGACTATAGAGCCCAATACCTTCATTTTACAAATGAGGAAACAGATACTCCGAGAAATGAACTGTCTGAGTTCACGTAAGGGTGTGAGGATTGAAGTGGGATTTGAACCCAAGCCCTCCTATTCTACATCCTGCATGCCTATTGTACCACTCTCTTCCATGCATGCCTAGACTGAACCTTGGAAGAAGAAAGGGATTATGGGAGGCAGAGATGAGGAGACAGTACATCCCAGGCATGGGGGATGGATTGTGTGAGTGAATTCAACCAGAAAGAATAGAGAGTTTGGAGTATACTTGGTAGTACAGTTTGGCTGGAAGGTAGAGTGTATAATAATAGCAGTCATAGTAGTAACAGTAGTGATGTTAATGATTACTCCTAATAATAGTTAGCATTTACATAGCATTTGAAGGGTTGCAAGGTGCTTTATATGTGTTACCTCATTTGATACAATGACCTTGTGAAGTAGGTGCTGTTATTACTCCCATTTTACAGATGAAAAAACTGAGGCTGAGAGGTTAAGTCACCTGCCCTGGGTCATAGAGCTAGTTAAAATCTGAGGGAGAATTTGAACTCAGGTCTTCTACCCCTGTAGCCTGGGAAGGTAGGTCAGAGTCAGATTGTAGAGAACCTTAAGCCAGGTGTAGAGGTCACTAGATTTTTATAAAGTGGGTTTCAGAGGAGGGGAGTGAAGTAGTCAAAATGGAAATAGAGAACCCCCTGATGGCCTTTGGGGGTCATGTCCCAAAACTGGAAATTGTGATATCATGAGTCATTCCTCTCCCCCACCTTCACTTCTCCTGCCCCCAACTTTGACTTGTCTGCTTTGTCTCCTAGTGGCGTCTGGAATGTTCCCTATATCTCCAATATCTACCTGATCAAGGGCAGCACCTTAAGGGGAGACCTGCGACAGAAAGACCTGTTTCACAGCAGCAAGCTGGACCCTGACATGGCTTTCTGCTCCAATGTCCGTGAGCAGGTCAGTCTCAGGCCTGGGAGGAAGATAGGGGGAGGCCTGTAGAGCCTTGGGTCCTCTTTGAGGCCAGGCAGGATTGGGCATCGACCTGGGCCAGTGTCCCAGCTGGCTATAAATATCAGTACCTTAGAGTTTCTTTGGAAGTCCTGGGATGATCACAGTCAGGGTCATCCTCTTTATCTCCATGAAGCCTGCTGATTATCAGAGAAGGCTCAGGAGGAACAGATCTGAAGAACTGGGACAAGGTAGAAGGATCAGCCTTTTTCTGCGTGGCCTCAGGAAGGTAGGACCAGGAAGAGTGGGGGAAAGTTACAAATGGCCAAGGTCAGCTTGATGGAAGGAAGTTTTTCTGAACCATAGACTAATGGGAAAGCAGAATGGGCTGCCTTGGGAGGAATCAGGCACCCCCTCGCCATAGGGGAGGCACCCCCTCGCCATAGGGGAGGCTCCCAGACCACTCAGCAGGGATAATGGAGGCAAGAAACCGACCATGTCTGAGGGCTCTTTCTTCCATAGAGGAGATCCTGAGCAGTATCTGCTTCTGGGATAGTAGGAAAATTAGCTTGGAAGACCCCTGTAATCCTTTCCAGCACTGTCAAGTTAGAAAGAGCAGCAGGGACTTGGAGGTGGGAACCCTGAGCTATGTCTTGGCTGTGCTCAACTCTTTTGAACCTCAGTCTCTTCACTTTTAAAATGGGAACAGGAAGAGTTGTCTGGTCTCGCTCATGGTGTAGTGGATAGAATGCTGGGCTTGGAATTAGGAAAATTCAGATGTGAATCCTGCCTCTGACATTTGATAGCTAAGTGACCCCAGGCAACTCTCCCTAAGGCTCAGTTTCCTCATCTATTTAAAGGAAATAACCATAGCACCTGCCTTACAGGTTATTGTGAGCATCCAACTCAATAAACATTTAAGTGCCTACTATGTTCTAGGAATTGCGCTAAGCACTGGAGAGATTAACAAAAAGAGAGTCTCTGATTTCCAGGCACTTACAATCTAAAGGAGACAACAGAAAAACAGGAGGCAGGAAAGCAGAGTGGGGGGAGGTAGGCAAACCAGAGATACCCAGTGAGGGGGCATCTTGTTCGATGGAGTGGAAGTCAGGCAGAACCACAGAGGAAAAGTGGAGTGATCTGAGAATCCACTTTCTGCCCTTTATAAAGGAAGACATTGGGAGGAATTAGTGCTGAGCCCTCCAGACAGGGGAGGGGAGGGGAGGCGGAGGAAGCAGCGTCAATCAAGGCTTGAGTTAGCTGCTTGCTGGTGAGTGTAGAAGGGATGAACTGGTCCTGGGAGGGGCATCTTGTTTCTTGGAGCTGAAACTAGGCAGGGCAGCAGATGCAAAGTGGAAAGAGGATTGGATGGGGTAATACAGGTAAAGTACTTTGCAATCCAAGAACTTTTCAAATATCCTAGAACTGGCTGTGAAAGAGACCCTGGCCAAGTTATAATAGCGACTATGGCAGAGAAGGTGCCTTCCTGTTTTGATAATGGGAATTTCTTCATTAGGAAGTTCTTTATACAAGTGAAATCACAGGTCCAGGCCCTATGCTCATATAAATATGAATTATAGTTGTTATTATTACAGGGCTGTTAGGATCCAACGTATGAACACTACGTAACGCCCTCCTACATAAACATCCCCTATAATCATGACTGTTTGTGAGTCTTAAGATCTAGGATTCTAGAGTCAACATTGTAAGTCACATCTATATGTGCTTTGAGGTTTGTAAAGTGCTTTTGATAGGTTAACTCATTGGATCCTCACAATAACTCTTTGGAGGAGGTGCTAAGATAGACAAAGCGTTTATTAAGTGTTCCCCCTATGCCAGCACTCTGCTAAGTGCTGGGGATACCTTCCAAGGAATCCAGACAGCTTCTGCCTTCAAGAAGCTTACATTCCAATGGGGGAAACAAGACATAGAGGGAAGTCAGAAAGGGAGTGGTGTCTGAGTTGTGGTGTGTTGTGGATATGGTAAGAAAGGGGCATGTTCCCAAGCAAGGTAAGGTGAAAACCTGCCCAGCAGAAGCTGAGATCCTAGGGGGGAAGTCCAGTGGCATGGGGGACAGGGAGGATGAGGACCATGCTGGAAGATAAGGAGCATGGGGAGAAGATGCCTGCCAAGGGCTTTAGAAGTCATGCCAACTATGGACACTTGTGGTGTAGCCAGGGGGCACCATAACGCACAGAGTGCTGGACCTGGAGTTAGGAAGCCTCATCTTCCTGAGTTCAAATCTAGCCTGTGATACAAACTAGCTGTGTGACCTTGGGCAAGTCACTTCACCCTGTTTGCCTCAGTTTCCTCATCTGTAAAATGAGCTGGAGAAGGAAGTGGTAAACTGCTCCAGTATTTTTGCCAAGAAAAACCAAATAGAGTCATGAAGGGTTAGATGCAACCAAAATGACTGAACAACAACAGGGGACACCAATGGTCATTCTGGGGTTAAAGAACCTACTTTGTCCTTTTCTGCATTGCAGAAAGTCTTCCTGTTTGTGACTAACCGGCATTCCTTTGGCCGCCTGCTCTCTGTGGACAATTACCAAACAACTCACCTGCACAATGACCTCTGGGAGATCTTCAACAACCCAGAGGTAAGAAAAGGATCAGAGCAGAACCGAAAAGAGGGATACCATGAATTGGACCCTTCCCCCTTGGGCCATGGCCTAAGAATGAATCCATGATCCCTGGTCCTTAACAGACTTTTCAGAAGCTTTTTAAAGTGTCCCAATCAAAACAGATTGACTTGGCATTTAGGAGCTTTGGCAGTGTCCATAATGGTGGTGTCTTTGGACTGTGGTTTACTGCTATGGATAGGAACAGCACCAACCTAAGCAGGAGAGGAAGGATGCTTTTCTTTTGGGGGCTGGATCCTGAACAAAATCTGTGGCTGCTGGAGCTGATTTGGGGAAGTTTTCTACCCCATCAGCCTTCTGTAGATGGCTATGTCCCACTGTCTGATCAGTTCCCCTCCCCCTAGCTGGGAGGTTGGCCTTTCATTGGATTTTTTGGTGGGGAGTTTGATGTTTCTTTAGACACTTGCAGAGATGTATGAAGTGGGACTTGGATCTCCCCTGATCTGCTTAGAGGATTCTAGGGGCCAATGTTGTCCACAGATAGGCTGCCTATCAGACTAAATAAGGCGTTTTTGCTAATTTGTTGTTTCATTTGTTGTTAATTATTGTATGTGCCATTATTATAGATTATAGATTATAGGATAATCTCTAATAAATTATTTTTAGCAGCCTAAACAAAACATAGTCATTGGCATGTTGACTCCCCCATCAGACTATGAGCTTCTTGAGGACAGGGACTGTCTTTTTGCCTTTCTTTGTATCTCCACTTCTTAGCACAGTGCCTGACACATGGTATGAGTTTAACAATATCTGACTGACTGACTGACTAATGCCAAGGTTATAGCCTTTGGAAGAAGGGTGAGCGTAAATTGGGCTAGATCATCCATGAGGTACCTTCCAATCCTGAAATTGTGTGATGCTGGGAAAGTGCTCAGAAATGTTAAAAAACATGGATTCTCTCATCACAGGACTGGAAGGAGAAATACATCCATGAAAACTACACAGAGGCCCTCAAGGGGAAGCTGGTAGAGACGGTAAGAGAGCCCTTGGATGCAAGGAGCAGCTGTGCAGAGGGAGGGGGAGAGGAGCAGTTGTTGGGGAGATGGTTTGGACTCTGAGCCTGCACAGATGCGCCTTCCCGTTTTGTCCTGGCTGGGAGCCGACCTCTGGGGATGAGGAAACTACTGAGGTCAGAAGAATGGCAGGATCCTGTCATGAGGCTGGTTGTCACCAGGGACAGCTCAGTAGGTGGGGCTGGGTTAAAATAGGCCAGGCTTCTGTGTCTGTAGGAATTCAGCCCAGCTCCTCTTTCTACCCTGCCCACTCCCAGCCAAAACTAGAGTTCATTCTACTCTGGAGGGGTGTCCCTATTTGTACAGCACCAGGAGGCTTCCTGGATGTGGGTTCTGAGCACAATCATCAAGGCAGAATGGATGGCCATGGCATAGTTTGGGGAACAAGTGGGAAGAGGGCATAATAGCCAGATGTTCACTGGGAAGGAGCTAGATCCTTCCCTGACCAGTATGGGCCTCCCCAAAGAACCCTCTTGGCTACAGCCCCATGGGCAGCTTGAAGCTTAGTAAAGCCATGTTCTAAGACAGAGGGAGGGAGGGTGACTGGCAAGGCTGTGCCCAGAGCAGGGGCCCTGCAGGGTTAGGCACAGGCAGTGAAAAGGAAGAAAGCATATCTATCAATATCTGTTGCCTAAATTATCCCTTTCTTTCTGCTCCCTTTACCCATCCTGACATTCCATACCTTCTTCCTCTCCCACTCTCTCCCTACCCCCCTTTGTCCCTCTCTCATTTTCTCTCATTTCCTCCATCTCTCTCTGTCCTCTCCCTCTCTCCTGTCCTTTCCCTTTTTCTCTTCTCCTTCCCTCTCTCTTCCTCCCTGTCTATCCTTCTACTTCTCTCTCTTTCCCTCCATATTTTTCTCTCTCTTTCTCCCTCTCTTCTGTCTTCCTCTCTTCCTCATGCCTCAGACTCTGCCCCCACTCATAGCCATAACTTTTAAGCATAGATCTAGTTATATCACCCCCCTGCCCAAAATCCTCAGTGGCTCTCTAAATCTTACTGCATAAAGTTCAGCTTCTGCCTAACATTCAAGGCCTTCCATAATCTGGTACCCATCCTACCTTCATGCTAATTCATCTCTGATCATTCTACACTCCAATCAGTGGATGACCCCATTCCCTGAACCCACTCTGTTTTCTGTCTTCATGCCACAGTTGGGCCAGTCTCCTGTGCCTAGAAGGTCCTTGTTCCTTCCCTTCTCTTGTTGATCTCCCCAGGGCACATGCCAACTGCCCCCTGCCTAATCTAGTAGCCCTCCCTGGACCCTTCCCCCAGGGCCACACACAGCCCTCTGTTTGTTCCTCTCTGATAGAGTAGATGACCTGCGTCGAGCATTGGTGTGTATATCCTATCCATTACTGGACCACGAGTCCCCAGAGAGCAGAGTCAGTGTCTGAGCTAAACTTGATATGTCCCTGAGAGCCTCGGACAGTGCTGTGCATACAGCAGGTGCTTGATAAATATTTATGGTTGCTCTTGGTGGGTCCTGTCTCTCCTAGCCCTGTCCAGATGTGTACTGGTTTCCCATCTTCACGGAAACGGCCTGCGATGAGCTTGTGGAGGAGATGGAACACTTCGGTCAGTGGTCGGCTGGTGATAACAAGGTGAGGGTCATCTGCTTTCTCTTTCCAGGAGAAGTCTTCTGCCAGTGCAGGTCACTAAGTGAGCATAGGTACCAGGAGGGCAGGCGTGGGAGCTGAGCAGGGGCAGATGTCTAAGGATGCTGACAGCAGAGAGAAGGAGGTTTGGGCCTGGCAGGGAGGGAGAAAGGTGGGGCAGGTCTCAAGCCTCCTGCCAGCTGCCTTATTATTTTCACAAAAAAAAAAAAAGAAATCTATTGATACTTTTTTGTTTTTATATCGCTTTCATTTTCAAATATAAACTCCTTTCCCCCACCCCTACCCCCAGCCTGTTTTAAATGTAGATGACCACTATGGGTTTTTAGAAGGACAGTTCCCTCTCTTTGGGGTGGAAGACTCACAATCTGGAGACCTGGATTTCTTTTCCAATCATGCCAGTGACTGACGGAGTTGTTTAAATCTTTCTACATGTTCATATTAGCACATAGCACGTAAAATATTAGTACTGGATGGGAATATGAATTGTCAGAGTTGAGAGAGTCCTTTTGTTGTTCAGTCATTTTAGGCATGTGCGACTCTGTGTCCCCATGTGGGGTTTTTGTGGCAAAAATACTGGAGTGGTTGAACATTTTCTTTTCCAGCTCATTTTACACATGGGGAAACTGAGGCAAGCTGGGTGATGTGATGTGACTTGACTTGCCCATGGTCACGCAGCTAATAGGTGTCTGAGGTCAGATTTGAAATTAGGAAGATGAGCCTTCCTTGCTCCAGGCCTGGTACTCTACCCCTGCACTACCTATCTGCTCTAGGAGAGTCCTCAAAAAGAAAAAATCCAGAGTTAGAAGGAACCATAGAACATGAAATGTCAGATCTGGAAGGAATCTTAAAATGTAGACTGTCAGAACTGGAAGGAAGATTAGAACATGGAATGTCAGAAATAAGAAGGACTGTAGAAAACAAAATTTTGGAGCTAGAAGAGACTTTGCAATATGGAATGTCAGAGCTAGAAAGGATCTTGAAACATTAGAAGTCAGAGCTGGGGAAGCACCTTAGACTACAGAATGTTAGATCCAGGAGGTCCTTTAAAACATGGAATTAGAAGGAGCCATCTAAGAAATAAACCCAACCCTATCATCTTATTTAATTTTTTCCAAACAAAATTGATTTATTGAAAAGGCCATGAATCTGATTCAGAGGAACATAGGTCAGGAGAAGTAGCTAAGCATTGGCAAATGCCATATTTGTGGTTAAGGCCAAGGGTTCTTAATCTGGGGTTGGTGAATTTGTTTTCTAAAAAAAATTTTTTGATAACTCAATTTTAATAATTGGAATGCTGTATATTTTGTTCATTTAATAATACTATTTTGACAAGGGGTCAATAGACTTCACTGGACATTGCCCAAGAAAGCCATTGCACACACACAGAAAAACAAAAACGATTCAGATCCCCTGTTTTAAATTTAAAGATCCTTAGATTTTCAGTCTGAGGATCAAATTCAAGTCCAGACTTTGCCATTTATTTCCTTTGTGACCTTAAACAAGTCATGTAAGCTCTGTTGGCCTCAATTCCCTTCCAGTTCTACATTTATGATCTGACTTAGAAACCTGGTTGCTTCTATTCTGAAAGATTTTCCATCCAATACACAAATAGATTGGGCCATAATGATCAATAATAATAGCTAGCATTTCTGTAGTAATTTAAGGTTTGCAGAGTCCTTTTATGCATGCTCTCATTGGCTCCTTACAACAACTCTGGGAAGTAAGCACTGTTATTGTCCTCATTTTACAGATGAAGAAAGTGAGACCGAGAGAGGCGAAATGAGGTGCTCTGAGACTTTAGGCTAGTGAGCGTCCGAGGCAGGATTTAAATTCAGATCTTCTTGGTTCCAGATCCAGGGTTCTATCCACTGTACCATCTAGCTACCTATACCTAGGTATGGTGGAACCTCTCTGTCTACAACATAGACACTGAAAAAGCAAAACTGAGCGCTCAGAGCTCTGAGGATAGATAATTCTTTAAAAAAAATAAAATACAGCTTTTTTATTACTCTTTTTCAACATGACCATAGTTTCCCCTCTCCAGCATCCTTCCCCCTACTCCCCCGAGAGAACGAACCTATATAAAAAATAGTGTTTTTTAGGAGAAAAAAGAAACAAAATGACACTTGGATCCTCTCACCCGTCTTCTTTCAAGCCAGGCTCATTCTTGATAATTTTGCAACATTTACTTTTGATTTTTTTTTTGCTTGTGGTTCTCTTTGTTTACATTGTTGCAGTCACTGTATCTGTTGTTTTCTTGGCTTTGCACTGTGTAATGCTTTCCACACTTCTCTGTATTCGTCACATATGTTATTTGTTAGAGCACCAGGATTAATATTCCATTACATTTGTGTTCCACAATTTGTCTGGCCTTTCTCCAACTGGTGGGCTTCTACTTTGTTTCCAGTTTCTGCTGTCACAAAGTAAACATTTTGGTGCAGTATATGGGAATTTTCTTCTTATCAATGAACTCCTTGGGGTGGATATTTCATTACGGAAGTCTGCAGTTTGCCTCTTTCTAAGTGGCTTCCATCAACAAGGAGGGACCACACATCAGGAAATGTATCAGAGTAAAGCCGCTCTGTCCATGATGACGCGTATGCAGCCAATTCCATCAGCTGTAATTTAGTGAGACCCACAGTTCCAATAGCCAGTCATGTTTAGAGGCAGCATGCCCTAGTGAGTAGAGCACTAGAACTTGGAGTCAGGATAGACTTGAGTTCAAATCCACCCTCAGATTCTTCCTAGCCATGTGCCTCTAAGCAAGTCACTTAATTTCTCCTAGCTTCAATTTCCTCTTCTGTAAAAGGGGGATCATAATAACCACGTACCTCACAGGGTTGTTATGCAGATCAAATGAGATAATATTTGTAAAGCACTTTGTAAACCTTAGAGTGCTATGTAAATACTGGCTATTGTTATTTCTGCTCTCAGCCTTTGGGAGGAAGAAACTCAGGACAAGTCAGTAAAGATACTATCAAGAATTATTCTAAACCAAATGGGGGGGAAACCCAATGATTCCCCAAACAGCTTGTAGGGTATGTTAGGGTCAGGACACAGAACCACTCTCCTGGAACTCCTTTCTCCTCTTCTCCTTCCATCATCCTATACCATGAAAAATGACATCAATAATGATGACCCTAATGCCTGCACAGTGTATCAAACATAAGACCTGCAACGCTTCCACATATGACTTGAACCAGATTAAAGTATAATTGGGAAATATTCCACAAAGTAAATGAAAATACAATAAAACATAGAAAACACGACATTTTTTCTTTTGAGTATTTTGATTTTTTCCAATTACTTGTAACAATAGTTTTCAGCATTCATTTTTTATAAGACTTTGAGTTGCAAAGTTTTCTCCTTCCTTCCTGCTCTCCCTCTCCCGCAAACAGCAAGAAATCTGATGTATTATACATGTGCAATCATGTTAAACATATATAGGATATATATAGGATAACATGACATTAAAAAGTTTTTTATTTATAGACACCCAATTTTACATTTTTTTATCCTAATAGGAAAAGTAGTCTTCAACACAACAGTCATGTTTACTATAGTATGATATTAAGACTCAACTTTATTTGATCTTTTTTTGATCAAAATAAAATGTTCAGCATTTAATGTGTATTATGGACAAGAAGCCCAAATTCTTTAAAAACAATCTGATATAGGTTATACATGTACAATCATGTAAAATATTTCCATATGAGTCATTTTGTGGAAGAAAACTTGAACCCTCCCCAAAAAAATGAAAGTTAAAAATAGTATGCTTTGGTCTGTATTCAGATAGCATCAGTTCTTTCACTGGAGGTGGATAGCATTTTTATTGTGAGTCCTTTGGGATTGTCTTGGATCATTGTGTTGCTGAGAAGAGCCAAGTCATTCACAGTTCTTCGTTCGTACAGTGTTGCTGTTACTGTGTACAGTGTTCATCTGGTTCTGCTCACTTCACTCTGCATCAGTTCAATTACATGACATTTCAAAATGAAGTCAACATGCTGCAGCAGGGATTCTTATATACTACTTAGCCGGCCGGCCCCTCCTTCCCCGGTTTCTCTCTGAATTTGACATCACTGCCCTTTACCAACCCAAAGAATGTGAATCATCAAAGAAAGATAAAATCATCTTCAGGCTAAGTGTATTATTATTAACACCATTACTGTTGTTATCAGATAAGGATCTCAGTAGTAGTAACTATAATAGATTGTAATCTATATCACATCAATGTGATCACATCTGTCAAAGGGTATTGAGTAAACATCAACCAAGTAGATTTGGCCCATTAATTGCCCCAGACTGTCAAGATCTTTTGGGATCTCCTGTCACCAAATTTTTCAGTTTTGTCCCTGAATCTGATAAGCTACACCCCTTGTGTCTTCCTCCAAGTCCAAGATGAGTAATGAGGAAAGATGTTTTTCAATTGTGTTTACTCTTTGTGACAAATATACTCATGTGGTTTGCCATTTCCTTCTCCAGTTCATTTTACAGATGAGGAAACTGAGGTAAACAGGGTGAAGTGACTTGCCCAGGGTCACACAGCTAGGAAGTCTCTGAGGTCAGATTTGAACACAAGTCCTCCTAACTCCAAGTTTGGTGCTCTAAGTACTATACCTCCTCACTGCCCTGGGGCAGATTCTTGCATATGTTTTGCCGAGGAGAAAGTTGAAGTTTAGAGAGGGGAAATGATTTAACCTGTTATACCATCAGTTCTAGTGGTCAAATCAAATCTAGAACCCAGGCCTTCTGATTTCTTTTTTTTTTTTTTCTAAATTTCAAGACTGAGTCTTCCTATCTTGCCCAGACTGGAAGTTCAGCAGCCACTCATGGAGCATTTTCTGATATCCATCTTTAGAGCAACCTGGTCACCCTCTGTTCCCTAGGGGCTGCCATATAACTCCCTGGAGGCTGCCATATTGCTTAATATGGACACTTGACTGGCTTAGCTCGCTAAGGATCGGAACTCTCAAGTTGAGCTCAGGGTATCTGGCAGCCCCAAGGAGCAGGAATTATAGGTGTGTGCCACTAGGCCTGGCCTCACCCCCTCCTCCCCCCTGCTTCTCACTTCCAGGACTCTTTCCATTCCTTCCTCCCATTCAAATGTGGAGGAATTAGAATGTTTCTGTCTACATGGACTTTCATGTAGGTCTCCTGCCTATCAAATTTGACCTCTGTATACTACTCTAGTCCATTCTGAGATCACTGAACCTAGCCAAATCTCACTAGTCATTAGTAATTGTTAGATGCTTTGAGATCTGTGGAAAAGGCGGAGTCTAGACATTTAGGTGCTGGTTTGGTTACTAAGCAGAAAGCACCAATAATACTTTAAAAGCACAAGGGGTATTGGGGGTCTGTTTTAATTGGGCTAACTGATATCCTCTGGTAACTGAATTCCAGGACACCCGAATTCAGGGTGGCTATGAAAATGTCCCGACGATTGACATCCACATGAACCAGATCAAGTTTGAGAGAGAATGGCACAAGTTCCTGGTGGAATATATCGCGCCCATGACCGAGAAACTCTACCCAGGATACTACACCAGGGTAAGAACACGTCAGGCCCTGACCAAGAAGGATCACCCCTGCTGAGGCTCGAGAACCTACTAAGCTAATGCAGTAGGGAGGACTAAAGGATTTGGGGAGAGGGCTGGGTATTGGCCACCAGGGTGGAATTCTCTTCTCCAGCCCAGGCCAAGCAATAAAAAAGGATGCTCCCCCTTCCAGGAAAGCAAATGCAAGTCAGCTCTTTTCAGTACACTACTGACTGTCCATAGACCCACATACCTTGGGGGCCTCTGGATGACAACAAAGTTGCCTAAGTTTCCCCTTCAAGGATGGGGGTGCCCAACAACTGACTCTGCATTGAGTCAGAGCAGTTTCCTTGGTCTGATCCACTATTTGAAAAACTTACCTAATACCCTTGAATCCAACCATTTTTAATTAAAGTGGCTCTAGAATCAATCTGAGAATCTTCTCAACCAGATAATTTTAAATCTCCTTTAACAAAAGGTTTCCTAATGCCTTTCTAAACTAATGATTTCCTTAATAAAAAAAGAAATACTTTCCACCATCCAGCAATTCTTTATAAACAAAGAAAAATAGCCAAAGAAAACCAGCCAGGAACAGACATTATTCCTGGTAGTGTATACAGCATTCTTTACCTGTAGTCCACCACCTCTCTACCTGAGAGGAGGGACGACACACCAGTATTTTTATTCATTCATTTCTTCTGAGTACACCTATTGTGTGCCCAGTCCTGGTCAAATATTCTAGGGAATATCATGATACAGAAGACATATCCTTGTGGCTTTTACAGTATCATTGAGGCAAAGCATAAATAGTTGAATACATAACATCAGTAACTGATCAATAACTTGGGACATTACAAAACCATCTGTGCTAAGTCCCAAATGAGTTGTTTAAACAAGTGCCATAAATTTGAAGGAAGAGGCATTTTGTTTTTATCCTATTTCTCCCCCAGGTCATGTAGATGATTGACTTATTCAAAGGTTTTTTATTATAGGTACAGTGCGCCACATATAGAAGGCACTTAATAAATGTGCTTCTCCTCAAAAAGGAGGGGAATGATCTGTATGACCTTGAAAGTCCAGCTCTGAAGAGTCCTGGGAATTAAATTGGCCTGAATTGAATTTTCCATTTGCAGAACCCCATGTCTTGGGCTAGTGCTTATTTGCAAGGCTGAAAGATTATCTATACTACTTCAAAAGGAGAATGTGACACCCTTCTACAGAGAATGATGCTATAGTCCTAGCCTTCTGATACGTGTATGAAGAGATGATGTGGAGAAGGACCAAACTTCCTTATTAGAATGTCATTACATGCCAGGAAGTCAGCAAGGTCTGGGAAGATTAAGCACACCAGCCTCTACAATTCAATTCAATTCAGCAATTGATTATTTTTTTTAAAGATTTTTAAAACATCACCTAATTTTTCCTCAGTATCTGTCTCCTTCCCTTATTACAGTGAGCCATTCCATATGGTAATATTTTTAAAGAAAAAAATTAGCAAAATGTATCAATACATCAAAAAACTCTGACAATCTATACAGCACTCCGATTCCACCTCTGCAAAGGAGTAGGGAGAGGTATCATCTCTTACCTCTTCTTTGGGGTCATGTTCAGCAGTTTTTAATTAAGCTCCTCCTATGGAACAAACACAGTGTGCTAGGAGCTGGGGATCCAAAGAAAAGAAAATGAAAATATCCTTCTACTGAGGTATGCTACAGGTACCCAGAGAAATAAATGCAAAAAGAGAGTCCTAAGAAGTGAGGGGATCAGGGAAGGCTTCATGGAAGAGGTGGTATCTGAAATAAGCCTTGAGTCAGGAAGAGGAGAATCCTGGAAGCCAGCAAGTCATGTGCGTGATATGTGCTAGGGGACACACATATGCATATATAGTCTGTGATCATATATAGACTGTGATACATACTAGGGCACACACATATGCACATGTAGTGTGTGATCATATATAGTCTGTGATACATACTAGGGCACATACGTATGCATATATAGTATGTGGTCATATATAGTCTGTGATACATACTAGGGCACATATGTATGCATATATAGTATGTGATCATATATAGTCTGTGACACATACTAGGGCACATACATCTGCATATACAGTATGTGATACATACTAGGGCACACACATATGCATATATAGTCTGTGATCATATATAGACTGTGATACATACTAGGGCACATGCATATGCACATATAGTATGTGATCATATATAGTCTGTGATACATACTGGGGCACATGCATATGCACATATAATATGTGATCATATATAGTCTGTGATACATAATAAAAGCAGATAGGTCACTGTAGGGGAAGGGCCAAGCTAACTGTAAGTGCTGACCTTTGTGAGTGAGCCCAGAGAGGCAGCAAGGGAAATGGGGAAGGGGGTTGGGGTGACAACTAGCAGAGCATTTTTATCAAACCATAGAATTCATAGAGTGGGGCAGCTAGGTGGTACAATGGGTAGAGCACTGGGCCTGGCATCAGGAAGATCTGAGTGCAACAGATGCTTATTAGCTGTGTGACTTTGGACAGGTCACTCAACCCCTATTTGATTTAGTTTCTCATAAGTAAAATGGGGACACACCAGAGAAGGAAATGGCAAACCACTCCAGTATCTTTGCCAAGAAAACCCCATGGACATAGAGTCAGACACAACAACACAAATTCACCAAAGGCAGCTATAGGAAATCGCTCCTGAGGGGCAGGCTGCCAGCAGCTCAGGTTCCTACATGCCAGGCTGAGGAGCCAATGTTCTGGCTTTAGCTCCTCCCATCCAGGCTCTTTTGACTTCTGTGCTAAGGGCCAGCATGGGGCTGCCCTAACCCCAGCTCCTTTGTGGCAGCAGCTTCCGGAGTCCATTTAGGGAAAAAGTGGATTAGTCATTCTCCTCTGCTCTAGCTGTCTGAGCTTCCTCTGAGAAATGGTGGGTGGTTTTATCTCAACCTTCTTGAGTCTGTTTTTGTCCCCAAAGTCATGCCACCTGTCAGAGCCCTGAAAGTCAGGGCTTATTCTCCTTTGGGAAAAGCGTAAATTCTTTGTCTTTGAGAGCTCTCTCTTTTCAGTAACCAGGGACTTCTGGGAGGCTGGGATTTGGAGTGCCCCTCTGCAGCGCATAGCCACTAGGCACCAGCATCCTGAGCCCTGACTCTGGGCTTCCCAAAGCTCAGCTCTTATTTTATCTCCCCAGATAGAAAATCCCTCCTGGAAGGGATGGACTGTTTAAATTTTCCCCCCAATGTCTTGAGAATAATAGGTGTTTAGTAAATGTTTGTTGATTTATTGATTATTGCAAGGATCTGTACAGATGATACAGAGGAGGCCACTGTGGTCATTGACATTCTGCCCTGCTCTCTCCCCTACCTCCTGCAGTGCCCCCACTAGAAATGTGTGTCTGTTGTTTGAAATAGGACACATTCACCCCCCAAAAGTCAACACATAACCAAGGGGACCATGGGGCCTATTGCAGGAGCTGGGAATCTAGTACTGGGTAGTGAGCAGCGCTTTCTCTACTTTGCCCTCACCCCTAGGCCCAGTTTGATCTGGCCTTCGTGGTCCGCTACAAACCGGATGAGCAGCCCTCCCTGATGCCACACCATGATGCATCCACCTTCACCATCAACATTGCCCTCAATAGGGTGGGCATAGATTATGAGGTGAGAGCTTCCTGCAGTTGTAGCCCCTGGTGGGAGGGTAGTCATGGTAGAGGTCCATCAGAATATAACTTTGGATGCGGGATGTATGGGCAAGAGATAATGGCAGAGAAATCTGAAGCATTTCTGGGTACATTAGGGCTGGATTAACCAGGGAGGAAAAGGTAACAGGTCACAGTGGATGGAGGGGCCAACCGTAGAGCAGCAAGTCCTGTCTATGATCTGTACTAACTGTGTGACCCTGGCAGATCGCTGGGGACAGCTGGGTGGCACAATCACAAAGACCTAAATTCAAATCCTTCCAAAGATACTTACCTGTGTGACCCTGGGCCAATCCCTTAATTTCTCTGTGCCTTATCTGTGAAATGGGCATAATAAGAGCACCTACCTCCCAGGGTGCTTGTGAGGACCAAATACATTAGCATACATGAAGCCCTTCGCCCACCTTAATGTGCTATCTGAATTGGAGTTATTATTATCATCATTTATTACTGTTACCACTTAATCCCTCAGTGCCCTTGGCAGTTCTTTTAAGACTAAATGACTGATGAGATATCCATCTGCCCCCACTGAGGATTCCCTACACCAGTGGGATTGCAGGTCAGGAAACCCCCCCAAAAAAGGAAAAATTAAAATGGTTTTGGAGGGAGAGAGCCAGAAAGTTGGGGAAACATGTGGGTGGTAAGTTGATGGATCAGCAGTTGGCAGAGGAGCCTTGGAGTCCAGAATAAAGGGTCTAAGTATTCCTTGAGCAGTCTCTTGCTGTAACTAGTCACACTGGTTAGAATGTGAAGATATAACCAAAGGTTATGGGATTTCACAGGAAGGAGGCACCACTGAGGCCTGTGATGGATGGCCAGGACCACAGCATTATTGGGGGAGGGGACAGAGGGAGGGACTTGAGATAGACCTTGAAAGGAAGGTTAGGATTGGAACTTCTTTCCCCATTGATCCCCATCTTATGTATCCTAGGGAGGAGGCTGCCGGTTCATCCGCTACAATTGTTCCATTAGAGCCCCCCGAAAAGGATGGACTCTCATGCATCCAGGCCGACTCACCCATTATCATGAAGGTCTTCCAACCACCAGAGGAACTCGATACATCGCCGTCTCTTTTGTTGACCCTTAAGAGCCCAGACTTTGTCACTGTGGAACTTTCCCCTTTTCTGACCAGGCCAGGGGTCCTCCATGACTGACCCTTGGCTAACTTCGACTGAGCCTCAGGACTCTTCTTGTACTTCTTTGAGACTAAAAGCCCAGGATGGGAATTGGAATGGATTGCCTCCCAGTCGGCCCTCACATCATTTTCCACAGTGCTGTGGCCTGTTGACTCTGGGAGACACCCTTCGCCTTAAAGACTGCTCCTCCCCAGCATGGTCTTCCTGAGATGCTTTTCTCCTGCTTCTTAGGAACAGAGTGTCCCCCAAACTCTGCTGGGGACATTGTGGAGCTGAATAGACTCCAAAGAAGTTGACCCCAGTGCTGAACTAAGTCCTAAAAGGGAGCTCCCAGATCAAGACTGAACCTTGGAGTATCCTCTGGTCCTGGATCCCCATTCCTGGGCACCACTGTCCACTTCACATCCTCCTCTCCCCACTCAATTAGCCTGCTCTTCAGATTTCCTATTTCCTGTCACAGACCAAATCTGATGTGTAGCATCAAATCCATCTTTTGTCCTATTGCCCAAGGATGGGCCCAGGTGTTCACCGTCACATCAGCCCTTGTCAGGATCAAGGAGGCAGACAAGGAATCTATTTATGTTTCAGATCAGTCCCTGCATTGGCTGGTCAGCCTCTGAAGAATGGGGGACCAGGGCTGGTATTTACACACACACACACACACACACACACACACAGACACACACACACACACACACACACAACCACACACACACACACACAGAGCTACATTTTCATTCATTCATTCACTGACTGGCTCTTTGGCCAACATGGACAGTTTGAAATAAGAGTGTTTGACATTAAAATTTAACAAAACCAATAATGAGATCTTCTGAGAGTATGTATGTATGTGTGTGTGTTGAGTGCATTCCTTTTAAAGGGCTTTAGCTAGACAGTTAAAAATGCAGGGGTTGCTATGCTGGGGAGTTAGGGACATTCAGAGGAAGTCTTTAATCCCACAAGGCTGACCTCAGGGAACACAGCCATTCTCAAAACAATCCTTGGCACTGATGTTAGAGACAGGATGTTATTGTGCTGACTGAATAATTAAATTCAGCTACTACTGAGTTTCTCTACTAGTACTACTAGTTCTCTACTAGTTCCTCTATTAGTAGAGGAAACTCTACTAGTTTCCTCATCTGTAAAGTGGAGGAGGGGTGGCCTAGGTGGTCCTAAGGTCCTTCCAAGGTTTTTTTCTATGGTGCTGCAAATCATGTCAGTGCCCTGGATCTCAGTTTCCTCATCTGTAAAATATAATAATAATAGCATTTATATGGTGTCTATTTTGTGCCAGGCACTACGTGAAGCACTATATGAATATTCTTTCATGGGATCCTCACAACAATCATTGAAGGTAGGTGCTAGTGTTATCCCCATTTTAAAGTTGAGAAAAATGAGGCAAGCAGAGGTAAAGTTACTTGCCCAAGGTGACACAGCTAAGTGTCAGAGACTGGATTTGAACTAGGATCTTCCTGATTCCAGACCCTGCACTCTAAGGTCCCTTCCAGCTTTAGCCCCTATGATGCTATTTCACTTATCTTCCCTGGAACTTAGTTTCCTCACTTGTAAAATGAGGGAATTCGACCAAATGGTTCCTGAGGTCTCTTTTTGGCTCTAGATATACTCTGTGCTGTGTGACTAGGTGCCTAGCCCTGTGCTGGATGCCGTGGAGGGAATCCAAGATCTCAAAGAAGGAAGGAACCTCAGGGGCCACAGAGTTCAACCTGTCCCTGACCAAGAATTCCTTCTCCACATCCTGACAAGCAGTCATCCTTCCAGTCCTCCACTGAGGACCTTCTGAGGCAGTCTACATCACTTCTGAATAGCTTGGATTATTAGGACATTTTTCCCAACATCAAACCAAAATCCGTCTCTCTTCCGCTCATTGTTCCTGCTTCTGGCATCTGGGCCCAAGCAAAACAAAGCTAATCCCATTTCCTCATGATGGTCCTCCAAATACTTAAAGTCACTGCTCATAGTTATTTATATGTAGAAATATAAATCACCCTCCTCCCCAGGCCTCTCACCATCTTCTTAAGGGAAGGGAGAGAGGGATGATTGGAACTGGTGTCCTTCCTGCTCCCAGGCATCTGCTGGTAGTAAACAACAGGTGAACAGGAAATTCTTGAGGAGCAATAGCAGGTCTCTTGTCTGTCTATAACCTCTATCCATATTTAGCTGGGAAATGACTCAACCTCTTTGGTATTTGGTATTTAATAATTTCTTCTGGAAAATGGGGACAGTAATCTTTGATCTACCTAAACCCTAGATAAAGCCTGAGTCAGATGGTCTTTTGAGTCCCTTTTGAAATGAGAGAGAGTTTGGGAGTAGACCAGGTGGTCAGCTAGGTCACCTGAGACCATGGGTTCACCTCTGCAGAGTCTGGTTTTTTTTTTATTCTACTCAGGGGTGGATCGGGCTCAGGGGAGCTGATTCATACTGAGCAAACTCACAAGGTCCTGATTTGTAACCTAGAGTGCCAGGTTATGAATTTATAGTGGAAGCTATGTCTAGTAAGATAACTGCAGAAGGCAGGAGACCAGATCAGAGGTCAGAAAGTTGCTCAGTAAGCGTAAGATTATAGAACAAAGGGAATGAGATATTTCCAGCAAGCTGCAGTAGCCAACTCATCTTCATTTTTAAAAGGTTTGTTGATACTCTTTAAATTGTATTTTCCAGTGACTCACCCTTCCAACCTAGAAACCTCCCTCATAACAAGGAAGTCAAACAAAACAAAATCAATGCATTGGCTGTGTCTGAAAATGTATGCCTCATTCCACAACTGTAGTCCACCACCTCTTTCAAAAGTATCACCAACTCATGTTTTTTTTTTCCAATGGAATCACAGGGCTTAGAACTTGAAGGGAGACTTTTTACAGATGGGAAAACTGAGGCTCAGGAAGACAGATTTTCTTTTCCCAGGTCACACAGCTAGTGAGTAGCAGAACCAGATTTCCCATCCTGGTCTTCTGGCTCTAAACCCGGGTGCTTTCCACCATGTGAAGGCTATAATAAAAATGAGAAGGCTTAATAAAAAGACTGTAATAAAAAACCCAAAAACTTGACAATAAAAAATAAACAACACTTCTAGAGTGCCCTAAGGTCTGTAGAGAGCTTTGTGCTAGGTAGCTTTGTCCATAGTGCATCAAACCTGGAGTCAGGAAGACTTAGCTTCTGAGATCAAGTCCTGCCTCAGACACATATTAGCTGTGTGACCCTGGGCGAGTTACTTTGCCCTGTTTGCCTTAGTTTCCTTATCTGTGAAATGAGCTGGAGATGGAAATGGCAAATCACTCCAGTATCTTTGCCAAGAAAACCTCAAATGGGGTCCCAAAAATTTGGACATGACTGAAGTGACTGAACTCTGTAATATATACTATCGCATAGTATATATTATAAATGATACTACATAGTATATGTAATACATAGACTTTTTATATATTTTATTCATATATTACATATAAATACATGATTAAATATATTTTGTGTAAAAATATATATAAATTTATTTATATAAACATATTTGTACATTAATGTAATATAATTAATATGTATAATTATTCATATTATATATATAATTCATATATAACAATATTTGTAGCAAATATCAACTAATAGGCACTTGGTACAAATATTATCTCCATTTTGCAGCTGGTGCATCTAAGGTTCAGTGGTCAAAGTCACTCAGGCCGGTAGTCAGATACAGTTAGGACTTGAACTTGGGTCTTCCAACTGCTGTAGTCTGGATAGGGATGTGGGGGTGCTGAGAACCCCAAAATCCAAGGGTCCAGGGCAGGGGTCTGCCTCCAAAGAATTCGACCACTCAAGAATTTCAGTCCAAGCAGCGAGTTTATTGTAACACCAAATAGAGGCTGGCCAGGCTCCTGGTGAGCCTGGGGTATTTGTGATATCAGTACAAGCAGTCCAGATTTTAAGAATCTGCACATTTGATGAGAATAAGATGGATATATTTGATATAGAAAGACTGTTGGAAGACCTGGATCGGATCTAGGAGTGGCAAGCAGCCTGAGGTGGTCTGGAGGTAACAGAGAAAGGGAGACCCCCTGGGATTAAGGAGTGTCAAGGAAGCTAGCTAAATCGTCAAGGTGGGCTGGGGTGGGCGGAGGCGGCCGGAGGCACCAGGGATCTGGGCTGCTGGAATGTAGGGGAAAATTCAGGTGCTTTTCCTTTTTGGGGTCCGCATCCTTTTAGGGGTTCAGGTTCCATCCCCATCACAACTGTGCATATTTGCATAAACTTACCAAACGCGTGCTGATTTGCTCCAAGGCTTCCCTTTCCAGGGCGGGTGGGGCCTGGAAGCCAGTCCTGGTCAGGCTCAGAAGGGTTTCTTTCCAGCGCTGCCTCGCCCTTGACAATCCCAGAGCAAGCCGGGGCCCCGCCCCTCGAGGAGGGACTGCCTACTCCTATTCAGAACTACGACTCCCAGAGTGCACGGCGGGCCATGATACCGACGTGCCCAGCGGAGCCGCAGAGCCTGGACTAGAGGCCGAGCCCCGCACGCGCCGGGGTCGCTCTGGACCCCTTCGGAGTCCGTGAAGATCTTCCGGTCAGGGAGCGGGAAGTCGGGGTGTATGTGTGGTGGGGGCGGGGAGCGGACGACGCGCCCCTCCCCTCCACGGCCTGACGCGGCCTGATGATGTCACGGCGCGTCATGGCGGCGGCGGCAGCCCGAAGAAGGTGAAGGTGAGTGAGCGGGGCGGCGGCGGCGCTGCTGGGGGAAGGCCGCGGGGGCCGGCGGAGAGCCGGGGCTGAGCCCCCGACCCCCGCCCGCATGCCCCAGCCTCACGGCCCTCCCCCGGCCAGGCCCGCGCCCCCTCTCTAGTCCTGGACCCTCCCCACTCTCCGACCGCCTCCGCCCCCATGCCAGGTCCCCCCCACCCCATGCCAGGCTCCCCCCCAGGCCCTTTTCCCTTCGTATCAGTGCCCTTCCTTCGTGCCAGGCCCCCCTCCCCTCCATGACAAGGTCCCTCTCGTCCGTGCAAGCTTCTTCCCCCTGCCCCATGCCAGCTCCCTTTCCCTACATGCTAAGCGTCCCCCCTCTTCTCCATATCAGTCTCCCTCTCTTCCCCAACCCCATGCCAAGCCCCCTTTCCCCCATACCCGTGCTCCTCCTCTGTGCCAGGTCCTCCCTCCTGTGTTCTTCCTTGGGCACATGGCATGCCCATGTGCCCACCTCCATGCCCAGGTGTGTTGTGATGCCCCAGGGTTAGTGAGCTCCTCCAGTCAGTCCCTGCCCTTGCTCTCCACCCCAGCTTGCTGGCACGTGTCCTTGCCAGAGGCCTTTCTGAGCCATCCGAGCCCGGGGTGGTTTTTGTCTGGCGTCCTAACCCTGCCAGAGGAGATTAGAGGAGCCTGGCCCCCGCCCCAGCCTCGGGGTGACCTCTCCGCCTTTGCTTCTTCCAGGTCTGGGGACTGGGCGGATTGAGCACTGCAGCCCGGGAGGGTGAGAAATGCCTGGATCCTTCCCTTCTTTTCCAGGCCAGCAGAGTTCATGATGTCAGCCTTGTGAAAACCATCCACCTCTGGAAAAGTAAGTCTTGGTTTCTCTGGGCCTGTAGTGCCTTAAACTGTAGGGGAACAGCCAGCGGTGGCTGCAGGGGCGACCCTGTCCCGGAGGTAAACAAGATTAGGAGAATATCAGAGATCCAGTGAGGGACCCCTTGAATTGACTCTTGGCACAGGGAGATTTTGCACCAGAACCCATTCTGTCTTTGGGAGAGAAAACCAAGTTGGGTCAGATCTTGTGTCTACTTCCGGTATTTGGGGCTTCCACCGAAATGTTATTTCACTCCAACCAAACAGAACTGATCTAGTGTGTTGTGAAATAAGGAAAGCAAGCATGTAAATCTAAAATACGCCCTCTTTGGCAGAGGTCTCTTTCCTGGTCTCTCCCTTCTCTCCGGTGCTGGGACTCTTCATCTTCTCCATAGTGTTCATTTCCTGACTTTGGCTGGAAAACCTCTCCTTCATCTCCATTCTTTTCATTTTTTTTCCGTTTTAATTTCTCAGCTTCTCCTTCTCTGTCTCAATTACATTGGTGTGGACGGTCCTGTGGATCCTTTTTTTCTCTTTTCCTGCTAGAAGTTGCTCTGCATAAAATTGGGTAAGAAAATGGTGTGAATTCAGGCCTTGCATTTCATACCCAAAGCCACATGAGAGATTTTTGCTTCATTCTCCTTTCTACATCCCCCAAGATACCTAACTGACCTCACTTAAACTCAGATCTGCCTGGGGGTAGATCATGCTCGTGGCAATTGAGATGTAGATTTGGGTTTGTTTCTGGGCTGTACTTAGACAGACCTTAACTGTTCCAATGAAGCCCTCTTTAAAGTGAAGTTGAAATGGCCTTGAATCAGGTAGGGTTTCAGACTTCAGCATAATTTTATCATCTAAGCGGTGTGACAGCCCTTGGTCTGTAGTAAACGTGGCAATAGTGATTCCCTAGCATTATGAACAGATCTGACCCATCCATGACTTAGTAGATATTCTCTAGAGAGTGGCCTGATGCACATAGACATTAAATGATCTGCCCAGGGCCACCCAGTTAAGTTGTAGTGGCACAACTTGAATTTAGATCTTTCAGACTCCAAACCCAGCATATTATCTATGGCACCCAGACTTTCTCTCCCTCCTGAAGTTATATGACTGTTATCTGCTTTATGCCCTAGGGAAGGGCCCCACTTGCCTAAAGCCTTGGTGGAAGTAGGTCGTTCCTAGGACCTTCCTCAAGAGCTGAAAGGGTGGTGTTGGAGGAAGTCAGGGTGGGGAGTTCCAGAGCTAGGGAAGGGAAGGTTTGTGTCCTTTTGTTTGTTCTGCCACATTCTTGGCTTCCTTTTTTGGAATAAATTCATGCTTGAGATCCTGAGTCCCAAATGTCAGGTGAAATGGAGCCAGTTAGATTTCATGGAAATTGGGGAGTTGAGGAAGTCAACATTTCTCCTGATTAAATAAATTTGTGCCAGACCAAGACTTGATTGGGTTGGCTAGGATAGCCAAGGGAGCGGGAGACACTTCCTATCCCAGGTGTTAACAAGATCAATTGAGAGCAACAGTTAGGAGCACCTGGAGGACATTCACTGCCCAGGAGTGAAAACTCTTAGGAGTTGTACGTTTTTTCTCATTCTCTTTACATCTAAGAATTTTCCATTTTCATTGAGCTGCTTTCATTTCATTTCCTTGGATAACTCATCTGCCTTTTGCTTTTCACTTGCCATATACTAAAACTTCTGGTTTCAAGCCCTTAAGTCTCACAGTCACCAAAATGTACCTCATTATAAATGCTGACTAGTTTTCAGGTAACCCACTTCCAGGAAGTAGTTTGTCCTCTGGGCAAGTAAGTATTTAGATCCTATAGGGAAAGTTGTTTTATTACAAGCCTCTCTGACTTTAGGGATTTGTCTCAAGGCCAAGTATTGGGTTGATGGAGATGGGGAGGGAAATAGGTTTTAATACTCTGGAATTTGGGTGGTAAATAAACTTGGGAAGGGAACCAGAACCTTTTAGCATTCTTTCCGTGTGCCTATTTTCTTGCTCAGTTGTGTGACTTTTTGCCATGTTGGCCTGATTTTTCCTACAGAGTGGGTGTAGACTGTCCAGCCCTTGCACAGCTGTGAATACTACTGCTGTGGGCTAAGGACTTGCATTCTGGAGTCTGATCACACAACAGGCCTTTGGCCCTTGTGAAGTGGAAGAGTGTGGCTTCAATTTGTTTCCAGTTTTCTCTATTCACCGGTTTTCTCCTTGGTCAGTCTCCCTTGGGTGACTTCCAAGGTAAAGAAGGGAGACCCCAAGGGAAGAAACAGTAGTGGTGAGTGGAGTGGTGTCAGTCGAATCCCCTCCAGGAGTCCATTCTGCTACCATCCTCCTTGCCTCAGCTCAGGCTTTTTCTCATCTTTTCACACGACTTCACTCTTTCCATCTTGTTCCTTCAAATGGATTTTGGCAATCTCTTGTCATCTATTCTTCCTAGATGCTCTTTCTAATTCTGAGAGAGTTTCTTACAGATGCTAGTGAGCACCACTGATGCTGCTGATACCACAGTCACAACTGCCTGCCCCCCCATTCCCCTCACTTCCCCCCCCCCCCCCCCCGCCGCTCCCAACTAGGGCATGGCTTCAGACTGTATTTCCCCATCCCCTGCAAGGTTGAAAGCCATAATGGGGAAGTGCAGCAGCTGGCAGACATTGGATTGGCAGAGGCAGGGGGCCCAGTAAGAGGGGCATTTACCTGCTGGGTATCAGAGGTAAAAGGGTATACTATCTGAAGATGTCTGCAGTGGTTATCACAGGTCCTATCCCCCATGATTGGGGTTCTGATGGGCCTTGGGAGTCCTTGCCATGGTATCTGATTGGTCTTTTGTTTTTCCATCAGACATCATTTGGGTAGTCAGGAATGCAGCTTCTGGAGCCAAAGCTGAATCATATTAGTACCTTTATAAAGAGATTCAGTTTGATAGGCATTTATTGCCCTATGCCACAGGCAGATTGGAGAGTTCCCACTTTCAGCAGCTTAGTTATGCTGGAGGAATATGGCATGTACGAGTAAATACAAGGCAGCTTGAAGGTGGAAAAAGTGCTAAAAACTGAGAGATTAGGAAAGGATGACACCTGAATGAACCTTGGAAGCACCAGGAATTCTTAAGATGAAGACATGAAGAGACAGTGAGTTATTCCAGTCACTGGGGGCAGTGATGAAATTGTGAATTCAGGCAGCGTCTGTTAGGAGTCTGGCAGATGTTGATTGGAGTAGGGTTGTGCTGGGCTAGAGTGCTCACTGAGCACACTGGCCAAAGGTGACTAGCAGTTACTAGACTCTGGTGCCATAGAATCTTGGAGCCAGATCAGGCCTCCAAGGTCACCTGACCCATCCCATACCTATATCAGGAATCCCTGCATAACATGCCCAGCTCGGGGTCCTCTAGCCTCTGTACAAATGCTAGTGATGGGCAAATCCATCTCCTGAGGCAACTCTGCTCCTTTTGGGTAGCTCTAGTTGTTAGGAAGCTTTCTTTCTGTCCAGCTGAAGTCCCTGTTGCTTCTGTCCGTTGGCCCTGGTTCTGTCCTCTGGGGCCAAGAAAACAAGTCTTCTGTTTTCCTCATGACGATCCCTTTCAATGCTGAAAGATAGTCATTTCGTCCCCTGTAAATCTTTTTAGGCTGAACACCCCTGGTTCTTTCAGTTCATCTTCACTCGGCATGCCTTTGTTGTTGTTCTGGCTGACTTCCAGGAGGCCACTGCCACATGTTCAGAACTGGCATTTCCCAAAATCTATCCCATAGGGTCCGACCAGGGGGCAGGATGTGCTGTGATTGACTTCTCTTTTAAAGCAGTCTGGAATCCAGCATCACCTGTTTGATGTTCTGACAAGGCATCCATCTCTCCCTTTTGTACCCGGAGCCCAAGCCCAGGACATTTAGGCCCTGTAAGGCCCATCTTCTTAGATCTAGCCCATTCTTCCTTTCTCTTGATCTGTTTTTGGTTCCTGCTGCTGATGTGCAGCATATTAGTTAGCTTTATGCCCTGTGCTGCAGGCCGTTCTGTCCCAAGCACAGACATTGAACAGAATGAGAAAGGCCTCAGAGATGTTACATGTCTCTGGGAAACCAAATGGCTGGGCCAGGCTGGGTGCACAACAGAGCTTGGACTCCTTCATCCAGCTGTTAGGAGGAAGGCGGCCCCTCTGTCCAGAGGTCATGTGTCTTCTTTCCTAAAGGCATTACTGCTTTCATTAATACCAAATCACCTCTGTGCAGATCAGAGAAGGCAGCTATTCTTTTTCTCATTTGACAGAGCCTCTCCTGGAAGCTTAGGGAGTTTATGTTTTGCTCAGAATGCCCCCCACAACGTTCTGGCAGCTGAATCAGGAGGCTGAGGGTCTTGACTTTAGTTTCTGACCCTGCACATTAATTTTACTTCTGGTCATCTCCATAGTCCTTTCCTCAGGTTTCAGCTATGATCCTCTGATCTTGCCTTTCCCATGTTCTTTTCACGGTATTCTCTGGCATTGGAATGAAGGCTAAGATCAAGCAGTTGGAGGATAATTTTGCTCTCTGCTTTATGTAAAAGGATCAAAGAGGAGTCTGATCCCTGGAAATAGTTATTTAGGTCTCCTTCCTCCAATCCAGAAAAAAACCACCTAAAGCTATTTGATATAGAGCACCATGTGGTGCAGTGGAAAGATGACTGAACTTGG
The DNA here is from genome assembly GCF_028372415.1 of Notamacropus eugenii. Classification (NCBI taxonomy): domain Eukaryota; kingdom Metazoa; phylum Chordata; class Mammalia; order Diprotodontia; family Macropodidae; genus Notamacropus; species Notamacropus eugenii. The sequence continues at coordinate 51,437,177 of NC_092876.1, forward strand.
GATGTGAGTTCAAATCCTGTCATCACTTACCCCTTCTGGGACTTTGTACAACTCACTTCACCTCTTGGGTCCAGGTTCCCCTCCTGTAAAATGAAGGGGTTGGGCCAGATGTCCTTGGAGGCCTCTTGCAGGAGCATGGGGACGTGTGGCACATGGGCCTCATGGACTGTGTTTTCTCCGCAGCGCAATGTCCCTGATCTTCTCTCACTCCAGCCCCACTGTCTCAATCAAGAAGGACAAAAGACACATGGCCGAGGTGAGCGCATCTCCACTCAAGCACTTCGTCACTGCCAAGAAGAAGATCAACGGCATTTTTGAGCAGCTGGGGGCGTATATTCAGGAGAGTGCTACTTTTCTAGAGGGTAAGTTGGGTCTCTGACTTAGTCATAGTGACGGAGTCCTGAGTGTTTTATTCAGTCCCCACAGGATGTTTGCTGCCATTGTCAGTCACAGGGCCACCTCTTGTGGCCTCATCCCCAGACTTATTGCCAGAATTAAGCAGATTCTAGCCTCATGAAGGGGGACTCATGAGAGCTTGGGGTCGGGGGGCGCTTCATTTGACTAATGACGTAGTTAATGGCCAGAGACACTTACCCAAGGCCACACAGCGGTAAAGAGATGACCTGGAATTCAAATCCAGATCATCTTGACACAAGATCCAGTATTACACTTTACCAGTGAATGAGCTTCATCTTAAAAGCTAACTTCTAATTTGGGGACAGTTTCCAGTCCCAGACTGATCAGGGAGAGGCCTGCTGACTCTAAGGATTCAAATTTGGACAGTTAACCCTTTTGTGTTTCCCTGTCCTCCCCCCAATCTCCCTGCGCTGGCTGTGCCTGCTGTTAGTCAGGATCATTGACTTGAGTTGAAAGGGACCCTGCAGGTTCCAGAATCAAACCCCTCTTCCCCAGGAGGACCCTGGGTCACAGAGAGGTGGTCTTACCTAATCAGGGTCACACAGGTGGTAACTGACAGAGCTAGGCTTTGAAGCCATGTCCTCCTAGCATGTAGAAAGAGTTTTAAATGTGCCTCTGTTTCTCTAAATGGATCGCGTTTCATTAGCATGGTCTTCCTTTGTAAAGTCTTGCAAGTCAATCACTAAATCTAGTCTGTTGTCAGCTGCCTTTCCTGGGATATGAGAGGGTTGCACTAGATGGGCAGTGAGCAGGCTTTATCAGTCCCTGTGCACCAGGCACTGTGGTAAGCACATAAAGACATTGCCTGCCCTCAGGGAGTTTAATCCATTAGACAGTGCACAAAAGGGAGCTGGAAAACCAGTGGGGGTGGGGGATGGAGACACAATTAGTGGTAGACCAGGATGGGGAATGAAGGGCTGACTGACCCAGGAGGAGCTCACCTATGGGAGAAGGCACAGGGAGATGTTCTAGGAAAGGCAGCTGAGGCAAGATGGCAAGACACAGAGCATCTCCCAGTGTGTTTTCAGTCTTACCATTCTCTGGTTCCATTGGATGAATGAGTAGAGCAAGGGCTAAGTTTAGAACCAGAGGACTTGGAGTCCAGGCCCACTGCTGTTTACACCCTCTGTGACCTTTCATCTCTCTGGCCTTCACTTCCTTGTCTCTAAAGAGAGGAAGGAGGGGCCAGAGGGGTGACCTCTGAGCTCCCTTTGGCTCACAACAGGTGCTCTGGGCTATAATCCACACATTGGCAGGATCCCAATGCCACCAATGGGGTCCTTCAGTCCAGCTCACACACCAGCAGTGAGTGCTCCATAGCTCCCCTGAAAGCCTTTCTTTCATTATTCTGATTTCTTATGAATTCTAGGTAGCCTCCAGGTTCTCCACCTCCTCACTCTCACTACATGACTGGTCTGCCCCTCTTCTGATCACTTGGAAGTTTTATCCAGTCTTCGTTGGTGTAAGAAACTTCCAGGGGAGGAAGTCCTTCCACTGGTGCAGAGGTCACTCCTTTGTACCTTATAGTCTTAAGAGATGCTCAGGCTGCTGAGTAAGAGGTTAAAAGTCTTTGCCATGGTTAGCCAGCCAGCATGAGTCTTGAGCAGGGCCTGAGCGTGTGAGTCAGGAAAGTCTTGGGTTCAGATCTTGCCTATGATCCTTTTTAGCCGTGTTACCTTGAGAAGCACTTGTCTTTCTGAGCTTCAGTTTCTTCATCTGTAAAATGGGCACAGTACAATCAATAGCACCTACTTCACAAGGTTACTAAGAAAACGCAAATGAGATAATGCTTGGAAAGGGTTCCTAAACTGGAAAGCATTCTGTGACTGCAAAAGGATGTCCCTTGTGAATGTAAGTCGTTGGGTGTTTGCCACAGCCAACTCACATCCACTCTGGTTTTCTGTTGCCCTTTGAATCACCTGAAGTTTTGATTCTTAAATCCTCTTTTTCCATACTTCATAGCCATGCAGCATCCTAGGGGGGATATTGGTCTTTAAGAGATGGGATCTTGGGGCAGACAGGACTTACTGAAAACACTGTGTGATTTGCCAAGAATCATCCAGCCTGTTGTTCAGCTGTTTACTTCTGGGCCCAGCTTATTGTCATAAACTGCTGTGGGTTTGAGGAAGGCTTTTGGATCCTGCCTCCAGGGATGGAGCCTTCCAGGTGTTTGTCTTATTGGAAAGCACTGGACATTCTTAGTGGGAGGGGCTGAAGAGCAGTGCCCACCAGACCCCAGGATGCACTCAGAATCATCCTGGATTAATGGCGGGATGGGGGACGTGGTGATGTTGGACGCTGCTTTTATGAATTTGTTTTTAATGAAGCTCCTGGAGTCCAGCCAGGTAGATGTTGCAGAGGCTCTAGGCACTGCTGTCACATCAAGCACACACATCTATAAAAAGGAGAAACGTCTGACCTGGGGTGCGTGGGCTGGGAGAGGGGGCTGGCTTTTTGACTTCTGGTGTGGCCAGCTTAATGTTAGCAGTGAGTCAGGTGTGCCAGGACTGCCAATTAGCATGTTTCAGATGCTTTAGCAGCGTGCAAAGAATCTGGGGTGTGTCAGCCTGATGGTATGTCAGAGCTCAACCACTTGGGAGTTGAGTTCTGCACTCTGCTAAGAATGAGACAAGCCTCAATTCTTTTCCCGTATCTGCTTCTGCCTCAGTTTCTCTGTCTCTATCCTTACTGTCTCGCCTCCTCTGTACTTCTGAGAAGTAAGATAACAAAGGTGTAGAAGGATAGAGAATTTCTGAAGCCTCAGAGCTTCCATGTATCGTTAATGTTTTCCTTCTGGAATTGTTTGGACTCCCTGACTCTTTGTTTTATTTATTAGTAAAAGCATCCTGTCAAACTGGAAACTTCACAGATCCAGGCCCAGAGCTAGAAGGAATTTCCAGGCCTTCTGGTCTTCTTTCGCAGAAGCTTGTATTGCGGCCCGGGGAAGTTAGGTGGCTTGTCCAAAGGCTCACAGGATTTTTTTTTATTTTTGCGATTTTGAGTTCTAAGTTTTTCTCCCTCCCCTTTCCCCAAGACAGCAAGCAGTCTGATATAGGTTATATATGTGTAGTCATGTTAAGCATATTTTTTATTATTCATGTTGTGAAAGAAGAAGCAGAACAAAAGGAGAAAACCACAAAAAAAAAAAAAATGCCAAAAAATGAAAGTAGTCTGCTTTGATCTGCATTCACATCCATAGTTCTTTCTCTGGATGTGGTTAGCAGTTTCCATCATGGTCTTTTGGAATTGTCTTGGGTCATTGCATTGCTGAGAACAAAGGCTCTTAGTTAATAAAGGTCAGAGGCAGAATTTGAACCCAGCTCCTGTGACTCCAGAGTCTTTGCATATCTGACTCTGCCTTCATTTTGTTTCCACAGACACGCATAGAAATGTCGAGCTCGATCCAGTCACCACTGAAGAGCAGGTGCTGGAGGTCAAAGCCTACCTGTCCAAAGTAAAGGGCATCAGTGAGGTCTTGGCCCGGCGGCACATGAAGGTGGCCTTTTTTGGCAGGTGAGTCCTTGCTGCCCTCAGCCCTTTTCCTTGGTTGACTTGCTGGCCTCACTGGAACACAACTCTATCCAAGAGTCCCCTTGGGACGTACCCTCAAGGCCTCAGTGAGACAAGGTTGTCTCATTCATTCTGCTTTAGAGTCCAGAGAGCCCCTTTGAAAATAAAAGAGGATAAGGCTGAGCCAGGCTTCGTCAGGGGACTGAGCACACGTGGGCAGTTCTGCTTCCAGCTGGTCATGGAACAGGGAATGAGTACTTTAGCCTCAGCACCTCAGTTCTCTTCATTCTTGCCATAATAGTACTGAATCTTTTTGGATATTTGACTCTGTTCCCTAAACATTTATTAAGCACCTGCTGAGTATAGAGCCTAGGGCCATAGGGGCTTGAAGCAGATAGAAAGTGTAGGGGAGACACCATTCCTGCCCTTAGGGCACTGACAGTCTGGTTGGGAGAATAAGAACCCACCACATAACAGTACGCAGTATTACCTGATAAATACATGAAGTACACACTGTAAAACAAGATGTTATGTCATCACTAGAGTAAAGAGAAGGTTGTTGTGAAATGCCACAGAAACAGAAATGTGAGTAGTGGAGAAGCTTCCGGTGTGGACTGGGGAAGATATGGCAGGTGCAGGGAGGGCGGAAGGAGGCAGAAGCCATAGCTGATGAGTCAGCAAGAGGAGCTATTTTTAAACCGACTTGATATCCTGGGGCATCCCAGTGGGGGGGAATGCCATCCTGAGCTGCTGTGAGGAAAGGGCTTTGTGAGCCACCAAGCATGTGGAAGACACACACAGCTCCCACCGTGGGCTGTTGGAGAACTCTTCATTTTTCTTTTTGTGCTCTACCTTAGTTGTCACCTGTGTGCAGCCGGAGGCTCTGCGTTCTTAGAGGGATCAGAGTTAAAGAACAGCGTGGAAAACTGAAAGAAATAAATGGATGCAGATTTAGTTTTTAATCATATTAGAATTTTTAGGCCAGGCTCCCCTCTCCCCTCTGCCTTTAATAAAACTAGAAAGGATTTGAGATGATTGAGCCTGAAAAAGAAAAGAAACATGTGGCCCCCACAGAGTCCTCTGAGATGTGGGAGCACCTTTGTGGGCTCCCCATGCCGCGGTCCCCACCCTTACACTCAGTGTTAGCAGAGGCCTGTCTAGGTGGCTGCTGATGGTCTTCCATCTCCTCCAGGACAAGCAATGGCAAGAGCACGGTGATCAATGCCATGCTTTGGGACAAAGTCCTCCCCTCCGGGATCGGCCACACCACCAACTGCTTCCTCCGGGTGGAGGGGACGGATGGCCAAGAGGCCTTCCTGCTCACCGAGGGCTCTGAGGAGAAGAAAAGTGTCAAGGTAACGTGGGCCCAAGGGAGCCCTGACCCCTGTGGGCAGCCCCTTCAGGGGGCATCCTCCCAGGAAGAGCATAGGAGATCCTATTTCAGACATTTCTCTCCAGAATGTGAAAGGGCAATTGGACCATAGAGAATCCAGCCAGCCACTCTTGATTCCTTGTTTGGCCCTGGACATGTCATTCCATCTACTTTATATGAAGGACAAGTATATGCCACGTCAGATGGTTACACTTATAAAGTTTGCTAATGTCTTTTTCTCCCGTCATGGGTCGGAGCTGCCCCAGATTGCATTGCACCTTGATTCTCCTCAGGGAAGGGGGTAACAGCAACCCAAATCTTACCTAGTGGCTTAGCATCTTGTGGAGTCTCCAGCCTGTTCCTTTGTGAGGTATTGCAGGATTGGAGAAGGACCTAATGTCCTGATTTTCAGAAAAAGGAAGATGGCATCTGCAGACTGTCAGCCCCAGAGAATTTGACTTCAGTCCCTCCACCAGTTGTAGAATGTATCACTGAAGGGCTGCTAAGTGAGCATCTCTGCCAGGAAGGAGGGATCCAAGGGAGGCAGCACAGTGATGGTCCTGCTATAGTAGGCCCTGCTCAGGCTGGATTGTGTCCAGCTCTGAATGCCACATTTTAGGAAGGATATTGACAAATTTGGAGAGTGTCCAGAAGGGACACCCAGGATGGTACAAGCTGCCATGCCCATACTGTGCAGGAGGGTCAGCTGAAGACACTGGCATATGCCAGCTATCTTTAAATGCTGCTGGCCCTCGCACCATCACATCAGTGGGTACATGTTGCAGATAAGCACCTTAGACTTGAGATGAGGAGATAATTCTTCACAGTTGGAGCTGCCTTAGGATGTGAGATGTTCCCAGTGACTGAAGGTGTTGCTTGTTTGGCTGGGTTAGATGGCCTCTGAGGCCAATTCTGAGGTCTCACTCTGTGCCATGGCTCATTGATCACTTAGGAGGCAGCTCCTGAATCTTCCCTCATCTTCCTTTCCCTTCTCCCAACAGACGGTAAACCAACTGGCCCATGCCCTTCACCAAGATGAGCTCCTAAATGCTGGCAGCCTGGTGAGTGTGATGTGGCCCAATTCCAAGTGTTCTCTTCTGAAAGATGACTTGGTGCTGATGGACAGGTGAGTGAAAGCATAGAGCTTGTAGTCCCTGGGGGTGAGGAAAAGACCAGTGAGACAGAGTAGCTCAGGGTGGACTAGCCAAGCCTGGGCCGCTTCTGTGCCTTAGAATAGCAGTTGAAACAGCTTTCCAAATTGACTTGCCAAAATCCGCCTGCCTGCCAGACCCTCCTCAGGGTTGCCACACCTCTCCTTTGTTAGTAGTCAATGATAATGATGTGCAGCGGTTGTAGTTGAACATTTCCTGAGACTGATTTTTCACTTGCAGCCTATTAACATCCTGAAGGCTGAACCTGATTTTGCTCTGCTCTGGAGGCTCATGTTCCATATGCGTGGATGATTTAGAATCTCTAATTCTTCCTTTTTCCACAGGGGAAGGAATTACTTTCCCTGTTGCTCTTTTTGCATAGTGATAACATACTTTTTTCCTTTTGTGACCTTTAAGCCCTGGGATTGATGTCACTACAGAACTGGACAGCTGGATCGACAAGTTCTGCCTAGATGCAGATGTGTTTGTATTGGTGGCCAACTCAGAGTCCACGCTGATGCAGACGGTAACCCCTCCGTTTCTCTTCCCCCTACCTCCTTCCTTCCCCTTCTTCTCCTCCCCTCCCCTCCTCACTATCCTCCCCGTTTTTCCTCTCCCCCCTACCCCCACTCAGTGGCCAGCTATGGTAGCAGGCTCCCCTGAGCTAAGGGCTTCCTTGTTTTCAGGAGAAGCAGTTTTTCCACAAGGTGAGCGAACGCCTTTCTCGTCCTAACATCTTTATCCTCAACAACCGCTGGGACGCCTCTGCCTCAGAACCAGAGTACATGGAAGAGGTGCGTGGTGCCCTGCCTGGCACTTCTGGAAGCTGGTCAGAGTGCTTTCAGATTGCCTTGGTATTGGAAGAATGAATCCAATCAATGCAAGGAAGTCATAGGGGTAAAGGGCAGCATTCCACTCCCCTCCCCCAGATGGTCTACACTTGACATCCTAGAATGTTAGAGCAGATGGCACATAGAACTGATGGAACTGTAGGTCTTCTAGTGCAACTCTGCCATTTTACAGAGAAAGAAACTGAGGCCCAGAGAAGCTGAAGAACTTGTCCAAGATCACTCAGGTAGTGAGGGTAGATGAGGGGCATGCCCTGGCCCTGACTCTCTTTCTTACCTGGCATGTTGTCCCAAGGTTTCTGTGGATATGTACAACATACCATTTTTATAGGCATGACAGACACAATTAGAGTTTGGTTTACCTCATTTAGATAAAAGGAAATCTATTTTCTTACTGTAGGTCTGCACCAGAGAATGAATTATTGAGGAAAGGGGTGAGAAAGAACACTGTTAGAGAGCAATCATTTGCTTTCTGGCTTTGGACAAATTTATAAACCCCCTCTCGTTTTTCTCACATGTAGAAATATCAGAAGAGGTGGCAGATTTGTAGTTTCAGAAATACTCTGTATTTGCCCTGCCCTCCTGGGTGTGGTATCTCTCCAGTGCTGGTGCCAGTGAGGGACCTCATTTTTCTTGGGCTTGGGCCTCTTCCAGGTCCGGAGGCAGCACATGGAGCGCTGTACCAGCTTCCTGGTGGATGAACTGGGTGTGGTAGATCGGGCCCAAGCCGGGGACCGCATCTTCTTTGTGTCTGCCAAGGAGGTGGTCAATGCTAGAATCCAGAAAGCTCAAGGGATGCCAGAAGGAGGTAACGGTGCTCTCATTTATCTGTATAATTATGGGGCAGCCAGAAAATCTAACTTAGTCTGGTAATGGAGAAGGCAAGTAGAGCCCTAGGTATAGAGGTTTTCTTTCTTTCCCCATTCCCCCAAGAACAGCATGAATGAATTGGGGTGGTGGGTGTGATGACTTGTACCAGCTGCTCAATCCTTGTCCTGCTAATGCTGGATAATTCTCCTAGGAGGCGCCCTGGCCGAAGGGTTTCAAGTGAGAATGTTTGAGTTTCAGAACTTTGAGCGGAGGTTTGAGGTAAGCCCTTCCCCCATCCTGCCCTGTACTCCCCACTCCCCAGCAGCACATGGCTCAGTGGTCTCTTCTCTCCCAGGAGTGCATATCACAGTCAGCTGTGAAGACCAAGTTTGAGCAGCATACTGTCCGAGCCAAGCAGATGGTGGAAGATGCACGCCTCATCATGGATTCTCTGCATGTTGCAGCACAGGAGCAGCGGTGAGGATACAGAGGAAATATGAAGCCTCCTTCAGTGTCTTGGGGGCCAGGGGGAGGGACAGGGGATGGGGCTAGACCTTGTAATCATCTGGCCTCCAGGGCCAAAATTGTTACAGTTCATCAGTCCACCTGCCCTCGTCTCCATTACTGGTGGTCATGTTCATTGTTCTCCTGAGTTAGCTTACTCAGCTCTGTATCAGATCATCTAGATCTTCTCATGCTTCTCTTGAGTTCTGTTCATTCTTCATGTTTTAAAGCATAATGAAGGATATTCTATGCCATGTTTATACCCCAGTTTGTTCAGCTACTACCCAATTAATGGATAATTTGTTTCTACCATATAAATTATTGCAGGGAATGTTTTGGTGTGTATCAGGACTTTCTGCCTCAGTCATCCTTGGGGAATGTGCCCATAGAGGGAATGCCAAGTCAAGGACTGCAAACAATTTTATTCACTTGTCTTGCGTTATTCCAAATTGTTTTCCAGATTACATGGACAAATTCACAGCTCCACCAATGGCATATTAGTGGACCTGTTTTCCCACAGCCTCTCCAGCATTGACCATTCCATCATTTTATTATTTTTGTCAATTGAATAATAAAATTTTAGAGATGATATTCTCTTAAACAGTTATTATTCAGTACCTACTGTATGTACAACATTGTAGAACAGATCCCAGTGATCACCTGATCTAGCTGCCTTATTTTATAGGAAGCTGAGACCCCTGGAGCAAGTGATTTGCCTAAGATCACTACTATTTTGAGAGCTGAGACTGCTGATCTTGTGAGGCTGATTCCATTGCTCTCTGACTATACCATATCAAGCCTTCTCTTGAAATGCTGGTAGAGTATTAATTTGTGGGTTCCATCTTATTCCTGCTAGCCTCGGCAGTTGTGAGGTGGCCCCTTTTAAAAACATGCCTCACAAAGTCAGCCAAGCCTTGTTTGAGCACCTGCATGTGGCCAACACAGCAGACAAGTTGTACACCTCTTATGACTCTTGCCCACCCGACCCTCACCATCTCTTTGGTACCATGTAGATGCTAATAGTAGGCATCTTTTTCTGCTATTGAGGAAGTTTGTAGCAATAGAATTCTGGGCTAGAGTCAGGAAGATGTGAGTTCAGATGTGGCCTCAGATTCTCACAAGCTGTGCGACCCTGGGCAAGTCACTTCTGTTTGCTTCAGTTTCCTCAGTTATAAAATGGGGATAGCATCATCTCCCTCCCTCCTGTTGTGAGGATCAAATGAGATCATTTTTCTGAAGGTTTGAACATGGTGCCTGGCACATAAATTCTTGTTCCTTTCTCCCCTTCCCTATCTTTATACTTCTGATATAGAATTTGAGAGTTCAGTAGGTGATATATCTTGTAATTAAGATAAGAAGACTTGCTCATTTGTTCTTCAGAACGAGTAAGACAGTGAACTGTAAGAACTTCCAAATTCCTGATATTCCCGTTTTGCTCAGACTGCCTCATGGAAGTTGGTTTTCTGATTGATGCCTTCCTTCTCCAGGGTTTACTGTCAGGAAACACGGGAAGAGAGGCAGGAGAGGCTCGGATTCATCGACAAGCAATTAGAACTCCTAACTCAAGACTACAGAGTTCGGATTAAGCAGATGACTGAGGAGGTGGAAAGACAGGTAAGTGCTGACTATGTCTTAGAGCAGTGGAGGCAAACTCAGAGATAAATGGGGTCATAATGCATGCAAGGACCCCTGACTGCCACATATTAACTTGGCTTTAGTGTTATCAATGTTTTGTGGTATTTTGTTCAATTATATATTCCCCAGTTACATTTCAGTTTGACATGGGTCTTATGCCCTCTGGGATGTTTAGCTCATGTTGGTAGGGAGAGGACAAAGCCCCAAGCATAGTGACCAGGCTGAGACTGGGGTAGCTTATCACCCAGCCAGGTTTTTCCATCATCTCTTTGGGCCTGGGTTTTGGTTCCAAGGTTCATTGACCCTTTCTCCTCATCTACAAACCAAGAGGTGGATGGACTAGCAGCCCTTGCGTTTTAGGACCCTTGAGTTGAGTTGTGAGCTGCTTGTGGGTGGGTCCACCTTGACCAACTGCAGGAGCTCCCCTAGTGCTATGAGATGGGACATAGCTTCAGCAGATTTTCGGTTTGGCTTTGTTTCCTGTAGGTTTCTAATGCAATGGCTGAAGAAATCAGGCGCCTCTCTGTGCTGGTAGATGAATACCAAATGGACTTTCACCCCTCTCCAGTGGTTCTCAAGGTTTATAAGAATGTGAGTCATTAAGCAGAGGACAGATTCCCAGCTTCCTGACCTGCTTGGTGTTGCTGGCACATAGAGCCCTTGATACTGACCAGTGACTCAGCCCCCAGCTGCTGGGGTGGCTCCTCAGGGCCTAAGTCTGACCCTGTGTCTGGTTTCTTATGTAGTCCATGGGCTGAGAGGGTCATGTTTTCTGCAGCAAATTCCAAGGAATATGGCTTCCCAGAAATGACGTCTCCAAGTTCCAGGCATGTTTGTGTGTGACTAAGAAAATCCCTCCTTAGGGATGTCTTTGCCAGTAATGGTAATAATAGCTAGCATTTGTAGACATTGTAAAGCTTGCCAAGCACTTGACATGTGTTAACTTTTGTGACCCTCACTACGACCCTTCATCTGCCCTGTAGGAGTTACATCGCCACATTGAGGAGGGCCTGGGCCGCAACTTGTCTGAGCGTTGCTCCAATGCCATCACTGGGGCACTGAAGACCATGCAGCAGGACATGATAGGTGGGTGTCCCCCCGGGGGCTTGGCTCCACAGAGCAGGGGAGGAAGGACTGACTGCCCTTGGGCTCCAGTCAAAGGGCGTGTTATGACTGCACCTGTTTTTACCTTTGCTGCCTTCCTCATGGCCCAGCGAGGTATCCACATGTTACATAGAGAAAGCTTGGCTTAACTTTGACCAATGAAAACCTGGGGCTGACACCTTGTTAACATTCTGGGACTCTGACTGGCTCTTTGGCCTTCACTAACAAAGTCACCTCACATGAAAAGCCCTCATAGAATAGTATGAAGATTGCTCAACTTGAAACCAGGCAACGTTGAGTTTATATCCAGCCCTGAATACATCAGTCACCATGGAAACACATTAAAAGTTGTGTAAACATGAGCAAGTCACTTGCACTTAAGAGTCCTCTGCCTGAGTGGTATTTACACTGCCTCCCACCATGCATGGGTGCAGATTCTAACACTTCTCCTTGGTCTTTGAGTTGCTATATCGAAGAAAATTTTAATCTTCCTTTGTCCAGGTAGTAATGGTAATTAAAACTACTCCTGGTAATGATCTCTGTACTTAGCTCATCTGGTCCACAGGTCAGACAGACAGATAGGGTCCATCACTGGACCCACACAGATCTCCCCCAGCCTACCACGTCCATACCATCATGAGGGTGTGGAGGGCAGTGACTGTGAAGGTAACTGGGGTAGAATCTACCTCTGCAAGTGGACAAAGACATCATCTTTAAGTTGAGAAAGCCAAATAGGAGTGATGTAATAATAGCCCCAGTATCTTGGGGAACCAAAACCCAGGCCCAAAGAGATGATGGAAAAACCTGGCTGGGTGATAAGCTACCCCAGTCTCAGCCTGGTCACTATGCTTGGGGCTTTGTCCTCTCCCTACCAACATGAGCTAAACACCCCAGAGGGCATAAGACCCATGTCAAACTGAAATGTAACTGGGGAATATATAATTGAACAAAATACCACAAAACATTGATAACACTAAAGCCAATATATCTCTCTGTTGCTTTAAGGTTTACAAGGTACTATGTGTTAGCCCATGTGACCATCATGACAAAACTGGAAAGCAGGTGCTATTAACTGCTGCCGAGATTTTGGGGGGATTTACCCAGGTCGCCCACCTAATGGCTGAGGCAGGGTTTGAAGTCAAGACCTCCTGATTCCAAGTCCAAGATTCTATCCACTGGGCCCCCTAGTTGCCTCAGAGTAATGGAAGTATTAGGTGAATTTAAATAACATCTGTGTGTCCTGAATAATAATCTGATACAGAAGCCACTGTTGAATCATGTTTGCCTTTGGATTAGCTCAGAAACTCCATTTGGCTCATGGCACCAGCAGAATTTCAACTTCTTTCTACAGCTGTTTTAAATCGTTATGGCGGCTGCCATTTGCCTCCCATAGCATCCGTCTCAGAGGGTTCTCATTTGTTGTGTTCTGACTCTTTTCTTACTGTTTCTGATTTGTCCCAGATGGCTTGAGACCTCTCCTTCCCGTTGCCCTGCGGGGTCAGATAGACATGCTAGTCCCGCGACAGTGCTTCTCGCTCAGTTATGACCTGAACTGTGACAAGCTCTGTGCTGACTTTCAGGAAGACATTGAGTTCCACTTTTCTCTTGGGTGGACTATGCTTGTGAATAGGTTTCTGGGACCAAAGAACAGCCGCCGGGCCTTAATGGGCTATAACGACCAGGTAAGAAGCCTGCTGAAGGCTCCCTGGTTGGGAAAGGGGCCTCTGAGTCAGCAAGGCCCTCAGCTCTGTAACTTGTCCAGTCAGCGTCCTGCGGCCTGGCTCCACCTCCTGCTCCACTGTGGAACACCCAGGCACTGCCTAGCTCTCCTCTCCCTGACCTTCAGTCTCTTCCTCCAGTTGGCCAGCTCACTTTCTTTCTGCTCAGTTTAAGCCTCTTCTCTTGCTTGGTCTTGCTCACATTCACCTCATCCCTCCACCCCTGTCAGGAAGCCCACTCTAGAGTTAGGAGGAGTTTCACTGAGGCATGGACACTGGGGTTAAAGGTCACTTTGCCCTTTTTTCTCTCTCTGTCTAGATTCAGCGTCCCCTCCCTTTAACTCCAGCAAACCCCAGCATGCCTCCCTTGCCTCAGAACTCTCTCTCCCAGGAAGAGCTCATGGTTTCCATGGTCACTGGCTTGGCCTCCCTGACCTCCAGAACCTCTATGGGGATCCTTGTTGTTGGAGGAGTGGTGAGTAGGGGAGCATGGGGGCCAGAGGGAGTGGGAAACAGTGCTCTTGGGCCACTACTGTTGACTGACTGACTGCCAGTGCGTCATAGCCAGTTATAGAGGAGGCTTCCAGATGCTGCTGTTCAGCTCCTAGACTGCCCCTTGTGGTGCAATTCTTTGGTAATGTATCCCTGCCAGAAATTGGACCCTCAGAGAAAGATGAAATGGAGAGGCTGAGGTTCACCTTCTCTGGTGGACAAGCAGGAATGAAGCAGCACTTCAGCCCCAGCCAGGGAAAAAAACAGGGACGATGAACCGCAGGCATGGCCTGGTCCTCGCCTCCCTTCATGCCCATGGCTGCAGTGGCTGATTGGGCTGAGGCAAGGCTGGTGGGAGGAACTTAACCACAGACACTGGGCGGGCCCTGCCTTGAGCTTCAGCTCATAGTTCCATCCCCACAGAATTTTCTGTACAACAGCTCATTTCTTTAGAGCACTTCAGACTCTTTACTCTTGATTTTGCATTTTCCTCCCAGTTACTCAGTACCTCCATAGCCCCTGGCCCACATGACCCTCTCTCAGGTCTGCCCTCTTCTTTCCTCTCACAGCCACAGCCTGACTTTGCCTCTTTTCTTTTAGTTTTTTTTTTTTTTAAATTTTATTTATTTTCAGTGTTCTGCAATCACTACCACATAACTTAGACTTTTTCCCCCCTCCCTCCCTCCTATTTTCCCCCTCCTTCCCTGAGACGGCATACAATTTTACATAGGTTCTACACATACATTCCTATTAAATACATTTTCACTATAGTCATGCTGTATAGAAGAACTAAAATGAACGAGAGAAATCATATAGCAAATCAAAATGTAATACAAAAGAAAATGATTTGCTTCATTCTGCGATTGAATTCCATAGTTCTTTCTCTGGATGTGGAAGGCATTTTGCCTTAAGAGACCATTGGGAATTTTCTTAAGTCCTTGCATTGCAATGAAGTTCCAAGTCTACCAGAAAAAACTCTCACACACTGTGGTCGTTGCTGTGCACAAAGTTCTCCTGGTTCTGCTCCTTTCACTCAGCATCAGATCATATAATTCTTTCCAGGCCCCTCTGAAGTCTTCCTGTTCATCATTTCTTATAGCACAATAGTATTCCATTACATTCATGTATCACAATTTATTCAGCCATTCCCCAGTTGATGGGCATCCCCTCGATTTCCAGTTCTTGGCCACCACAAAGAGAGCTGCTATAAATATTTTTGTACATGCGGGACCCTTTCCCATTTTTATGATCTCTTGGGGATACAGTCCTAGAAGCGCTATTGCTGGGTCAAAGGGTATGCATGCTTTTGTAGCCCTTTGGGCATAGTTCCAAATTGCTCTCCAGAATGGTTGGATCAGCTCACAGCTCCACCAACAATGAATTAGTGTTCCAACTCTCCCACATCTATCATCTTCCTATTCTGTCATGTTTGCCAATCTGATAGGTGTGATGTGGTACCTCAGTTGTTTTGATTTGCTCTCTCATCAGATTTAGAGCATTTTTTCATATGACTATAGATATATTTAATTTCTTCCTCTGAAAACTGCCTGTTCATATCCTTTGACCATTTATTAATTGGGGTGCCTCTTTTCTTAAACTACACCAAAAACCCTGTTAGAAAATGTTTGATTCCTTTTGTTTTTACATCACCTGACTTTCTCCTGGTATCCCTCCCATCTCCTGTCAAGGAGCCATCCCATATAGCAACGAATATGTTTTTTTAAAAATTTATTTATTTAACTTTTCAACATTCATTTCCACAAAATTTTGGGTTCCAAATTTTCTCCCCATTTCTCCTCTCCCCCCACCCCAAAACACTGAGCATTCTAATTGCCCCTATCTCCAATCTTCCCTCTCTTCTAATATCCCTGCTTTCCCTTATCCCCATCTTCTCTTTTGTCCTGTAGGGCAAGATAACTTTCTATACCCCAGTACCTGTATTTCTTATTTCCTAGTAGCAAGAACAATACCCAGCAGTTGTTCCTAAAATTTTGAGTTCCAACTTCTCTTGATCCCTCCCTCCCCACCCATTCCCTTTGGGAAGGCAGGCAATTCAATATAGGCCATATCTGTGTAGTTTTGCAAATGACTTCCATAATAGTAGTGTTGTGTAAGACTAACTATAATTCCCTCCATCCTATCCTGCCCTCCATTGCTTCTATTCTCTATTTTAATCCTGTCCCTCCCCAAGAATGTTGACTTCAAATTGTTCCCTCCTCCCACTGCCCTCCCTTCCATCATCCCCCCCACCCTGCTTATCCCCTTCTCCCCCACTTTCCTGTATTATAAGGTAGGTTTTCATACCAAAATGAGTGTGCATTTTATTCCTTCCTTTAGTCGAATGTGATGAGAGTAAGCTTCATGTTTTTTCTCTAACCTCCCCTCTTTTTCCCTCCACTGAAAAGTCTTTTATTTGCCTCTTTTATGAGAGATAACTTGCCCCATTCCATCTCTCCCTTTCTCCTCCCAATATATTTCTCTCTCACTGCTTAATTTCATTTTTTTAAGATATGATCCCATCCTATTAAATTCACCGTGTTGTCTGTCTCTCTCTCCCTCTTTCTCACTCTGTGTGTGTGTGTGTGTAAGTGTAATCCCACCAACTACCCAGATACTGAAAAAAGTTTCAAGAGTTACAAATATTGTCTTTCCATGTAGGAATGTAAACAGTTCAACTTTAGTAAGTCCCTTATGACTTCTCTTTGCTGTTTACCTTTTCATGTTTCTCTTCATTCTTGTGCTTGAAAGTCAAATTTTCTTTTCAGCTCTGGTCTTTTCATCAAGAATGCTTGAAAGTCCCCAATTTCATTGAAAGACCATTTTTTCCCCTGAAGTATTATACTCAGTTTTGCTGGGTAGGTGATTCTTGGTTTTAGTTGTAGTTCCTTTGACTTCTGGAATATCATATTCCATGCCCTTCGATCCCTTAATGTAGAAGCTGCTGGATCTTGTGTTATCCTGATTGTATTTCCACAATACTTGAATTGTTTCTTTCTAACTGCTTGCAATATTTTCTCCTTGACCTGGGAACTCTGGAATTTGGCCACCATGTTCCTAGGAGTTTCTCTTTTTGGATCTTTTTCAGGTGGTGATCAGTGGATTCTTTCAATATTTATTTTGCCCTCTGGTTCTAGAATATCAGGGCAGTTTTCCTTGATAATTTCATGAAAGATGATGTCTAGGCTCTTTTTTTGATCATGGCTTTCAGGTAGTCCCATAATTTTTAAATTGTCTCTCCTGGATCTATTTTCCAGGTCAGTTGTTTTTCCAGTGAGATATTTCAAATTATCTTCCATTTTTTCATTCTTTTGGTTTTGTTTTGTGATTTCTTGGTTTCTCATAAAGTCATTAGCCTTCATCTGTTCCATTCTGGTTTTTAAAGAACTATTTTCTTCAGTGAGCTTTTGAATCTCCTTTTCCATTTGGCTAATTCTGCTTTTTAAAGCATTCTTCTCCTCACTGGCTTTTTGAACCTCTTTTGCCAATTGAGTTAGCCTATTTTTAAAGGTGTTATTTTCTTCAGCATTTTTTTGGGTCTCCTTTAGCAAGGTGTTGACCCGCTTTTCATGCTTTTCTTGCATCTCTCATTTCTCTTCCCAGTTTTTCCTCCACCTCTCTAACTTGATTTTCAAAATCCTTTTTGAGCTCTTTCATGGCCTGAGCCCATTGAATATTTATTTTGGATGTTTGGGATACAGAAGCCTTGACTTCTATGTCTTTCCCTGATGGTAAGCCTTGTTCTTCCTCATCTGAAAGGAAGGGAGGAGATATCTGTTCACCAAGAAAGTAACCTTCTATGGTCTTATTTTTTTTTCCCTTTTTTGGGCATTTTCCCAACCAGTTACTTGACTTTTGGGTCCTTTGTCAAGAGTAGGGTATACTCTGGGGACCTGTAAGATATCAGTTCCTTCAAGGTGGCACAACTAAGCGTATACTGGTCTGGGCACAGGGAAGGATTTTTGTGCTCAGAATCTTAGCAGAGTTTCCCCTCTACAGGCACCTGACTTCCAGTTCCGCCAAGCTAGCACTGGGCGGGGGATTCAGTCAAGCTGTGGGGGCAGGGCCACCATTCAGTTCGAGACAAAGACCAGCTCCCTCAGTGCCCCCAGGGGTTTTTACGATCCAGCAATAGTCTCAGGCTGCTGTAGGGGCTGCCGGGAGAATTCCTGCTACCTGTCAGATGTGGCTTCTGCGGGCCACTGCCTGAGGCCGGAGCTATGGGAAGGCCCTTCTCCCTTCCTGGCCAGCTGAAAAAATCCCCGTCACTGACCTTTGGCGCCTGTGGGTTGAGGGATCTGTGGACCCACTGCTGCTGAGACTGGGGATTCCGAGACTGGAGATTCTGCCTCTGAGGGCTGTTCACAAGCCTTGTGCTGCTCAGCCAAGGCTGGGCTGGGCTCCAAGCTCCGCTCTGCGTCGGGTGCAACTGACATTTCCCGTGGGCCTTTCAGGTCACCCTGGCCTGGAAATCTCCTCCACTCTGTTGTTCTCCACTTCTGCTGCTCCAAAATTTGTTGAGTCCCTCTCTACAGGTATTTTATGGGCTGTGTGGGGAGACCCTGCATATGTGTGTCTTTCTACTCCGCCATCTTGGCTCCCCAACGAATATTTTTTAAAAGAAAATGAGGAAGAGAAAAAACCCCAACAAAATGGATCATTACATCAACAAAGACTGAAAAGATATGCAGTATTCCATTTCTGCCAAGAGGCAGGAGTGGGGAGTGTGTCGCGCTGTGGTGATTCTGTGTTCTGCAGTGTTGGCTCTCCTCTGGTGGTGCTGGTTCTGGACACTGGTGCGCTTACTGTGTCGCTTCTTTCCTTGGCTCTCCTTACTGCACGCAGCCTCAGTCTGTGTCTGTCTGTCCAGGCTTCTCTCTGCATCAACCACATCATGTCTTGGAGTACAGCCATCTTCCATCACGTTCACAGACCAACGTGCAGTCAGCCTTTCCTCTGGAGGTGGGCCACGGCTCTGGTTTTAGGCCCTTGCTCTAAATGTGAAGGTGTATTTGAGGACGCTCTTCTTGTTGATGGCTTTCTTGGGCTGTGTGCCTGGTGGTGGGATCTGGTTCCAAGGGTATGGACATTTTAGGGACTTCATTTGATGCATGTCTGTTCATGTCCTGGCTCTGCCCTTAGAGCGCCAAGGTGCCTGTCTTTCCATAGCCCTTCAGTGTCAATGATTCCCATCTTTGGGCATTTTTGCCCCCTTTTAGGATCTTAGGTGAAACCTCAGGCTTGTTTTTATTTGCTCATAGTGGCCTCTTTTTAAAAGAACAACATTGTGGTTTATTTCTGGCATTCTTCTTAATTGACCTTTGTACTTTCAGCCTCTCCCTTCTCTAATCCACCACTCCCTGCCTTGCTACCAAAATTTTTTTAAAGCTTGGGTCTCACCAGAGTCTTCAGTGGTTCCTTGTCTCTAGGATAAAGTAAATGCCAATTTCTTAGTTTGGTGTTTCAAGTCCAGCATGTTTCTGGTGCTGGCTGACCCTTCCACACTTCCTTCATGGACTTGGCTCAGTCAGGTTGGTCCACCTGCTCTTTTCTGAAGATGGTAGTCATCTCCTTTCTCCAGGCCTTTGTCTAGGTACCTGGAAAGTGCTCCCTCTTCATTTTCACCCCTTGGCAGCCTCCTTTGCTTCTTTCATGGCTCAGTCTTGCTGCTGCCTCCCACGCAAAGGCTTCCTGATATCCCTGGCTCAGTATTTTCTCCTTCCCTCAGATGATCTTGTACCAAATTGAACCCCTTGAAGGCAGGGAAAATTTTTTCACTTTCTCTGTTGAGGTCATTCCCTTGCCTTACTGGGTGCCTAGTAAGTGTTGGCTGAATTGCTTGATTGAGCCCTGGGAGGTGGGTGGTCTTGTTAGTTTCCTGCTCTTATAGACTAGGGCAGCATGAGCAGTAAACTGCCCAGGCTCACATAGCCAGCAAGAAGGTGGGTCAGGCAGGGACTTGAAGCCTCTTTCTCTGATTCCAAACCCAGTGCTCTTTGGACCATACCAGGCCACCTCCACCCTTCCAGGCCAAAGTCCTTCTCTGTGTCCACTCCAGTGTCTGGCACAGCAGATAAAGCCAACGTTTGGCTCCATCCCTGCTCTCTATCTACCGGCATTCTGATGATTCAGACTAGTCACTGGGACGCAGTAAAGAAACTCTTCTTTTCCCTCTAATGCCTTATAGACAAGGCCCAGGCAGGACCCTTCCCACATGGTGAGTGGATGACTATACTTGGGTGGGGCAGGTCACTGTGGCCAGACTCCTTCACCTCTCTGCATCTCAGCTCCTCATCCATAGAAGGTGGCCTGTGGCAGGAGGGTCTCAAAACTGCCTCCAGGTCCATTGTTGAGGCTCTTACTGCTGTTCAGAATCCACTTTAACAAAACAACCCATCAACTGAGTCATATGGCATAGAGCTGTTTGTTGTAGTGTCCTCTAAGTAGGATTTCATACATAGACGTTCACTCCTGCCACACATGGCAACCTTTATTTTTTGTGGTTCCTGACAGAACCACATTCTTGACTGATTGGCCAAACGGTGATTTGATCCTGTAAGAAGACTTGAAGTTGTGTGTAGGATTGTTGCAGAAACCCAGAAATCCCCTCTTTTATCTGAAAGTGCCAGGGATGAGGGAGGAGGGCCAATAGCTTTGGGCTTCCCTTTCTTACTGCCCTCTTTCAGCCCCCAAGGCAGTCCTCTTCTGTCCTCAGCATCAGCAAACATGTTAAACACTCAGGATGGGTAAGGCAGAGATGCAGAAGACAAGATCCTCACTCTCATGGGAAGTCTTCAACCTAGCAATCCCTTCCCCTTCCCCAGAGGTTTGACTTGTAACCCCTTCTCCAGAGGTGCGGGCTTGGCCTCAGAAAGACTCGAGTTTGAGTGTGACCTTGGCCACTTTCCAACTGTGACCTCTCTCAGTCTCCATTTCCTTATTTCTAAAATGAAAAGGTCTCTAAGGCCACTTCTAGCTCTATTTCTATGGTCCTGTAGGTCCTTGAATCTAATATTTAATGACGACAATAACTAGTCTTCATATAGTGTCAACTCCATGCCAGGCACCATGCTGAGCACTTTACATATATCTTATTTGTTCCTCGCAGCCACCCTGGGAGGTGGACGCTGTTATCATCCCCTTTGTGTAGCTGAGGAAACTGAAGCAAACAGGTTGAGTGATTTGGCTTAAGTGTCCGAGGCCCCTTTGACCCCAGCTGTCTAGAGATCTAGAAATAAGCAAAAACCTTCCTGTCCTTGTTTAACATGGAGTTCAGCCAAGCTTAGTCACCTGTTTTCCCACCCCCCAGGCTGTTAACGACAACCTGATGGCCCAGTGGCCTTGGCTAGCCTGATACACTGGCAGGAGTTCAGTTGAGAAGCACATACTGACTGTTGTCTACCTCAGTTGGTGGTCGTAGTGACCCAGAGATGGGGAAGAAGATGTAAGGAGAGGGTGTGGTGCATTCTGAGAAAATCTGAACAAACATTAAGTTTGTGTTATGTATGAGACCCTGGGCTCCATGTTGGGAATGAAAGCATTCAATCCATAACTTGCCCCTACCCTGGAAGTGCTGATGGTGTGGGGCATGAAGGGTACACAAGTGACTGACTGCTCTGTTAGAAAATTGTGCGGCAGCAGAAGGGTCCTCTGCCATAGCCTGCACAGTACCCAGCGTGCCAGGCAGGAGGCCTGGTGAAAGGGAGGAGTAAGCACAGATGTGTAGAAAGCAGAGGTCTCTTTGGGGTTCCCAGCCTGCCGTTTCTCTCCCCAGTCAACATTTCCTCCTGCTCTGCCATGCCTGTTTTATGTAGGACTTGTTCATTCATTTATTCTATGTTCAGAGCACTGCACCCCAGGGAGAGTGGTAAGAGAAGACATCTTGGGGGAGGGGGCATTCACTTTTCAGTAGGAGAATCATCCTGAAAAGAGGTTGTATGGACTCTAGGTATGTTTCCTTGAAACACTTTGGGGTGTAGTCAAGCCCAGGATGAGGAATCCAGCAGTCAGAGTTCTAGTATGGACCTCCATGAAATTGCCGAGACCTTGGGCATGTCATGTTAACATCTTGTTACCTCAGTTTCCTCATCTGTAAAAATATTAGGGTTGGGCTGGGTGACTGCTAAAGTCCCTTCTAGCTCTTAGAATCCTGAGATCTCTGAGATAGGCTCCTTATTGGAAAGTGATTACAATACCTCCCCTGCCTGCATCCTTAGCATTTTTGGGAGGCTGTGGTGTGCAGACCCTTTGGAAATGATCAGGACTTGATGGTGTGGTATTAAGTACTCTGTAGAGCTGCTCCCAGCTTCCCAGAATGTGGCCTTTGGGGGAGGCCTCTTGGAGAGCAGGGCCACAGACAGCAGTACATGGTAGGCTGTGCCTCCAGCCTGTAGGGAGCTTCTGATGGAGCCTGTGGCCAGCCGGATGGAGCTGAGGCCTGAGGGGCGGCTTGTTGGCTCCAGTTTGTTTTTCCTTTTTTCCCAGTGGATGGAGTTGGGGAGAGAAAACTGATTTTGTTCATTGAAAAAAAGTAAATCTTCAAAACTGATGCCTGACCATTATATAATGCTTTCTACTCTACAAAATCCGTGCACTCCATCAAGCCTTTTCCAGCAGTGTTATGGTCAATTATCTTAATTTTATGGATAAAACTGGCTCAGCCAAGTGGCTTGCGTGAGGTTACTCAGACAGTAAATGGCAAAGTCAAGGCTTGGGTCCTCAGACATCAAGTTCAGTACTTCTCTTTTTGAAAAGAAAATGTTGATAGCTTTTGTTTTACATCACCTAGATTTCTCCCAGTATTTCTGTCCTCCTAAAATTGTTTAAAGAGGAAGAGGAAGCAAAATAAGCCAGAACAAATGGCATTATCAGGCCTGAGGAAAGGCACAGGGCATCCAAGGCCTCTTCTACCTGCTTAGGCGAGAGCCACTGTCCTCTCTCTCCTTGTGGCCAGGCTTTTGAGGGACACTTGATGTTTGTTGGCCAGCTGTTGCTGGCCTTCCCTGCCTCTAATTCTGGCTACTTACTGGTGTGCCTTTGTAGGTCTGGAAGGCAGTGGGCTGGAGGCTGATCGCACTTTCTTTGGGGCTCTATGGCCTCCTCTACGTCTATGAGCGTGTGACGTGGACCACCAGAGCCAAGGAGAGGGCCTTCAAGCGCCAGTTTGTGGAGTACGCCAGTGAGAAGCTGCAACTCATCATCAGCTACACTGGCTCCAACTGCAGCCACCAAGTCCAGCAGTAAGTAGCTCTTGTTTCCCCTTTTTAATCTTGGGCCCTTTAGAGTTCTTGCTCCAAGGCAGACCAGCCCAGGCAGGCCTCCCTCTTCATGCCCCTGACCCTGGTGACATCATGTAACATGGCATACTCCCTCCGATGGGCACGGACTCAGAGGAGCAGAGCTAGGTAGAGGACTGCCCAGGGACCACCACCTGAGGTCATGGGGTCAGGGATAAGGGGTGAACCTGCTAGTTTCTTCCCCAAACTTCACCAATATTTCAACAGCATGACTTCTGGTCAGATCAGTCAGTGGCTGAGGTTTCTCTGGACTTATTAAAATCAGGCAAAGCCATCTGTCTTTCAGAACTTTCCATCTTTAACAAGTTGGTCATAAAAATTTACTCATGACTTTTCCCGTAGCAGGAAAATTAAAGGAGAATGATTTTTTTAGATTAATCTGACATCAGCAATGCAGTTAGACATTGTGTGAGGTGTTGAGGACACGGAGCATGAAACATGTGTTGGGTGCTGGCTGCACTGGTGTTGGGGACTTGAAGGTGTTCAGGTCCTCTGCTGTCCAACTTTCTCCTTCGGTGCTCATCATTGCTTAGCTTTAATGTCTGTGCTTCCTAATAACCCAGCCTCTCCCTCTAGGGAGCTGTCTGGGACCTTTGCTCATCTGTGTCAACAAGTGGATGTGACTCGGGAGACTTTGGAGCAAGAGATTGGTGCCCTGAATAAAAAAATCGAGGTTCTCGATTCATTGCAGAGCAAAGCCAAACTCCTCAGGTAAGCATGCTGCGGACCGGGTGACTCTTCCCAGAGCATATGCATCCAGCTGACTGGCAGTCACCTTAGCAGCAAACCCTGCCTCTGCAGGGGAGCTCAGCAGGCCTGATGTCAGCCCAGAGTACTTCCCAGTATGGGTGGAGCTGTAGCTCTGGCTAATGAGCATTGTCACCAGGCAGGTCCCACACTGCTCTGTGCCTCGGCTTCTTCATTTGTACAATGGGATAATACTCACACAGCCCTTCTCACGGGGGGATTATAAGGATCCAGTTAGATGCATTTGAACGTATTTGGGGAAAAAAGAAATAAGAACACTATTATTGAGAATTAGGAGTCTCTCCTTCTTAGTGTCCTTATCTATAAAATGGGCACAGTATTGCCACCTCCTTCTTAGTTATTGTGAGGATCACATAAGATCTACGTAAAGTGCTTTACAGACTTTCATGCACTATATAAATATATTATGATGATCACAGGATTTAAGGCTGGCAGAACCTCAGAAAAAACCCAACACAGATATTGGGAAATTGAGACCCAAGGAAGACTACTCAAGACTTGCCTGAAGTTATTGTGTGGGATTGCTGGAATTTTTACTTTTACTTTCTAACTCCCAAGTTCAGCCCTCTTTCCATCATTCCACTGCTTCTAGGACCTTAGCATTTCCTGGTTCCCCTTCTGGAGTTTCAACAGACAGACCTTCCATTTCCTTGGTTTTGCCAAAGTACCATCCCTTCCCTTTAGTCAGCAGTCAACATGAAGTCCCCTCAACACCAGAGTTGACAAATGACTGTCTAACAAGGGACCCATTTCAGCAGCAGGTCCTTGTCTTCTGAGCTGGGGTTACTTGGGTCCTGCAAGGCTGGAGATCTGCTATCTTGGCTCATTCATAGGAGACCTTCATGAGCTCTGTGTTCTAGCTACATGGGACTGCTTGATATTCCCAGACCTTCCTATCGTGCTTCTCATCTCTAGAGGCATCAGCATATGAGTAGGCACCCACACCAAAATACCCCTTCATTTGTACCCTTTATAGTCCTTATGTTCCTGAAGCATACAGCTTGGCTAGGGGCCATATCTTCTGAGAAAACTTCCCAGGCTGCTTCATGTACACGTGCATGTACACAAGTACACACACACACGTGCACACACACGCATGCCAAGTCGGTATCTCCCCTCTTGCCTCAGATAACCTTTGAGTATTGATCTGATACCTCCTTTGCCCCTTCACTTCCCTCCTTTGTAGTTACCACGTGGTGGCAGAGAAGTCTGTTAGTCTGTTTCTCCAGTACAACAATTCCTTGAGAGCAAGAACTGTTTTCCATCTTTAGTCTCTGTAGCTCCCTTTTGTATCTACTAGACACTTTGGGTATGTTCAGACTGAATTCATGTGATGATTATTTCTCTTTTCAGGAATAAGGCAGGTTGGCTGGACAGCGAACTCAACATGTTCACCCATCAGTACTTGCAGCCAAGCAGATAGTGTGGAAAGCTGGGAGCTCCAGGAGGTGTGAAGAGCGGGTGTTGGGGCCCAGACTGAGGCGAACAGTGGGAGGGGCCTCAGGCCAAGACACAGAAGCCAATTCTCATGGGTAGCGGTCACGTACATGATACCGCCCCAGTTTCTGATATGGCGTTGAACCTTTAAACGCTAGTTATTTATCACCCTTCCTTTGCCTGCTGTTGAGATTAGATGGTTTGTAGGAAGAATATCTGTCTCCATACACTTAAGGAAGAATTTTTATTGTAAAGATAACTACAGGTGGTACTGAGGTTTCTTTAAATTTTGTTATTTCTAAACTTTTATCAAATTCTAATTAATTCAGCCTTTTGGTTATTTGGTAAATGACTTGTTACAACAATTCATTTGATCTCAGAGTTGGCCAAAGCCCATATTAAGAGTATCGGAGAAACTTAGTGCTCAAGAAGAGTCCCACCTACCCCTCCCTCCCGCCCCGTGTGGCATTTGCACTATCCTTTGTAGACTCACCATCCTGTGCTCTTCAGCTAAAATACAACAGTAGAGAACAGCCACTTTTGTGAGCACTTGGTGTTTGCCCCTCAGATACAAATAATTTGAAATAGCTACAGAGAAGTTGAGAGTCACAGCCAGATCCAGCCCAGGAAGAAGTCGTACTTGGATTCCATGGGCTTGATCAGTGTGAATCCTCTTTCCCCTTTGCAGTGCTTCTGTCAGTCTTGTATACAGCGCTTTGTCAAAGGAGTTTGACAGACGCAGTGGCCAGGCCAAGGAGGCTTAGCCAATGGAGAGCTGTTTGGGACTTGAAGAATTGCTGCAAATGGAAATGTAGGTGATGAAAATTACTTAGAGAGAACAGTTAGCAGTCCGTTAGTATGTGAAGAATGAAGTGCATGGGTGTAGTGTTCACTTTCAAGATGGCAGCACTTTCTGGCATTCTCTTCCCCAGTGCATGACTGATTCAAGTCCTCAGTTTCTGTAGTGCATCTTTGTGAGGCCTCACTTTATTAAAGATAAGTAGGTTTATGGAAAGGAATGAAGCTGTTGAAGGAAGATAAGGGAGAAGTGGTTTGGGAATTGAAAGGAGACATAGGCAACAAGCATAGATGATGGTGCCTTACTGCAGGACATCTTTGAACAGAGTGAAAGACCAGCTCCAGTGATGGTTATCAAGCTAGCCTTCATTTGTACTTAAAGTAGGCCCTCTTCCCCACCCAGCTTAGATTTGCCATCCTTTGCCTCTTCACCACAAGAGATGAAATCACTAGTTTCAAACAGTCTGCGTGTCTGTCTAAAAGAATGTGTTCCATGTTACTGCAGCTGTTCCTGGCTCAGCATTCAGTGCCAGTTACTCCTTGGAATCATTTGACAGAGAATTTGGAAAAACCCAAACCTCTCCAGTCCATCTCCCGACACCCATCCCCATAAGTTTCAGTCTGAGACACATCTTGGCCACATGAGCTCACTGAAGACCGTTTCCTGTCATTAAGCTTTGGGATGACTTCTCTTTGGAAATGTTGACTTCTTTTCTGGTCCCAGGCAGAGCCTGGGAAAAGCAGCGTCCATCCTGCAAATCTTGAAGCCCTAGAGAAAGGAATGGTGGCTTTGCTGGTGACTGACTGTCCATGGGGAAATGGGATTGCCCCAAAGGAGATGGCTCCCCTGCCTTTCCTCGAGAACTCTGCATACTTGCTCCAGCTCCCTCCTCACTCTGTGTCTTGCTGCCATTGTGTTGTCCTGGCCTTGGCTGTTCATGTGTCTTGTGCAACATATGTTCTAGTCTCCATTCCCAACCCAGTAAGCAGGCAGGAACATTGGAAAGCAATTTGAGTGCAGACTGACCCCTCCATAGTTTAGGTCCCACTACTGAGTCTAGCTGTAGCCATGGGAAGGGTGAAGGGAACTCCCTTGAGATGTGCTGTTGGGCAGGGACTTGAATGGCATTGATGCACCTACCTGTCCCCAGATCCCAGTGGCACAGAAACAGAAGGGTATGTGGTAGGTCGGCCAATGGAGGACCATGGTGAGAGGATATTTTTAATGTTTTGCCAGGATTGACCAGTGGTAGCCTCAAAGATTGATTTAAAATCACTGTAACAAAGCACAGTTGCGAATGAATTTTGTCATATTTCTGGGTGGTTTTTTTTTATCTAAATTTTAAAAAGTAAACATCTCAATATCTTGAAATGTAATAGCTCTGGGGAGCAAATGGGAAATTTGAGGTTCTTATGTGATACATGGGTAAAATTTAATTTGTGACAATGAGGAAGACCCTTTACTAAAAGAAGTTTGGCAAAATGCACTTTATTTTAATGCTGCTAACTTTTTTCCCTTTTCAGTGTTGTTGGGTTACCCAGACCTAAGCTTGGTAATGAGTTCTCTCTCTGTTGTATTTAAGGTGACAGATTTTCCTGCATTAGCTCTGTATCATTGCCGAGAATATTGGAAACTGAAATAAAAAGCTGTTGGGAAACGATTTGGGCTTGCATTTTGTGTGTTTAAAGTCATTGTGAAACCTTGAGAATCATTGATTAGAAGGATAGCTGAGCACACAGACTGTCCCATTATGTATTGGTGGCAAAACTTCTTAATGAAATAGCCCTAGCAGAGGCCCAGGCATTCTAGATTGGGCTCTGGGGTGTTTCAGGAGATCAAAAACATCCAGTTGTTAGTAACCAACAAGGCTGAATTTTTCTATAACCCAAAACCTTGGAATTTCTTAAAAGTAGCAGGATTCAAACCTGATCTAACCCTTCTGAGAGCTGTCTTGATTTTTTTTTTTTTCAAATCAAATGTTCTCAGGAAATGGCTTACCATGATTGCTCTAAATACAAATTCACATGACTGCTGCCTTGATGGTCCCAGATGCAGTGTGTGCTGTGTATATATATCCCCCCAGTTTAGGCATGTCAAAGTTTCCTCACACAGCATAAGCAGAATGGAAGTTGGAGTTCCAGTATCATAGAGTGAGCAGAAAGGGCGTCTTTAAAGCTGCCTACCCCAATGTCATTTTATAGATGAGGAAGCTGAGATCCAGAGGAGCTAAAGTGACTTTCCTGATGTTAGAGAACCCAAAGCCACCTCACTTCCAATCCCACTCTAAGACCTTTGGAGCTGCTGGGCTCGAGCTGCTTCATCTCTTAAATGAAGGAGTTGGGGTAGACAATTTCTGATGCCCCTCTCTGACCCTACCCTATGGAGTCATATAATAATTAGATAATTGTGGTCATTAAGACCGATCTCTGGGGTATTTGCACCATAATGAATACTTGATTGTGTGTACTGCCTGTTCATTTCCAAATAATTGGAAACAAAACCCACCCAAGCCTGATTGGAGAGGTTATCAAGTTCATACTCAGTTCCTCCCATGATGAGGAAGGAGGCCATGAGATTGCTGGGTGGAGACTGGTTCCACTCAAGGTTATTCTCTTCCTGTGAAAGTAATTTTTGATAAGCTGTACTTTATCCTTTGAAAACTGCTTGTTAGCTTTAAAATACTTTACAAATGAGACATGGGCAAGTCATTTAACTTCCAAGTTTCAGATGCCTCATCTATAAAATCGGGGGTGATAACACCCACAGAATAACCCCTTCACAGAGGAAAGTGAGGATCGCAGATATAGAGATGAAAGAACCCCTCGAGCCTTACAGAGGAGGGAGCTGAGCTCAGGGAGGTGATTTGGAACCCTAAGTTAAACTAAATATAGTTTTATTGTGCTGTATATTCATACAGAAGAACGGTAGGAATTCTTAACCTAGGACCATGAGTTCTCATAAGTCCTTTAAAATACATTTTTGTAATGAGGCTAATTGGGAAAAAACAAATTACTCATTTCCAAGCATTTGAAGGGCTATCATGTTAAAGAGATTTGTTTTGCTGAGACCCCAAGGAAAGAGCTAGGACAAAGAAGTAGAATTTACAGGGGCAGATGACTGTCCCAAAGCGGGGAGGGAAAGGACTCCCTTCTCACTAGCGGTATTCAGGCCAATGTCATGGAAGGGTGGGCGGAGGCCCTACCCTGACAATCTCTTAGCCTTAAGGACTAATTACTGATTTATGTTGTGAGCCCTATTACTGCTATGCATCTTTGCCTTCCCATTTATCTCACACAAGAAGTTTCCACAACTATGTTTGCTTAACTTCCTGCGATTCCTGTGTTTCCCCTGTCTCAGCCTCTAAGATGCGGTGCCAGACCTTGCTGTCCGCCTGAACCACCGGAACTCCCTGCCCTCTGGGCCCCAGCTCTAATATCAGTAAGCTCCCTTTATTTCCAGCAGAGGTAGGAATCCGCTCTAGCTATTGTTACAGCTGGCTCCGGTAACCAGGGTAGAATTTGAGCTGGGTTTTGGAGGAAGGGTAGGATTTGAACAAGAAAATAACAATGCAGTGTTTTCAAAGTGCCATGCAGTGACCAAGATGGATAGGAGGAATCAAACTATTAAGAGGTTATTTTATAGGATGAGACAAATTTCAATGGGAGGAGAAAAAGGTCAAGAATTTTTTTTTTTTGCCTGATTATATTTTTTTCTTTTTTCTTTATTTTTTCTTTTTTTCTTTATTTAACTTTTAACATTCATTTTCACAAAATTTTGGGTTCCAAATTTTCTCCCCTTTTGTCCCCTACCCCTACCCCAAAACTCCGAGCGTTCTAATTGCCCCGGCTGCCAATCTGCCCTCTCTTCTATCATCCCTCTCTGTCAAGAATTTCAAGAGAAAAAAAATTTTAAACGAATTATGGAGACCCAAAGTTCGATTATAAAAGTAGTAATTATCAAAGCTAGTATACAGTATCATTTAAAAGATTGAAAAGCAGATCCAACTGTGAAACACTTGGCTACTCTGATCAAGACCCATGTCAGTTCCAAAGAACTCATGATGAAAAATGCTATCCACCTCCCGAGAGAGAACTGATAAATCCTGAATGCATATAGAAGCATACTTTTTTTAAGACTTCATTTTTGTTTTATTTTGTATATATTTTCTTTTGCAAACATAGCTAATATGGAAATATGTTTTGCAAGACTTTACATGTATAATAATATCAAGCTGCCTTCTCAAGGAGTGGAGGGGTGGGATTGGTAGAAAATTTGGAAATCAAATTTTAAATGTTAAAAATTGTTATGCATGTAATTGGGGAATATTTAACAAAATAAAATGTTAGAAACACACTTTGCACTAATAAGGTATCAAGAAAAATTTATTGCCACAGAGTTCAGAGGAATTGAACACTGGCCAAAGTGGGCTCAAGCCCCTCCCCCACTTCAGGAAGGAAGAACACTGACTACAGAAGCAAGATGAGCTATATACCATTGTGTGTGTTCATAATTCATTGTCAAAGAAGACCATGCCATCAGAGAAATAATGACGTGACTTGTACTTGACTTTGTTTTGAGTGAGGGAGGGCTGTGCAGGTCACCAGCCTCACTTCTCCTCCAGAGCCATCTGAATCCAGTGACCAGATATTCATCAGGATGACTGGAAATGACCCAGGATAAGGCAACTGGGGTTAAGTGACTTGTCCAAGGTCACATAGCTAGTGAGTGTCAAGTATCTGAAGTGAAATTTGAACTCAGGTCCCCCTGACTCCTGCACTGGTGCTCTGTCCACTGCACCATCTAGCTGCCCCTTGATGGTCACGTAAGAGAGAGAGAAATAGCTTTGTTAAAATGATTTTCATTAGTTTAAGACAGATCCTCCCACCAGGAGACAGATTCGTTCATTCTCCATTAGGTCACCATCTTCTCTACATACCTATTACACATCTCCTTGTTATGTTTCCTCCGCCCCCAACATATAAATTGTGCCTAATTTTGTGCTATCTCTCCCCCCGAGCAGAGAAGTTAATATGCAAGTAGCTTATTAAGCAAGTGCAAAGAAGGAAAACTTTCTCCAGGTTTTTCCCAGTCATATTTCTGAACCATTTCAGGGCAGATCCACCCCTACCCTGATTCTTCAGTGTTCTGAAAGCCACTGACTGTCTTCTGATTGGATGAACCCACTTGCAGTCTGCTAGCCCCTTTATCTAACTTTTTTTTCCCTCAGTGGCTCCTTCAACTTAGCAACTTCAAGTTAAGTGGAAACTTAACTCTTTACTGTGTCTCACATAAAATAATTTAAAAATGAAAAATAGATCCATACAGTACCCAGAAGAAATGAACACAGTAAACCCAAGAACATGAACTAGTAATGGGAAGGTGACTCTCCTTTAACAAGGACATCAGAAAAATTTAGAGGCAGTTCGGTGGAAAACAAGTTGAAACCAGCATTTTACACCACATAACTAAAATATGCTCTACCAATAAAGAGGAAATTAAGACAATTGTTAGGAGCTAGTTTGCAATTATATGCCAATAAATTTGACAATTTAAATGAATTGGATGAATATCTACAAAAATATAAATTACCCAGATTAATAACAGAGGAAATAAAATAAAATGGAAATAAATAATCCAATCTTAGAAAAAAAAATTGAACAAGCCATCAATGAGTTCCCTAAGCAAAAATCCCCAGGGCCAGAGGGATTCACAAGTGAATTCTACCAGACATTTAAAGAACAATTAATCGCAATTCTATTTAAACCAGTTAAAAAAATAAGGTGGAAACCTACCAAATTTCTTTAACAATTACAAATATGGTGCTGATATCTAAACCAGGAAGAGCAAAAATAGAGGAAGAAAATTATAGACCAATTTCCCTAACTAATATTGGTGCAAAAGTTTGAAATAAAATACTAGCAAAGAGGTTACAACAATATATCACAAGGATCATACACTATGATGTATAAATATGAGGTATAAATCCCAGGAATGCAGGGCTAGTATAAGAATTTAGAACCCAAGAAGCTATAGAGAACATTATAAAATGTAAAACATATAATTTTGATTGTACAAAATTTAAAAGTTTTTGCACAAGCAAAATCAATGCAACCAAAATTATAAGGAAAGCAGAAAATTGGGGGAATTTTTTTTTTTTGCAACAAGTACCTCTGATAAAGGCCTCATTTCTCAAAAAAGAGAACTACAGAGAATCAAATTTATAAAATACAAATTTATAAAAATACAACATTCCCCAACTGATAATGGTCAAAGGATATGAACAGATAATGTTTTCAGATGAAGAAATCAAAGCTATCCATAGTCACATTACAAAATGCTCTAAATCACTATTGATTAGAGAAATGCAAATTAAAACAACTCTGAGGTACTACTTCACACCTATTTGATTGGCTAATATGACACAAAAAAGGAACATGTTGGATGCTGGAGGGGATGTGGAAAAACTGGGACACATCCAACCATTTTGGAGAGCAATTTGAAACTATGCCCAAAGGGCTATAAAACTAAGTATAACCTTTGATCCAGCAATACCACTGCTAGGTCTATATCAAAGACATCCAAAAAAAGGGGAATGTTCAGCCTAGAGGCCGATGAGCTACCCGAGCCTTCTTACCTTTTCACTGGTCTTCGGTGGCCAACTGGATAAACATATTGAGAGAAGAGACTTTCCAGAGTCAAACAAGGGTTAGGCTTTATTCAGGGTCTTAGTTATGTATCCATATGCAGGGTGAATTCTTCCTCAGGAGAGAGGAATCCTCTTCCCTCCCAAGGGGCAAGGATCATACAGCAAGAGGATGGGAGTGGAAGAGGGGAGGGACCCTCTTCCCTCTAAGGGCCCCGCAGCAAGAAGAGAGGGGAGGGACCCCCAAAGGGGACCCCGCAGCCAGAAGAGGGCCTTCAGGCTTTCCTGTCCCTACTTAAGCTCTCCTGCCGCATAGTTTGCACATGAATACCGTGCATGCTCTCAGCCCCGAGCTAATTAACAACAGGTGTGCTCAGACCACGGACCAATCTCAAGGGTGGGATGCTCTCCCCAGCAAGTTTCCCACTGAGAAGAGGTGGAAATGCACGAGATAGCCCGTGTTTCACGCCTCAATCCCCAGCTGTTCCCTGGGGGGCCTCGTAAGAACTCTGAGGTTTAGAAGTCCTCACTTTTACCTGCCCGAGACTGTCCACGTGAAAACTGAGCTTACACCCCCAACAGGGGAAAATACCTATTTGTACAAAAATACGTATAACAACTCTTTTTGTTGTGACTGAGAATTGTAAATTGAGGAATGGCTAAACACACTGTGGTAGGTGATTGTAATGGGATATTATTGTGCTATAAGAAAAGTCAAACAGGATAATTTCAGAAAAACCTGTAAAGACTTATATGAACTGATGCATAGTGAAGTGAGCAGAACCAGGAGAACACTGTACACAGTAACAACAACATTGTTTAATGAAGAACTGTGAATGACTTAGCTGTTTCAGCAATGCGATGATCCAAGACAACCCCAAAGGACTAATGATGTATAATAGTATATAGA
Organism: Notamacropus eugenii; assembly: GCF_028372415.1. Lineage (NCBI taxonomy): Eukaryota > Metazoa > Chordata > Mammalia > Diprotodontia > Macropodidae > Notamacropus > Notamacropus eugenii. The sequence goes on from NC_092876.1 coordinate 51,470,588, forward strand.
ATATACTATTCTACCTCTAGAGAAAGAATTGACATTGTTTGAATATAGACTGAAACATGCTATTTTTCATTTTCTTTCATTTCTTTTCCTTTTATTCAATTCTTCTTGTACAAAATGACTGGTTTGGAAACGTTTTACTTAATTGCACCTGTATAACCTAAAAACCAGAGTCTAATGCTATAGGCGGGAAAATAGGCCTTTGACGAAACTTCCAAATATTCCTGTTGAAAAGACCAGAGGTAAATAAAAACATCAAGGTTTTTAAAAAAGATAAAATTGAATCCATTCTGGGTGAGTTCCTTCTTCTCCTGTGTTCCTCATCTCTTATCACTCAAGTGCCTTCTGCCCCTGTGTCCTCCACCTGTCTCACACAAAGAAGTGGCCTTACTCTTTACCAAGACAATCTCCTGTACCAGCACTAGCGATCTCCTCTATCCTATGTCCTCTAACAGACTGCCCCCGGTTATCCCTCCTCTTATCGCTTATTTTCAATCTATCCCTATCTACTGACTCATTTATTGTGTATAAACATGCACATGTTGAAAACCCTCAATCCATCCTTGCTAGCTTTATTTACAGCTAAACTCACAAATTTATAATTAGACTTCCGAATTTGACCAAAATGAGTCTCTTCAAAGTTACCAACGATCCCTTCATGCTCAATCCTCATTCTCTACCTCTCTGGAGCCTATGACACTATTCACCACCTTCTCCTTGATTTTTGGAACACATCTTTCTCCTGGTTCTCCTCCTGCCCATCTAACCACGCCTTCTGTGTCTCCTTTGCTTGATCCTTCTCTAGATCATGCCCTCTAACTGTTCCCAAAGAGTTCTGTCCTGGATCATCTTCTCATCTCCCTTCTATACTACTCAACTTGATGATCTCATCAGCTCCCATGGATTTAATGACTATTTCAACACTGATAATTCTCAAATCTAACTTTCCTGCCCCAAATGTCCTCTGACCTCCAATCTTGCATATTCAGTTGCTTTTCAAACATATCAAACTGGATGTCCAGTAGACATCTTAAATTTAACATGTCCAAAACAACTCATTTTCCTTCCCCTTAAACCTTTCCAGCCTCCTACCTTTCCTATTACTGTAGAAGAAACACCATCCTCCCAGTCCCACAGGCTCACAACCTAGGAATAAGCCAGGATTCCTCACTAGCTCTCACCCACTCCCCCAAATTCAATCTGTTGCTGAGGTCTGTCATTTTTACCTTTGCAACAACTCTTGAATATGTCCCCTTCTCTTCTCTGAGACTGCCCTCACTTCCTCATGCATGGCCTGTTGCAATAGCCTACTGGTGGGGTCTGTCTGCCTCAGCTCTCTCACCACTCTATTTCATCCTCCATTCAGCCACTAAAGTGATTTTCTTAAAGTGCAGGTTTGACCTTGTCACCTGCCCCACCTTCCCAGATAAACTCCAGTGTCTCCCTCTCCCCTCCAGGATCACCTCTGTTTGCCACTGAAAGCCTATTGCAGACCCCTTCCTACATTTCCAGTGTTCTTACACCTTACTCCCCTATACATGTGCTTTGATCCAGTGAAATGACCTCTCCTGTCAAGTCCTTCTCTTATCTCTGTGCATTTTTCTCTGTGTATTCCTATGCCTCCAGTACTCTCTGTCTACTGGCTTCCTTGACTTCTTTCAAGTCCCAATGAAAATTCCATCTTCTAAAGAAAGCCTTTCCCAGCCCCTCTCGGTTTTAATGCCCTTCCCTCTTGTAATTATTTCCTATTTATCTTGTTTGTCTATATTTGTCGGCTTGTTGTTTCCCCCATTAGACTGTGACACCCTTGAGGGCATAGAGACTTTTTGCCTTTTTTTGTGTCTGCAGCGCTTAGCACATTGCCTGGCACAGAGTAAGCAGTTAATAAATTTTTGTTCACTGACTGGCCTTCCGAAAGCAGAAAATCTGTGGCTAAAGTCACATTCAAATACTTTCCAGCTCAGTAGAACTTGCCAGGGCTTGAGCCCATGCTGGCTTGGTCTTTAAGAACTCAGGATCACCTCCACGCCAAGATGGCACATTAGAAAGTTCTTTGTGGAGAATTGATTATAACAAATAAAAGAAACAATTTTTATTACATAAAATATATTAAAGCAATTGCACAACTGTATCAGTGCATATCCCTAAAATAGGATTCCTTCACTTGGTGTCCATGAACTTTTTTTTAATCTTGATAACTATTTTTCAATATTGGTGTCCTTTATAGTCCTATGTATTTTATTTTATGCATTTAAATCCATTCTGAGGAGCCTAAAGGCTTCACCATGTTGGTACAGGGGTCCATAGGACAAAATGATTAAGGACTCTTGGACGAGATAAGAAGAGGTGTTAGGAATTGGTGGAGGGAAAATCAGCATTAAGCATCTCTGATAAAAGTCTGGTATTTATGACATATAGGGATTGACTCAAACTTCTAAGACTACAGAGGAAACTAGAATATACTAGATAAGTAGTTGAAGGGTATAAACAGTTCCAAAGAAGTAAAACTTCAACAAGTGCTCCAAGTCACTGCTAACTGATAGAGAATAAGAACACCTGAGGTATCCAATGGACCAGAATGGTAAGAGTTGTGAATTGTCCAGTTGTTCTGGAAACCAATCCGGAATTATGTCAGAAAAGTGACTTTTGTGACCCACCTATCCCCTCCCCCTCAAAGGAGGTCAAAGACAAAAAGGTCCCACGCGTACCGAAACATTCATCATAGTAGTTTTGGTAGTAACAAAAAAATCAGAAATCAAGGTGCCGTGAGACACAGCAAAAAGTTGTTTCCACAGAAGTTACTAGCTGATGAAGTCATTGAAAATAAGTCAGATAATAAGAAGACCAACAGACTCAACCAATCAAAAGACAGACAGTGGTCTTCAGAAAATTACAAAGTTCTTGATAAAGTAACCAAATCTACAGCTACGTGGAACTAGCCAAGAAAATGACCTAGAGTTACTTGGAAAAGGCTTTTCTTCACTGCGCTTGCTTAATGAACCTCATGCATATAAGCAGACATACCCCCCATAAAATTATCCCTCCATTTTCTGATCATAGGTCCTATGTTGAAGCATGTTTGGGACGGGGGATCACACACCAAGGCTGGTTACATAGCAGGCATGTAGAGAAGATGGGGACCTAATGTAGAATGGACCAATCCATCTCCTGGTGAGAGGATCTATCTTGAACTAACAGTATATAACTCATCTTGCTTCAGCATTCAGTGCTCCCTTCTTCCAAAAAGAGGTTAAGGGTCCCCTTTGGCCAAAGTACTCAATTCCTCTGAATTCTGCTGTAATAAATTTTCCTTGATACTTCATTAGTGTCAAGAGTGTCTCGAACAGCACTTCTTGGGGAGCAAACAAATTAAAGTTCATGTAGGTTGGGAAGATTAGGATGCCATATTGGAATGACAAATGCAGGATTAAGAAAAATGTGGGAAGATTTGCACGCACTGATGAAGATGAAGAGTAAAACCAGGAGAACAGTATACACAACTAAGAATAAGAGCACTTTACAAATATTATCTCATTTGATCTTGACAACAAAAATTTTATTCCCTTTTTTCCAGATGAGAAAACGGAGACTGAGGTTAAGCGATTTCGCTCTAGGTCAAATAGCTAATAAAATATATGAGGCTGGATTTGAATTCAGGTCTCCCTAATGAGACCCAGGGCTCTCTATCCCAGGTACCACCTAGCTGTCTGGCTATAATAATATGAATGAAAATAACAATAAATTAAATTAAACTAAAATAAATTAAAACCATAGAACTCAGATCAGATGCAATGAGATGCAATTAATATGCTATACTGTTCAGTACCATGTAATCGCTAAACTTGTACAAATTTGCACTGTGCTGTGAATTCTATCAACATAGGACCTTCCTTCTTTCTAAGATCTGGTATGTGGAATTCATGCTGGATTCAGGCATATGCACCTTCTCTGAAATTTTCCTTTTTCTAAGTGTAGAATTCTAGGCTTGAGGTAACTCAATTTTGTTTTGAAGTCAATTCAAGGGAGTTGCTAAGTCATGCGCCAGCATTCCATCATAGTGGAATGAAAGCCTGCTTTCCAAAGGCAGGAACTGTTTGTATCCTGAGAACCAGAACCCAGGGTCACATATAAAGCAAGTGCTTAACAAGAAAATGTTTATTGAATGTAATTGAGTATGTCTTATTTACAGGGACCTTCTAGATGTTACCCAGCCAATACACAGACATGATTTCACTGAATCCCTGAAATATCCCTGTGAGGTCTGCAGGTACTATTGCTGAGACTCAGAGTTGTTTTTTTCTTTTGTTTTGTCTAGGGGCACTGGTTAAAGACCAGACTTGAACCCAGGCAGATCTCCCTCTATCTATTCACTAACCACTGTTTCGTCTCTGATGGCTGATTTTGGAATACACTCCCTTTACCTGAGAAGTAGGGGTGCTGAATGATGAGCCCCCTTCATCAGTTGTGGTGAGCAGTCACCAAATGGCTTAACTTGCATCCTCATCCTAGCTAACATGTACGCAGCACCTACTATGTGCCAGGCGCATATTCCACAAATATTATCTTCTTTGGTCATCAAAATAACCTTGGGAGGTGGAGGCTATTATTATCACCCCTGTTCTACAGCTGAAGAAACTGCGGCAGAGCGTAAGTGACTTGCCCAAGGTCACACTGCTAGTGAGCGGCTGAGGCCCGGGGCTCCCCCACCGCCCCACCTCGCTGCCCGGGCACACACGTGGGTATGCAGCGGGGTGCACAGACACACGCCTGTATACGGCGGAGGACGGCAGGGTGGCGCCCCACGCATGTAGCCGTCGGCGTGGGGCCCGGCCCGGCTCAGACGTTTAAACGTCGCGGGGCTCCGGGCGCTCTGCCCCTCCCCTCCGTGCCCGCGCAGACCACGGGCAGGGCGGGAGGAGGAGGGCGCTGCCCGGGCAGCGCTGCATAAAGGCTTTGTGATGACGGGCCCAGCACCGCCCCCGCGTTGTCAGGGGTTTCCAGGCCAGCCCTAGACTGGGAAGGGACTCGGAGCCGAGGAGGGGCTCGTCACGTGACATCGACTGTGACGTCACCCGCCCCGGGATCAGTTAACTGAGGCCTACCGTGTGCCGGAAGGAGCCCTTTGCAGCCAGCGTAGAGCACGTGGCCTCTGGTCTCCAGGCGCCTCCAGGCTAGCGGGGGACACTTGGTACGGGGCTGCCGGGCGTGGAAGGAGCTGGGGGCGGGGAGGGGTGTGGGGGGGGGTCGGGGCCGGCTTCGCTGCTTGTTACGTGCTTCCCGCCCCCCTCTCCCCCGGGCCTCAGTTTCTCCAAGTGGGGGAGTCGGGTTTGGCTGGCCTTCCTGGAGGGCAACCCCAGCCTTCCCCCGTGCCCGGGAGGTGGGGGTGGGCCCGGCCGCCCTCGCCGCTTCCGCCTCCGGACGTCCCGGGGCGTTTCCGCGGGTGTGTGTTGTTGTTCCCCGCCCCGCCGCTGTGCCGGAAGCCCCGCCCCCTCCCTCCCGGTCTCGCGCCCGGCCAATGGGACGCCGAGGTCGCGCGCCCCGCCCCTGGGCCCCGCCCCGCGGCGTCCTTCTCAGGAGCTGGCGGCTGCCCCCGTTTGTCCGCGGAAAGAGGGGCCCGGGGTCCGCGGGTCGGAGGGGGGGCGGGGGATGGCCTTGTCCAGGGCCAGGAAGGGCCGGCGGGATGGGAGCCGGTATGTGGATGACTTCCGGGGCTGCCCCATTCCCCCGCGGGTCGGTGAGTGGCGCGCACCCCCAGGCCACGTGCGCCCCCGCCCCCCGGGGTTGGGGGTTCCCCGCCGGCCCCTCCCTCCCCTCGGCTTCCACGTGACTCCTGCCCACGTTCTGGCGCTGCGGTTGGCCTGGGGGGCCTCATTTCACTGACGAGGAAACTGAGGCTTGCTTAAAAAAAAACACCGCCCATCCAGGGCCTTGCAGGGGCGGCCCTGGAGCCTGAGCTGGACTGTGGGGGGAGAGGGGGCGAAGGGAGGCCCCCAACCTCCCACCCACGAGGCAGCCTAGTAGTCGAGGCCTCGCAGGGCCACTCCGCTCCAGCCTTGGTCCGCGTGGGCCGGGGGAGGGGGAGGGTAGAGGACCCCTGAAAGGGCTGGGGGGATCCCCGGTCTGTAGACACCACCTAATGAGGAAACCGAGGCCCGGAGAGCTGAAGTAGTGCCTTAGCCTAGAAGGTCACGCAGGGAATAATTGGCAGAATCCACGAGTGGGGCTGGGGGGGCTTTGAAATGATCCTCCTCTCTGGGCTGGGGTCTGAGGGCTGGAGATGGGAGGTAGAGGGCTGGAAATAGAGAAGTAACAATGTATCTCCCTTTCCCCAGAGCGTCCTGCCGGGTTACCTGCATTCTATCGGTGTTGTGGGAATAATTAGCTTATAATTCTTACAGTGCGGTGAGGAGAAAGCATAATTTGGAGTCAGAGGACCCAGGTTAAAATCCTGGCTCTTCCGCCTATAACCTGTGCCCTTATTTATATCCACCATTTAAACATCTCTGTACCTGAGTTTCCAAATTTGTAAAATGAAGGGTTTGGCTGTCTCGGATTCTAAAGCCTGCAGTTTGCATAATGAAAGGGACTTGCTTGATAATAATTCCCAACTTAGGGACCATGGTCACCTGCTGCCTTGGTTGTATGGAGGTGACCTGAGTGGATGGAAAGGGTGCTGACCAGGGTTCTTTGGTGGGTTAGTGGTAGTGTCCCCTCTGAACCTTCATTCCATTTTTCTATCTTCCTGGGTTAGACAATACCCCAGTCCCCTGGCTTCTTTTGCAGAAATTCCAGACAGCACATTCAAGATGCCAGAGTCTGAGAACTTGACCCAGCTTCGGAAAATGAACCTAGAGCTCCTCCGGCAGCTTCGGGTGGGACAAGAGGAGATCCGGAAATCTGTGGCCTGGGCCAAGGGGTCAGTCCAGCAGTTCCCAAAGCTCAAGAATGATGAGGTAGGTGCTTACTCCTGGGACTTGTCCCAGTGTTTGACCTGTAACAGGCTCCTTAACTGTTTTTTGGGCTGGAGTCCTGGAGAAGAAAGAAGGGGAGAGAAATGGGGGGGTGCATGGAGACTGGAGCAGAATTCCCTCCTCTGCTAGGGGAGCAGCCCCTTGTCACTAGAGTCCTGGTGCTGTCGAGATGAAGAGACTACGGTGTTGACTGAACACCGCAGCCAGTCGGGCCCCTGCCCAGTGCCTGGCACTGCCTCTGGGGACAGAGATGCCTTGGAGCAAGAACAAAAGAGCAGGAGCCAGGAGCCAGCCCCCCAGAGCAGCCTGTGTAACATTGAGACTGTGCAGAGTGTGAGTCCCCCCAAGGCCCCTCCATCCAGCCAGCCCTGGGGTCAGGAACTCAAGGACTGCCGCAGACCTGGTTCCAGACCCACTTCAGCAAGCTTGCTGTCTTCTCCCAAGGCCTTGGACTTGGGGCCCACCATTGATCCCCTGATCTCTGGTGTCCAGAGGCCGTTCTATGAAGCAGAAGGCGTGGGAAGCCTAAGGTCCATCCTGACTACTCAGCAGTGGAACAACTTCGAGGTAAGAGAAATGGGAGGTGGACCAAGGTGGGACAGCAGCCACCATCCAGTAATGGGCCCTGAGAGAGAAGGAGGCCGGTTCTGTTCCTCCCTGCAGGCTCTTCTCCTGTCCCAGAATGCCCTTTCTCCTCTCTCCCGAGCTGCTTGAGCCTCCCCTGTCCTCACAGCACATGCACTTGTGGGCCCTTGGCCTGCTCATCCTGGCTTTGGAAGCCTGCAGGAAGTGGGTGAGGCCATCCTGATGCACTCTGGCATCCTCCAGCAGCTGTCACAATTAGCTTGGGCTCCTCTGGCATCCAAGACCTCCCCACCCTGCCTTTTGTCTGTCCAGGGGAAGGTATGGACTACGCAGTCCCGTGGCCTGTTCATCCTTGGGGTGATAATCCAGAGGGGCATCTCCCTGTGGACATTTGCTGAGTGCTCATTCTGTGCCAGGCATTGGGGGTCCTATACGTCTGGATCATCCATGGTCCCTGCCCTCTGGGTGCTTGTAGTCTGGCAGAGGAACGCAGGGAAAGTGTGCCATAAGGCAGGAGTTGTGACAGGTGGCCCTGTCCTCTCAGGCCTCTCAGGTACCTCCCTGGTTGGGTTCTCGATCCACTAGCCTGCAGCCACACTGGCCGCCTGCGTCTTCAATTCTGTGTGGGGAACAGTTGCCCTACTGGCTGCAGAAGAAGAATTTTCTGATTCCTGATGAGAGCTGGCATATGAAACCTTATTTAGGTTATGATGTGATTGCCGGTGAGTCGGGATATACTCACAGATGCAGAGATGCGCACATGCATGCACACACGTGCGCGCACAGACACGCACACACAGACACATGCACGCACACATGCACTTGGATGGAGCAGTTTTGGCCAGTGACCCGGTCTGAAACTAGGCCAGGCCATATCACAGGTGAACAAGGGGAAGGGCCAGTGAGCAGAGGAAGGGCCTGGGCGTGACTTCCTTCGACTCCATCCGCCGGCATCCATTAAGCACTGTGTGTGCCAAGACAAATTGAAGCAGTCCCTGGCCTTCTGGGCCATGTTCTCCAATCCATGAATATAGATAAAGTCATTATATAAACCAAAGTGCATGTGGAAAGACGAAACCATTTTAGGAAGGGAAGAGTGTTCCAAATTGAGTTCTGTCCAAGACCAGGGTTGGGGGAAGGGCGGGAGGCTTGGCAGTCATTGGGTCATAGATTTAGAACTGAAAGGGGCCTGAGAGGGGGGGAAGGTCTTATATAAGAGGTGTCCCCTAGGACCAGCCTGGGCAAAGGCGCACAGATGGGAGATGGAACATCATGGGAAGTAGAAAACCTGTTTGGCTGGAATGGAAAGTCTGGGAAAGGGAGGGAGTAATTTCCTGGTCAACATGGCTATACTTCGCCAAAGGTCTCTTGAGCAGAAGCTCCTAAGTATTGGGGTGGGGAGCCACATGAGACCTTCAAAGACTGCACTTAAGGTTCTAGAATGCCTCACGTGGCCTCTGGGCCTTAGATTCCTCACCTCTGTAACATTTAACCTCATGGTTCCAATACTTTACCCTAAGCCCCTCACTTCCTTTTCAATTTATTAAGCACCTGCTGTATACCAGGCTCAAACCCAGGGATACAAGACTAAAGTGAAACGCTGTCCCTGCTCTCAGTGAGTTTTCATTTGCTCAGCAATCATTCCATTCTATTGACCAACATGTGACAGACACAGTGCCTTGTTTAAAGTTATTAGGAAAGGGGAAGTAGCCCGTAATGGATTTTAGATCCAGAAGAATCCCCTTGGAGATCTGGCCAGTCCAGGTCCCAATGAGGCACAGGCAAGATTAGCACTCAGGTCTTCTAGCTCCAAAGCCTCATGTTTCCCTCACACTGGAGGGGACCTGCCTTTCTCTCTCAAAGTAGCTGCCTTCAGGGCCTGAAGATGGCCAGCTGTCTCCCAGCTGCAGAGATGGACATAGAGTCAGTCCCCTTTGAGCATGGACAGCAGGGAGGGTGAGCTTAGGGGCCATTGCATCCGAGTGGTGAGAAAACCAAGGCCCAAAGATGCCAAGAAAGGTGTCTGGGTTATCCTGATAGTAAACTGTTGATTTGGGGTTTGACTGGCAGGTCTTTACCCTCTGCCTCTCACTGTCAGTCTCACCTCCTCATGACCTTCATTCTCCACCCCATCTCTCCTCTCCCACTCCAGGGTTGCTGGACACGGCATCTCCTGTCACCCATAAACCTGAAAACTACTTCTCTGATCTTCAGGATTTTCGGAAGGCTTATAAGGAAGAATGTATTTCCAAATACCCAGAGTGAGCATAGCAGGATAGGAGGACAGGTTGTGGTCAGGGCAGTGGGAGAGCCCTGAGGAAGGGCAAGCCCAGGCTTTCTTACCTCCTGTCCCCCCCTTGCCCATTCTCTTCTGCCCGCAGGCTGGATTCTCTGGACTTGCCCTCTTCTACTAGAAACAAGCAAAACCCGGATTCCCATCAGTGTAAGTCACCCCCCTCCCCAAACCCGAACCCGTAGCCATGGGGTGCTCTTCTCTTGCCTTCCTGTCTCAGAGTTCCAGGTCCAAAAAGGCTGCCTCTGGAATGCCTGGGACACGGACCCCCACATTGCTCTGTGGGAGACACTGCTCCTCTCAGGGGACATAGTGAGGAAAAATGACTTCTGGTCCCTGCCCTCTGCATAGTACGTGAACAGACATGACAGCAAGTAAGGATATGAGGGAGAAAAGAGAGCCCAGCAGAGCTGGGATAGAGGAGAGGCAAGAGAGAGGCCAAGTTCATGTGTGTGTCTGGGTATTGGTGATAGGCAGAGGGCACAGGAATGTGCCAGGACAGGCCAGCCTTCCCTGCTTGGGGCAGAGGTGCAATGTTCCCTCTCTGATCTGATATCCAGCCTATGATCCCAGGCTCCTACAGTGTACCCCCATACCCCTCTAGCACTCTGCTGCCTACCCTACTAGCCTGCTACCTACTCCTCCCCTTGTATGGCACTCTGCCACCCGCTATGTATCCCTAGTCTAGGTCTGCTTTTGAGTCAAACTATCTTCCTCACCATTTCCCATCTCCAGGCATTTGCCTGCAGTGCTCTGTCACTTTTCCTCTCTGTGCTCCCTCCTCCAAGAAGCCTCTCCTGGTTCCCTAGGTTGTTAGTTTCCCCCACCCCCACATTCCTGCATGTGTATGTATTTTGTATTTACAAGGGATCACAGAATCCTAGAGCTGGGAGGGAGCTCTGAGGACCTTCACTCCAGTCCTCTCATTTTATAGATGAGGAAACTGAGGCCTAGAAAAGTTAAGCAGCTTGGAGGATCCTACACGTAGAGCTATAAGAGACCCTGAAGTCATTCAGTCTGCCCTGCTCAGAGAGATTTAAGTGCTTTGGGGGCATCCCCTCAGAGCTTTAGAGCTGGGAAGGGCTTCAGAGGTCATTGTGTCCAGCCTCGTTTTACAGATGAGGAAACTGAGGCCCAAGGAGGGTCAGGGACTTGTCCCTGGTCACACAAGCAGTTAATGTCATTGTCAGGATTCAAACCCCTGCCCTCTGACCCCAGACCCAGCGTTCCAGCCTCCATGCTGTCCCCACCCCAGCAACACCATCAGAATGTGAGCTCCTTGTGGGTAGGACCTGCTTTGTTTCTCCCCAGTGTAGGCACATAGGAAACATTGATCAGTGTTTGGGGATGATTTGAGTTGGAGGAGGTGGCATCGAGGTGATTCGTGGACAGAGGAAGGAATGGGAATGAGGGTGGGGCAGAGGGGGAGGACTCTTCCCTGACCAACACAAGGTTCTTTGTGCCAGTAGAGGGGTGGAGGGTGGGGTGGTGATGAGCAAAGGCCAGGGCATTTAGAACAGGCATGAGCCCAAGATCTCCCAGCCACGGCCAGTGAGTGGGGATGGGGGACAGGCTGGCCATTTGCTTCCTCCCTAGTTGGGCATTTGAAGGCCCCTCCTCCCTGGGCAGGGAGGAGGGAATAGTGAGCAAAATACCAGGGACCAAGATCTGAGTGAGGGCGCTGCCGTGACAATTAGGAATATTCCCTTTCAGGTATACATTGTTACCGAGTCAACCAGCGTCTGTTTACAGTTCCCCTGGACCCATTGGCCACCTGCCCTGTGTGCAAGACCTCCCGAAGCCAGTGGGGCCCTGAGACCCTGGAGCACCCTGCTCAAGTCAGGTGTCTAGGGGACAGAGGGAGGGAAGGGGCAGCATCTCTCCTTGTTGCCCAATGTGAACCATTTAGCCAAGTGGGCAGGAGGTTGTTTGTGAAGCTTGAGCTCTGGGATACGCTGATGACCAGGGTAGCCCCTCTGCCCCCTTTATTAGACAGAGGAAGGGTGAAGAGATGTCATAGTGTCCTTGAGCCTCTGAGCTGGGAGGGGCCTCAGACCCTCTTGCTTAACTGGATTTAGGCAGAAACCCACCATCTTTTTCAGCAGAGGGCCTTCACTATTCCACTGAAGACTTTCTAAGGAGTCTGACAGCTCATTCCCCATTGGGGCAGTTTTCATTGTGAGGCCCCTGGTTCTGCTCTTATTTGGACTCTGCTGCTATGTGCCCGTGGGGGCTTTATCTCCCCTCCCTGAGGGGTTATACTGGGCCTCTGAGGTCCCTTCTGGCATTGCATCCCATGACTCCCCAATCTTCTGGCATCCTCAGAAGAGACAGCCTGAGAGCTTCACCTGGAATGTGAACAGTCAGCTGTTATCTGTGCTAAATTGGGGGAGGGACACCCTGTAGTAGTAGCATGGATAGGCTCAAGGATGGGTTTGGCTGCTTCTCTGTGTTACACCCCGCTGTGACAGCTCTTAGATAGGCCCATGTCCTCTAAGGGGACTAGGATTTAGGATGGAAGGATGGGGTTGATGGGCCTGCCAGTTTGGGGCTTGATTTTGTTGTGATGACCCTCAGCTGACCCAGTAGGCCCCTCTGGGTTTCTTGGTGGCTCTTTGGCGCTCTCACCTTAGCTGACCTTCCGGGGCAAGGACTAGACTGAGCTCTTCTCTCTCTTCACACAGAGTGAGCGTTCCCTTCTCGACCTTCCTGCCACCTCACCAGTACTCCATTCATCGACGACAAAGCTTTGATACCTCAGACACCATGGCTTTGCCCCGGGTGAGTGACCGCCCACTCAGCCCCAATTTCTGGCCCTCTTATTCCTTCATTCACCAAACCCACATGGAACATGTCCTTTGCCCACATGCCAAGACTGGGAGATGCTGAGGGGAGAAGATGAAGCTTAACTAAGCCTCAGTCCTTGGTCCTGGAAGGGAGGAGGAGGAGGAAGAAAGGATGGACACATGGCACTCTGATGTGCTGTTGGTGGTGGTGACCGAATGGGGCTTCCTGAAGGAGCTTGTTTAATCCTTTGCTGTATCCCCTCCCCCCTTACAGCACTGCCTGATGGGCTGGGACAGTGTCCCCATACCATCAGCCAGCAGTTCTGCCCTTAGCAGCCTGGACCTCAGGACCTCCTTAGACCCCAGTGCTCAGCGGACAGAACCCTTAGACCACTCCTGTTCGGTAAATTCACCTGGACCCATTCTGGTCAGCAGAGGAGTAGAGTGCCTTGCCTGTCCTTGGAGGGGCCACAAGTCACCTCAAGGGTCCAGGGCGAGGGAGGGGGTGTTCTCTGGGCTGGGGGGTGGGGGCTGTGCTCCAGAGAAGAGGGGAATGTTTTCCATCCATACATAGCCTTGCACATTCAGTCCCTCGGCAGCACCCTGGGAACCCAGAAGAGAGGAAGGAGAAGAGCCCTGATTCCTAACTTGGCAGTAGGGCCAAGGTCTCTGTTCCATCTCCCTTCCCTAGTCAGGGCACTGGAGGGCAGTAGGCTGCTTGGACCCTGGCTGCTCCCCAGCCATGTTTTCCGTCCCCAGCCCCCAATCCTAACTCTTCCTCTCACTTCAGTCATCCAGGACTTCAGACTGGAGCTGGTCAGACCCGATGCTCTCCATGTCTCGAGCCACACAGTTACAGCTGAGCAGTGTTGCTGAGCATTACAACTCCGGCAACAGGCGCTTCCTCCGGCCATGAGGGTGCATCCCAGCCCCAGCCCTATCCTGTTGATGGGAAGGGCCCTGGCCTCCATAGGGGGGAAGGCAGTGATGCCCAGTAGGGGCTCCTTCTCCTTTGAGCCAAACTTGGAGGCTGGACTTGTTCTGCCCACCCTCAGCAAAAGGCATCTACACGTTGGGGAAGACTACTGTCCCCTGCCCACCTGTCCCTTAGGGAAGGGGCTGGGAGACTATGGGATGGGCTTGGGTTCAGGCCAGTGGTCCCCCTGGGCCACTGTGCTGTGATTACAATGAGGAAAGAGGCAGCTGCTTGTGCCTTTTTAAAAGTAAAACTCTCTGATCTCTCAGGGCTTTGGCCTCTTTCCTTCCTGCAGAGAAGTTATCGGACTTGCCTTGAATTGTACTGTCAGTCCATCAGCACCAGGACCATCTGCTGGCCCCCACTCTAGAGTGTTGTCCCAGCCTGGGCTGCCTCTCCCCATTCTGGGCTGGCTTGGAGGGGGCCAATGAAGGCAGGCAGTCTGAAGGAATGGGGGCCCAGCGTGGCTCTAGCCCATCAGCCCATTGGGATGATGCGCTGAGAAAACCCAAGTTCACATGGCATGCTCTGACTGCAGGAACTTGTTACAATGAGTAGACAGAATGGAATAGCAAAGAAACGCTATTCTAAGAACCCAGGTTCTAAGCAGACATCAACCAGGAAGGGGATGTCTAGGAGAGCAGATAGCAAGCAGTCAGCCCAGAGTGAAGGAGCTCTCTTTCTGGGAGCGGTGATTCAGGTCAGCCCAGAGAGGGCATGGAGCTCACCACACCTGGAGTCTCCCTACAATCCCCAAGCTGGGGTCAGGACTGACCTGATGGAAGCTGCCAGCTCTGCTCCACTTGTCCCAGAGTCTGGGGTTTGCCTCACCATCTCTTGAGACTAGAGGAGCGCCCAAAGAAACTGGACACTTGAAAAAGACCGCAAGTTTGGCCAGTTTGAAGGGGAACTAATCCTGAAAAGTCCCAAAGGGAGACTCTTGCCTCTCACCAACTCTGCCTGGCAGAAGTTCATCTCCACTAGTAAGGAGAGTCCTGTCCCAGTGGGCTCTGGGAAAGGGGGCTACATTTTGTACTGACTTCTGTCTGTGTGTATTATCCACATTCCCAATCCCCACCCTGTTGTAAACTCCTTGAGGTCAGGAGTTTTTCTATGTTTTTCTATGCCCAGTGAGTAGGCCATTAGCCTACTGAATTCAAGTGAAGGGATCATTCTTACTCCTTCCCTCCGCTCACAACACACTCACTCTCTCTCTCTCTCTCTCTCTCTCTCTCTCTCTCTCTCTCTCTCTCTCTCTCTCTCTCTCTCTCTCTCTCTCTCCCTCTCTTCCTCTCTCCCTCTCTCCCTCTCCCTCCCTCCCTCTCTCCCCCTCCCTACCTCTCTCCCTCTCTCCCTCTCTCCCTCTCTCCCTCTCCCTCTTGTTTTTTTTCCTTTTCCTTTAAATGTCTTTTTCTCAAAAACCCACCCTAGACTCACTACAGCCCTACAGAACTCCTAACCACTGGGGCCTAACCCAGTCTTCATCAGGACTCTTGGAGTGCAAGCCGAGCAGGTGCACACAGAGAATCACAAATTATTCAAAGATATGGAACTTGGGAATTTGGCTGGAATGAGATTTAAGGTTTTATAAAAAAACAGGAGCTGAGGAGCAGGAGAGCAAATCCACAAAGATTTATTCAGCCCTAACTCTGCCATGCTAACTTAGAAACACCCTGACAATGAAAAAAACCCAGAGCCAGCTGAGTTCACTGCCTCTTTAAATCTAATCCTGACATCCACCAGGCTGAAAGTGGCCACAGTTTCCCAGGATAGTGTAAAGAGGATTTTTGGTCTTACAGTTTGATTTCCTAGGATCCATGGCCATAACAATCTAGTTAGTCTAAAAAGTGTCACTTGTGTAGATTGTAGGGGCCCTTTAAAGTAGGTGGCCACTGGTCAGTGAGTGAGGAACCCTTAGGGTTAAATGCGCAAGCTGAAGCGCCTTGATCAGCGCCTGTCAAGGCTTGAAGGGATTTAGGAGAGTCCACAATTTGTGCCTCTCTCACCTGACACCGTGGAGACATGGGGGTACTTGCGCCCCCTCTCCCCCAACTTCTTGGCCGGCCCCTGTGAAGAGGGGTGATTAGGGAGTGCTCGCTGGTCCTTTTGTCAGCAACCCTTGTGAGACCGCTGCAACACTGGACTAGAATAAGATTAACCCCTGCGAAGGTGTCTGCCTGTCTGATCAGATCAAGAGTGAGCCTGTGCTAACAGCCCTCAAGTGTGCTATGTTGACTGGGGACACATCCAGGCAGTCAGAGGAAATAGGTAGGGTAGCCCCACGTGTGAGGGTTGAGATTTCTCCAACAAGGCCCAGCTTTGGGGCTGCCAGCTCTCTCCCACCTGATCCACACACTTGCAATCAAGCTCCCAAATGCCTGGGGTGGTAGGAACCACAGCCTGTGAGCACAACATCCCAAAGCCCATCTCTTTTGCTTTCCTCATGGACCCCTTGTAGGCTGCCTCTCCTGTCTCTTCCAGATTCTTTAGAAAATGGGAGAGCCAAGAATGAAAAGTATTCATGAAGGGTTTGGGGTCAAAGTATGAAGTGGTTGAGGCAGAGTTTGAACCTGCAGTCAAGGGACTTACAAGCTACAGGGATCTGGGAGGGCCATTAGAACCCAGGATGTCAGAGCTGGGAGGGCCCTTAGAGCACAGAATGTTAGAGCTGGAATTTCTTGGTTGGCAGCGTGTAGGACTGACCCAAGGGGAAAGTGGGCTATGATGGTAGAGGGGGCCGTTGTCCTGAACTCTGCTGACTGGTACGTTTAAGGACCACTGGCTTGGGGGATTTTTTTCCTGGGACTTCATACTGTGGCTAGAGCAACACTTGGAGAAACTCCATAAACAAATGCCAGTTCCATGGACTACACTGGAGCAGCTTGGTGGTGCAGTGATTAGAGCACTGGGTTTGGAGTTAGGAAGATCTGACTGCCACCTGAGCAAGTGACTTAGCCTCTATTTGCCTCAGTTCCCCATCTGTAAAATGGGGCCACATGAAGAAAGAAATAGTAAACTACTCCAGTATCTTTGCCAAGAAAACCCCATGGACAGAAGTCCATGAGGTGAAGTAGAGTTGGACTCGACTGAACAACATGGGCTATATTGTCGTTACAGGACAGAGAATCACATGGAGATAACCAGTTCTCTGTCATTGTGGGGAAAAGCCAGGGCATAATTTCCTCTTGGCTTAGGGATGGATTTGATTGTTGACTCTAAATATGATAGCTAGGCCTAATGACCTGGAAATTCGGAAGTTCCATCAATTTAATGCATATTTAAGGGATTGGTGGTCAAGGCAGTTTAAAAAGCATGAAAGTCTCTAATTAAAGGGCCCTGCTCCCTAACATGAAGCCTATGTCTGTAACTGGTTCCTCACTGTGCTAATGAGACCCAGTGAGGAGCTTTAGAACAAATTCCTATCTAGCTTCTTGAGCTCCTCCTTCCTTTCCAGGCCTCTCCATGCTACAGAGAGCCTAGCATTACTTCCCAAACTAATGTAAAGCACCTTTCTAAGAAGACCTTCCTCTCCTTTCCCAACTGGGATCCAGTATTCTTTCTTTTCTTTTATTAAAAGTTTTACAGATGCCTTTTTTATTTTTACATCACTTTTATTTCCAAATATACTTAACCTCTTTCCTCTTTCCCAGCAAACCATCTCTTAGATTTTTTTTAAAAATTAAAATAATTTTCAACTAATGAAAATCTGTTTTTTCTCCCACCTTCCCCACTCCAATTAAAAAAAAATAGAAAAGAAAAATAAAATGTCACAATTATGAATAGTCAAGTAAAACAAATTCCCACGTTGGCCATGTCCAAAAAATGAAGTCTTCTGCATCCTGAGTCCATTCCCTTTCTGTCAGGAGATAAGTAACGTGCTTTAGTCATGAGTGGTCATTGAATCGACCAGAGTTCGTAAGTTCTTTAAAGTTTCTGTCTTCATAATGTTGGTATTGTGTAAATTGTTCTCATTCTGTTTGCTTTCTCTGCATCAGTTCATACAAGTCTTCTCAAGTTTCTATGAAATTGTCCTATTCGTCATTTCTTAGAGCACAAGAAAGCTCCATTCCATTTACCTACCATAACTTGTTTAGCCATTCCTCATCTGATACAAGCCATCCCTTGGATTAAAAAAAAAAGAATTATAAAGGGGGTGGGAGGTGAGAGGGAACAAAGAAACTCACCAAGGTATCAGTTCTGACGGTATATGAAAATTTCTTTACCACCTCTATAAAGAGTGGAGAGCAGCTCCTGTTCTCAACTCTTTTTTGAGACCAAGCTTGGTCATTAAAATTACGGGACACTCAACTTTTGTTATTTTCAGTTCCATCATTGTAGTCACCATGTAATTGTTCTCTTGGTTCTACATATTTCACTCTGCATCACTTCCTCTAGGTCTCAGGTTTCTCAGAATCCTTCATAATCATCATTTCTTACAGCACAGTTGTGTTCCATTTTGTTCAGCTTAGTTAACCATTCCCCAGTGGACAAGCACATTTTTCCATATTTCTCACATGTGAAATTCTTGAGGAATTGAGAAGAAGTGAAGGGAGAGGTCATTAATATCTAGCTGACTATAAAAGACCATCCCACCTAGCTCCCATGGCTCTAGGAGTAAATGGAGCCGGTGATAATATCCAGGTAAGAATTTAGATGATATGAAAAAGAAAAAAGGCCGCTAGGTGGTGCCACAGTGCATAGAGTGCTTGCTGGGCCTGGAGTCAAGAAGACTCATTTTCAATGAGTTCAGATCAGGCCAATCACTCACCCTGTTTGCCTCAATTTCCTCTTCTGTAAAATGAGCTGGAGAGGGAAATGGCAAATCACTCCAGCATTTTTGCCAAGAAAACCCTAAGTGGGGTCACAAAGAGATGGACAAGATGGAAAAGGACTCATTAACAACAAATGGAAAAGAAAGTAATGATGTTCAATGCCACTGAGACTATTTTTTTCCCCACGGGAAAATTGACCCCTAATTGAAGGTGATCAAGATACTTGTGTGATGAAAAGGTTTGTGTGTGACCAGGAAGCTCCCCAAGGGGAAATCCAAGGTGATGGAGAGCTGGGCGTGTGACACACACCTAAGGCCTCACCCAATCTAGGGGGAAATGGGAGCCTTTGCATGATCAAGTGACTGTTGGCCTTTGAGAGGGAATGCTGAACCTGCTCTGGGAAGGGATGAAGGGTGGCCTATGGAGGAGCCTGTTGGAGTTGAGTCCTGTCCACCCAACAGGCCCGAGGAAAACAGCGTCCTCCCAGCCCCATCTGATGTGACAACGATGGTTGCTGACCTGACTTCCCCCATTATTTCTGAAGATCAATCAACGTCCATTGCCCAGCCCAGAGCTCACTGCTGGGTAAAGGGGCCTTGGGGAAAGTACAATAATAATAAAAATAATAAACAGCATTTATATGTCACTTTAAGGTTGATGAAGAGTTTTATAAATATCTCATTTTGTCTTCCCAATAACTGTGAGAAGTAGGTGTTATTATCTTTATTTTGCAGATGAAGAAACCAAGGCTAAGAAGCGAAGTGACTTGCCCAGGGTCACATAGCTACTTAAATGTTTGAGGCAGGATTTGAACTGAGGTCTTCCTGGCATTACATCCATCCTTCTATCTGTTGTGCTACCTTGCTGCCTAGGAGATGTTAGAGGTCTTGGCTTCTAGCTCCCAGTGCTGTGGCATCAATCCGAGCTTAGGGGAGGTCTTTGTCAAAGGAAATGTCCATTCTCAGCAAGCCACTGAAGGAAGATGGAAGGTTCTTAAATTGTCTGCCTCTTCTTCCAATTTTATAGCCTAGGAAGGGTTCTTGGGAAATGCTCTTGAGAGCATCGTGTCTGGAAAACCCCAATGAAACCTAGCCTGCTGTCCAATTCTCATAAAAAAGGTATATAAATCTCCTTTAATACTAGGACCTTCCGCTCTGTTGATTACGCCCCATTCATCCTACACATAGCTTGTTCAGCATGTTACCTTATCCATTAGACTGTGAGTTCTTTGAGGGCAGGGACTGACTTTTGCTCTTTCCTTTGTATCCCCAACACTTAGCATGGTGCTTGGCACATAGCAGGTTCTTAATAAATATTCATTGACTA
This sequence comes from Notamacropus eugenii, assembly GCF_028372415.1. Classification (NCBI taxonomy): domain Eukaryota; kingdom Metazoa; phylum Chordata; class Mammalia; order Diprotodontia; family Macropodidae; genus Notamacropus; species Notamacropus eugenii. The sequence continues at coordinate 51,490,294 of NC_092876.1, forward strand.
ACCAAAAGATTTACAGGCACGGAATTATCAATTTAGATTTGGAAGGAACCTGAGAAGTCATCTGGTCCAACAACCTCATTTAACAGGTAAGGAAACTGAGGCCCAGAAATGGGGAGTGAAGTTCTACAAGACCGCACAAGTAGTTACCCAAAAAACTGGAATTTGAAGCCAGGGCCTCTGACTCCCAATCCAGGAATTTTTCCGCTAAACCACAATTCTTGGTTGGAACAAAATGGCACTATGTAAAATGCAATCCACATGTCTGTGCCCATATCTGGAAAGGAATGAATGAAATGATAAATGAAAACAGAATATGAATTAGCATGAATTTAATTTTTTTCAAGGTCTTTTATTCAAGTCATTTATCTCTGAATCATGGTTATTTCTGGGGAAATTCTCCCATACTCCAGACTGAGCCTTTTCTTTTATAAACAAAGACAACTAAATTAAAATATACAGTACACTGACTACACCCGAACATGTATGGAACATTTTCCTTGTTGTTTAGTTATGTCTGACTCTCTGTGATCCCATTTGGGGTTTTCTTGGCAAAGATGATGGAGTGGTTTGCCATTTCCTTCTCCAGCTCACTTTACAGATAAGAAAACTGAGGCAAACAGGGTGAAGTGACTTATCCAGGGTCACACAGCTAGTAAGTGTTTGAGGTCACATTTGAACTCAGGCTTTCCTGACTTCAGACCTGGTACAAATAAAAGTGAGGTAAAGCATTTTAAGGTTTGCAAAGTATTTTAAATATATGATCTCATTTGCTCCTCATAACAACCCCAAGAAGTAGGTGTTAATATTATTCTCATTTTACAGATGAGGCATCTGGGACAGGCAGAGGGTCAGCCAGCTAAGAAATTTGCCGAATTCAGATCTTGCCTTCTATCGCTTTGACACCTAATTGCCTCTAACAGGAATATATGTTTCATTATCTATTCTCCAACATCTTCATTTTCCCTCTTACTCAGAGTTTAACTTCCTTCTCATAATCTTTTCATTACATTGTTATAGGTGTAGTGTTTATATTCTTTTGGTTCTGTGTATTTTGCTCTGAATCAGTTCATAACAATCTTCCTATGTTTCTCTGAATTCCTCATATTCACAGCATCACAGGCCTAAACCTGGAAGAGACTTCAGAGGTCATCAAATGCCACGCCCTCATTGTTATTCATCAATAGATAAAGTGCCCACTATGTGTCAGGTGCTAGAGATACAAAATCTTATTTTCCTGAAATTTACCTTTTATCAGAGGTGACAACAGGTACATATTTGTTATGTATATGTATACACATATGTATATATGTATATCTATATACATATATATGTATATTGTATGTATATGAAGAACTGAGACCTAGGGTCACCTGTAGGATTTGACTCTGACTGTAGATCTAGTGCTCTTTCTACCATATCATTTCCTCACTTCTTACTCCTCAGTAATGGGGCATTACATCCACATGCCACAGTTCTTTTCATCGATCTCCCCAAATGAGGGTCACCCACTTTGTTTTCAATTTCTTTCTAACATGGGTTCATTTCAAAGCTCTTTCAGTAATAAGTCATGTGAGCCTATTTCCTTATCTCTATGACAAGAGACTTGAACTGGTTGATCTCTAAGGGCCTTTTCACCTCTGGTATTCTAATAACTGTCTGGACACACTGATGATCAGAAGCCAAAATTATAACATCCATTCCTGGAGCAGGAGAGGGTCACACAGGAGTTGGTCATATCTTAGATACCAGTCATGGAGGTTGAGGAGATTCAGGCACTGGAAGGTCAAGTTCAAAGGGACTGGGCTGATAGAGAAGATGATAAGCCAGGTCCTGAACTCACTGGGGAGAAGAGATAGTGATCAGAAAGTCCATAGAGAGCAGCAGTGATCATCTGGCCTTTCTGGGATAGCAAAGGACTACAAACCAAACAGATGCTCCACTGATTGATCAAGGAAGGGCCACAAATTGTGGCATGTGAATGTAAGTCAGTATAAGTGGGCTGAAAGAAAAACAAAGAATAAGAAGACTACAGAGAAACATAGAAAGATGTATAGACTGATGCAGAGCAAAATGGGCAGAACCAGGAAGGCAAGGAACATGGCAAGGACAATGATGGAAACGGAAAGGATGGGTAAGACAAAACTGAACACTTGCAATTAGAGTGAATTAAAGAGTTTATTAAGCTTTTTATTATGTGCCAAGCACTGTGATAACCACTGGGGATACAAATAGAAAATGACCAAACTTGGTCCCAGAGAAGAGTTGAGAAAATGTACCTCCCTTCCTTGTAGAGGTAGGGAACTATGGATATGAAACATGGCCTGGACTGTCAGACTGTTCATATGTTGCTTAGTTTTGATACTTCATTCTTTTCCTTGCTTCCTTCCTTCCTTCCCTCTTTTTCTTCATTCTTTCCTTTATTCCCTTCCTTCCTTCCCTCCCTCCCTTCCTTTCCTTCTTTCTTCCTTCCCTCCTTCTTTCCTTCCTTTTTCCTCCCTCCCTTCCTCCCTCTCACTCCTTCCTTTTCCCCTCCTTCCTTCCTTCCTTCCCTTCTTTCTTTTTTTCTTGTTATGAAATATGGTTCATTGGATAGGGAAGAAGAAAGGATATACTTGAAAATGAAGGTAATGGAAAAATAAAAGAGATCAATAAAATTTTTTAAAAAGAATCTAGCCTGGATAGAGTAAATGTTAAAGGAGAAGAGATGACTACTGAGGGATTGTGGCAGAGAAAAGATCTGAAAGTGGCAGGTGGTAAGGTGGGCTTTTGCTAACTCCTCCTTCTGGCCCTAGGTGTCAGGTAGATATGTGAGAGAAGATGCAGGTGTCAAGAAATATGGTTATCTTCAGGATAAAGCTAAGTTTCAAAAAACTGGGAGATAGAAGAGATCTAGGGGAGTTAGCTAAGAATATGGAACATTTCCCTTTGAACCAACAATTTTTTCTTCTAGGTATGTACCCAAGGGAAGTCAGAAACAGAACTCAGCAGGCTCTGAGTTTGCCAAAATAGTACCTACATAAGTTTTTGGTGGTAGCAAAGAAATTAGAAAATGGGTCCACTGACTGGAGAAAGGTCAAACAAATGTGGCCATCTGAATATAATGGAATGCAATTGTGTAGTAAGAAATATAGAAGAGAGGTAGAGCCACGATGGCAGAGTAAAGGCAGAGATTCATCTGAGCTCTCCCAAATTCTTCCAAAAAACTTTAAAATAGAGTTCTGGAGCAACAGAACCAACAAAAGGTCAGGGTGAAGCAATTTTCCAACCAAGGACTACTTAGGAGACATGCAGGAAAGATCAGCCTAAGCAGGATGATGATCAGATCTGAATCCCAGAGCAAATGGCGCAGTGCCGGGTCTGGGTACCACTAGCAAGCCTTGGAGACCTTTTTATCAGCCACAGCAGCAGCTTCAGGAGCTCTTAACTTATACATGGTAAGGGGGTTGGACAACTGGTCAAAAGATTACAGGGGAATCCTTTGCTGGCACTGGGTGTGGGACCCTGTTGCAGTGTCCATATGCATGGTTCCAAGTTTTTGTCCCAGAACTAAGGAGAGTACTAGCTCACTGGTCCTTGTAGCTGGAGGGCTATAGAGGTTGTGATCACAGTTCCAAGGTGGAGAAGAATGCCTGTGGTCATTTACAGACCAGATCACAGGCCAGGATAGCAGTGAACATACTTCTCCCTAGATCATACTACCTTGAAAAGACCAAAAACCTACAGAACCCCTGAGCTAGCTCTGAAAACAGCCACAAAAAAGGAATGACGTTTGGGACAGTGCCCTCTCCACCTCAGGAGTAGAGCTGAGCTTTAACATAAAGTTATAAGTCAAGAAACAAACTAGAAAAATCAATAAACAGCAAAAAAAAAAAAAAAGAAAGAAAGTGACCATAAAAAGTTACTGTGGTCACAAGAAAGATCAAGACACAAACACAAAAGAAGATAATGAAGTCAAAACAGCTATATGCAAAGCTTCAAAGAAAAAGGTGAATTGGTCACAGCCTCTAGAAGATTTTGTAGAAGAGCTCAATGAGGATTTTAAAAATCAAATAAGAGAGATAGAGGAAAAATTGGGAATAGAAATTAGAGTGATATGAAAAGGGAGTCAACAGCTTGGTAAAGGAGGCATAGAAAAATAACTGAAGAAAATAACATCTTAAGAAATGGAGTTTACCAAATGGTAAAAGAGGTACAAAAATCCACTGAAGACAAGAACTCCTTAAAAAACAGAATTGGTCAAATGGAAAAGAAAGTACAAAAGTTACCTAAAGAAAATAATTCCTTAAAAATTAGAATTGGGCAAGTGGAAACTAATAACTCCATGAGACATCAAGAAACAATAGAGAAAAGTCAAAAGAATGGAAAAAAAAGGAGATGTAAAATATTGCATTGGAAAAAATATCTGACCTAGAAAACAGATCAAGGAGAGATAATTTTAAAAATATTAGACTAACTCAAAGCCATGATAAAAAGTAGCCTAGACACCATATTTCAAGAAATTATCAAAGAAAATTGCCCTGACATCCTAGAACCAGAGGGTACAACAGAAATGGAAAAAGTGACTAATCACCTTCTGAAAGAAATCCCCAAATGAAAACTCAGGAGTAGTATAACCAAATTCCAGAGTGCCTAGGTCAAGGAGAAACTATTGCAAGCAGTCAGAAAGAAGAATTCAAATATCATGGAGCCACTCTCAGGATAACACAAGATCTAGCAGCTTCTACATTCAAAAATCAAAGAGCCTGGAATCTGATATTTCAGAGGGCAAAGGAGCTAGGGTTATTGTCAAGAATAACCTATCCGGTAAAACTGAACATAATCCTTGGAGCAGGGGGATGGATATTTAATGAAATAGAAGACTTTCAAGCATTCTTGAATAAAAGACCAGAGCTGAATAGAAAATATGACTTTTAAATATGACTCAAGAGAAGCATAAAAAGGAGAAATCATAAGGGATTCAATAAGGTTAAACTGTTATATTTCTACATAGAAAGATAATAATTTTAATGCCTAAGAACTTTATCATATTAGGAAAGTTAGAAGGAGCATACATAGACAAAGGACACAGGTCTGAGTTGAATATATTGGAATGATTTCCAAAAAATAAAATTAAGGGCTGAGAAAGAGGGATGCACTGGAGAAGAGAGAAAGAAGAGGTAGAATGGGGCATATTATCTCACGTAAAAGAGGTGTGAAAGACCTTTTACAAAGATAGGAGAGGTAGCAGGTAACACTTGAACCTTACTCTCATTGGAATTGACTCAAAGAGGAAATAAACATACACATTCAGTTGGGCATAGAGATTTGTCTTGCCCTACAGGGAAGTATAAGGTGAAGGAAATAAGAGACAGTGAGATGATAGATGGGAGGGCAGATTGGAGAAGATGGTGATCAGAAGGAAAACAGACTTTTGAAAAAAGAGAGACAGAGACAGAGAGACAGGGACAGGGACAGAGAAAGAGAGAGAGAGAGAAAGAGAGAGAGAGAGAGGGAAAGAGAGAGAGAGAGAGGGAAAGAGAGAGAGAGACAGAGAGAGAGAGAGAGAGAGAGAGAGAGAACCAAACAGAGAAAAATAGAATGGATGGAAATACACAGTAATCATAACTGTGAATGTGAAGAGGATGAGCTCACCTAAAAAACATAAATGGATAACAGAGTGGATTTTTTTTTTTAAAAACCCAGAATCTGTCAAGGTGTTGTTTATAAGAAACACACTTGAAACAGAGAAACACACACAGAGTAAAAGTAAAGGGCTAGAGCAAAATCTATTATGCTTCATCAAATAAAAAAAAAAAAGCAGGGGTAGTAATCATGATCTCAGACAAAGCAAAAGCAAAAATAGACCTGTTTAAAAGAGATGAGAAGGGAAATTACATTTTGCTAAAAGGTAGTATAAAGGTAGACCTCTGGAGAAAGTTAAATTATAATAGAAAAGAATATAACTTTTCAGTGGTATATGGCACCTACACAAAAATTGGCCATATATTAGGGCATAAAAATCTCACAGCCAAATATAGAAAAGCAGAAATATTAAATGAATCCTTTTCAGATTATAATATAATAAAAATTAAATTCAGTTAAGAGCTGTGAAAACAGATAAAAATTAATTGAAAATTAAATAATCTAATCCTAAAGAATGAGTGGTTCAATGAACAAATCATAGAAAGCAATAAATAATTTCATTAAAGAGAATAACAGCAAGGCAATATACCAAAATTTATGGAATGCAGGTTAAAGCAGTACTTAGAGGATAATTTATATCATCACTAAATACTTACATCCAAAAAAAAAAAAGACAAAGAACGAATCAATGAATAGGGCATACAACTGAAAAAAAACTTAAAAAAGAACAAATTAACAACCCTCATCAATCAATCAGGATGCAGATGCTATTTTAAACAGCAAATTTGAAATCTTGAAAATCAAAGGAGAGATTAATAAAATTGAAAGTAAGAAAACTATTGAACTAATAAATAAAACTAAGAACTGGTTTCCTGAAAGAAAAAAAAAACTTTTGGTTTATTTGTTTGAAAAAGAGGAAAACCAAATTCCCAGTATTGAAAAGAAAAGGATTAATTCACCACTGATGAAGAGGAAATTAAAGCAATTATTGGGAGTTGTTTGGTCCACTTTTATGCTAGCAAATCTGAAAATCTAAGAGAAACAGATGAATATTTACAAAAATATAAATTGCCCAGATTAACAGAAGAGAAAACAGGATACTTAAATAACCTTATCCTAGAAAAAGAAGCTGAACAAACCATCAACAAGTTCCCTAAGAAAAAATCTCCAGGACCAAATGGATTCACAAATGAATTTCACCAGATATTTAAAGAATGTTTAATTCTAATATTACATAAGGTATTTGGAAAAATAGACAAAGAAGGAGTTCTACCAAATTTCTTTTACAATACAGATATGGCGCTGATATCTAAACCAGGAAAAGCAAAAGCAGAGAAAGAAAACTATAGCTCAATTTTTCTAATGAATATTGATGAAAAAATTTAAATAAAACACTAGCAAGATTACACCAGTATATCACAAAGATCATATACCATAACCAGGTGGGATTTATAACCAGGATGCAGGACTAATTCACTATTAGGAAAACTATCAGCATGATTGACCATATCAATAATAAAACTAACAGAAATCCTATGATTATCTCAACGAAGTGATAGGATATAAAATAAACCCACATAAATCATCAGTATTTCTATATATTACCAACAAAGTCTAGCAGCAAGAGGTAGAAGGAGAAATTCCATTTAAAATGACTGCAGGCATATAAAATACTTGGGAGTCAACTGCCAAGACAAATCCAGGAATTATATGAACACAATTATAAAATATTTTTCCCATGAATAAAATCAGCTCTACATAACTGGAGATTTATTAATTGCTTATGAGTAGGCCAAGCCAATATAATAAAAATGATAATTCTTCCTAAATTAATTTACTTATTCAGTGCCGTACCAATCAAACTACCAAAAATTAATTTATAGAGCTAGAAAAAATGATAACAGAATTCATCTGGAAGAACAAAAGGTTAAGAATGTTAAAAGAATCAATGAAAAGAAATGTGAAGTAAAGTGGCCTAGCTAAACCATATGTCAAACTGTACAAAGTGGTAATCCTCAAAGCAATCTGGCACAGGGTAAGAAATAGTGATGGATCAGTGGAACAGATTAGGTACACAATACATAGTTGTGTTTGCCCTTCATTCTGGAAGAGGACCATGACATCAAGATGATGACATGACTGATTTGAGGGAGGGAGAGCTATGCAAGGTCACCAGTCTCACTTTCCCCTCCTGTGCCATCTGGGTCTAGTGACCAGATATTCATTAGGATTACTGGAGATGGTCCAGGATGCAATGGGAGACCCTGGCTATTTTAGGCTGAGCTTATCAGAATCTCACTTTGAGTGAGACACACCTATTTAATGAACAGGCCTCTTTAAGTAGTTACTCAAGGGATGGTCCCTTTAATAAAAAAAAATTAAACTGGGAGGAGAAGACCCTCAGGGTTCCTGGGTAAAAGATAAAGTCAAAATACGGAAATGATTTAGAACAGAGGGTGGTATCATAAGCGAATTAGGGGAGCAAGGAATAGTTTGCCTATCAACTCTGTGGATAAGGGAAGAATTTATGATGAAATGAGATGGGGAACATTATGGGAAGTAAAACAGATTGTTTTGATTACATTAAATTAAAAGGTTTTTTCACAAACAAATACAATGTAGCCAAGATAAGAAGAAAAGCAGAAAACTAGGGGAATTTTTTTTTTTTACAGCAAGTTTCTCTGATAAAGGCCCTATTTCTTAAGTATATAGAAAACTGAGTCAAATTTATAACAAGACAAGTCATTCTCCAATTGCTAAGTAGCCAAAGGATATGAACAAACCATTTTTCAGAAGAAGAAATCAAAGTTATCTAGTCATATGAAAAAATGCTCTAAATCACTATTGATTAGAGAAATGTAAATTTGCAAAAATGCAAATTAACCCTGAGGTACCACTTCACATCTATCAGATTGGCTAATATGACAGAAAAGGAAAATGACTAATGTTAGAAGGAATGTGGAAACACTAGGACACTAATGCATTGTTGATGGATCCAACCGTTCTGGAGAGCAGTTTAGAACTATGGAACTTTGCATATTCTTTGATCCAGCAATACCACTACTAGGTCTGTTTCCCAAAGAGATTAAAAAAAGGGAAAAGGACCTACATGTACAAAAATATTTATAGTAGCTCTTTTTTGTGGTAGCAAAGAATTGGAAATTGAAGGGATGTCCATCAATTGAGGAATGACTGAATAAGTTGTGGTATACGATTGTGATGGATACTATTATGCTATAAGAAGTGATGAGCAGGATGATTTAAAAAAAACAAAACAACAACCCAGAGAGACGTTGCATCATATAAATTGATGCAAATATTTGAATGCAGCTATCATGTCACCCTCTGTAACAACTCCCAATAATTGCTTTAATTTCCTCTTCATCAGTGGTGAATTAATCCTTTTCTTTTCAATACTGGGAATTTGGTTTTCCTCTTTTTCAAACAAATAAACCAAAAGAAACGAGCTTTGTTCTAGGTCTACTCCATGTTGATTGGGGTGGGGTGGGGGAGAAGGAATGTGGGAGGCAGGGAGAGGAAGGAGACTGCCTCAGGAAAGCTAGGGTCAATCATTTGGGCCAATCAGGTCTCAGGGGAAGCTTGGCTTTCTTTTAGGTGAAGTCAGGAAAATATTAGTCCTTTCACAAGTTAATTACAATTAATTCTTTATTCTAGAGTCTTCTCTCTGTTATTTCCTATTTATCCTGTTTATAGCCTGTTTTGTATATATTTGTTTGCTTGTCGTCTCTTCCACTAGACTGTGACCTCCTGAGAAGGGGGGTTACCATTTTCTCCCCAAGTGTTTCAGTGCCACACTTCATGGTTCTTGGCCTTTGACCTCATGAGAATTAGGGTGGAAGGCAGCCAGAGGAGCTCAGGGAGCTAGATTGTCATCAGAAGAAATGGGAGGTGGGGTGAGGAGAGAGAGGGAACATCCTGTCTATCCAGACAACCTCCACAGAGTCACACTCAGGGATTTGGAAGGGACCTCAGCAACAGACATTTTCCATCTTTTTGTATCCTCATCACTTAGCAAAATGCCTGGAATATAGCAGACATTAAAAAATGTTTATTAATTGATTGAAGTGGAAAGAATGTTGAGTTTGGAGTCAGACTCAGAGAATTAGCAGCTGTATCCCATCCCTGCTCCCTACTGACTATGTGGCATTGATCAAGGCATTTAACCTTTCCAGGCCTCAGTTTCCTCGTATATAAAATAAGGTTTGGGGGTAGAGGTGGACAGGATGACCACATCTAAATCTTTGCCCCTGTAATCCTTCTTTGGATACCATCTGGCTTAGTAACATTATCCCTTAAAGGCTATAGAAATATGAATTATTAGTCATGTCATTATTTGTGGAAAGAGAACTGAATTTTGAGCCAGAGATCCCAGGTCCAAGTCCTAGCCCTCTCAATGACTAGTTTGGCAGCCTTGAGCAAATCACTTTCACTCTCATATGTAAAGTGGGGTTAATAATACTTGAATTGTTTACCTTATAAAATGGTTGTGAAAAAAATGGCTTAACGACTTTACAATGCTATAGGAATGTTGAGTTGTTAAGATTACATGAGCTGGTACTTCCAGAGAGGACAATACAACTTAACTCTTTTACGAGGTCTTCCTTATGTCTTAGCACATTTCTTCTGTTTGAAAATGCTCTCGCCCAAATGATCTTATATGTACTTATTTGTATCCATGATAATATAGTGAAACTTGGGACCCAACCAGGAGGTGGGGCCACCAGAGTGAGGTTGGCTCCATCTTCCCATCAGGACTCTAGATATATTCCTGAGGGATTGGGTAGGGATTTCGACTGTTATCAACTTGAGCCTCCATTCCAATGTTTTCTTTTCCCGTATCAACTGCCGATTTTAGTTATTTTCTCCCTATAGCGTTGATTGACCCAGGGGATTCTGATTCCCTTGAATGCTACTGTCTTTCCACTATTGATTATTTCTGATTTGCCTTGTCTACAGCTCATTTGTACATAGATGTTTTCATATTGTCTCCCATTAGACTGTGAGCTTCCTGAGGGCAGGGACTATCCTTGATTATTAGTGTCATCTGTGCTTAGCACTGGCTATATGCCTGGCACATAGTAGGTTCTTGATAAATGCACATTGGCTGACTAATTATTGCTGCAGCATCATTTAAACAATTAACATCAATTAGCTTTTACAAAGGGAGATTTACTGAGAAGATGTAGTAAGTACAAGTGTTAAAAATCTTTCTCTCCAACATCAAGGGGCACACTCCCACCTGGGTGTCTAGGTAACCTTTGCCTTGCTCCTCACCAAGAGGAGAGATCCAGGTCAAGTTGTTGGGACCTTTTGTAGATATTCAAATGCCTAGGAAAAGTAGACAAATTTCAAGGAGTTGTTGCATAGAACTTGCGCCACCATGTTCATTTCTTAATGTGGCATGGTTGATGAACAAATCTCTCCCTGGCTGTTGGACAAAGAATCTCAGCTACCACTGGGCAGCACCCTGAAGGTTACTACTCAGGGTTGTGCTAGCATCTCACCCATTCTAGGTTGCTGGAAAACTGGTACAGACAGTGGTTCCTTGCCCTCTGGAAACTCACTCTTCTGATCTTTTGAGGCTGATAAGATTGCAACTATTTCTAATACTTTTTTCCCTTCCTTCCCTCCTTCCCTTCTTCCTTCAAACTGAGATCTGGAAAACACCTTAGTTTAAAAAGGCCAAGGTCTCCCACTGCATCAGAGCCATCTCCAGTCGTCCTGATCTATATCTTGCCACTGGACCCAGAAGGCTCTGGAGGAAAGAGTGAGGTTGGTGACTTTGCACAGCCCTCCCTCACTTAAATCCAATTCACTTGCAAATCACCTTCCCAGTGTCACAACCCTCTTGGAGAACAAAGGACAAACCTCCCCAATGACAACAACCCTACAGTGGTATGAAGGGAATTTTTTAACATTTCCTTTTATTCAATTTTATTATACTATTTCTTCTGAAACATTTGGCTAACTGAAGTCTGTTTTCTGCTAATATTAACCTCATCTGTCTAAAACCTGACTCATAGAAAGATAATATTAAGAAAAGACTTTTTGACATCTCTCAGACAAGAAGTCAAAGGGGAGTTTTGAGCTTTCCAAGCTATAGGCAAAGGGATTTTCTTGGCTCTGAGAGAATTGTCTTTGTGACATAAATATCTTCTCAATCAGTCCAATGAGAACCCTCTAAATGCAGATTAATCTATAACCTGACTTATTTTACTTATACAGTCTGTTTAACTTTCTTTTTTTCACTTTGGGGATGTATGAGATTATGACTCTATCCAAGTTTGTTCACCTTTTATAGCCTAAAAGGATATACTAGATTGCTTTATGTCAAATATTATTTCTGTCTCTCTGAAATAATTTTGTCTTTAAATTTTGTCTCATTAGAATCCAAATCTTTGTCCAGGATTATTTTTCTACCTTCTGAACTTGTGCTTACACATAATAAAACCGTGGTACTTTTGTTGAGCAGCAGTCATTTACCACATGAACTCAAAGAGGAGACATTACTCCCGTAACAGTGGGAAAGGATGGATACGTCTCTGCTTCACTCCTCTCCTGGTTCTGTTTCAGATTTCTTTTTCTACTACAAACCAGAAACCTTCTCCCCCTCAAAGATGACTTTGCCCTGTGGCTCCTTTCTCTGACTGGTTACTTCTTTCTAGTACATTCATTTCAAGGACCAGCTGTGTTCACACCTTGACTTTACTCCTGACTTTTCTTTATCTATCCTAATAAAGCTGCCCTAGCCCCAGTACTTTAACTTCCTTATGGGCTTCATTGAGCAACAGGCATGCTATGATTTGACAGCACAATCTGACTTTAATTACATCACAGGCCCCCCCAAATTCAATCACAGGTCTCACTAGGCTAGCCCCTAGCTAGCCACTGCCCCACCACCAACCTGGCCCCAACTCAATATCCTAACTTCCTTATACATGCCTCACTGCTCACAAGAGCAACAGGTGTGTCCATGACTCATATTTCTCACAGAAACAGCAGGCACGGCTGTGTGATGGGATCCCAGTTTCTAGGTAACCACTGCCCCCAGATCCAGTCCTCATACTTCCCACAGAAACAGCAGGTGTGTCCTTGCACTCAACCACAACCACATCCATCTAATCTCAGACAGGACTGTAATAGCCAGTCAATCAGAAAACAGCACCTCCAGGATGCTCGAGCAGGATGTGGACCCCCAAACAATAAAAGAGACTTTCCCTAAGTAGACAACTGTGCGGTAATAGTGATAGCTGTCCTTTAAGTGAACTTATGGTATAGAAAGGCTTATAATAATATCATTATCATCTATTAATGCCCCCCAGTGGGTTTTTCTGTATGCATTGCAGGAAATCAAATGCTCAGTTCCGCTGAGGCTGGGACCCCTCCCCTATTACCTAATCCCTTAACAAACCCCTCCTGCCTTTTAATGTTCATAATTTCTGTTGTGTAATCAGCATTATTACACTATGAATTGCCTCATCTTAATACATCTCAGATGTATTAAGATACTGGTTTCCCCTTGGAACCTAGTCCACTCAATAAATACCTTCATTTGAATCAGAGGTGGTCTGTCTGAATTCTTTGAGACAGCCTCCCTGCAGTTAACTGTGAAACTGCAACAACCCCCATTCCTGTTTTTAGCTTCCTTTTATGTGTCATCTTCTTTCCCCAAGAAAATGTAAGCTCCTTGAAGGCAGGGATTATCTTTTTCTTTTTTTTCACTTCTTTCACTGTATTCAGCACCTAGTAGGGTACCTGGTTCATTTTTGCTGTATTCAGTCATTTGGATCACCTCTGACACTTGGTGACTCCATTTTGGGTTTTCTTGGCAAAGGTACAGGAGTGGTTTGTAACTTCCTTCTCCAGTTTGTTTGACAGATGAGGAAACCAAGGCAAACACAATGAAGTGACTTATCCAGGGTCACAGAGCTGGGAGGTATCTGAGTATAGATTTTAACTCAGGTCTTCTTGACTCTAAGGGCTGGCACTTTATCCACTGTGGTACATAGTAAACACTTAACAAGTGTTTGTTGACTTCACACAACAGAGATAGAAGCAACACCAGGGTCATGTACATGCTCCTGGCTTTATTTGACTAGGGTGTGGAGAGTAAGACCTCTCCAGAATATTTGCCAAGAAAACCTCATGGACAGCGTTGGAGTGCTATGGTCCTCAGAGTCATAAAGAATCAGATGCAACTGAAAAACAAGGTTCTATTTTGGAACATACTATAAGGGGGTGGAAGTGGGCTGTCAGTGTACCTGCATTAGGCCCATTTCTCAGATGAACAGACTGAAGTTCTAGGAAGAGAAGGGACTAGATTAGGTTCAGGAGTCAGGGAGGGTTGGGATTGAGGGATGGCTGCTTTTGGGGAGTGGGAAGTTCTCTATGGGTGGTCCTTTTTTAAAAAAATGTTTATTTATTTTCAGTTTATGGCATTCACTTTTGTAAGATTTTGAATTTTAACTTTTCTTCCCCTCTACCTCTCCAAGATGGTATGCTATCTGATATAGGCTATACATGTACAATCACATTAAACATATTTCCACATTAGGTCATGCTGTAAAGAAGAATTAGAACCGAAGGGAAAAACCATGAGAAAGAAAAAACCAAAGAGAAGAAAAAAAAAAGAGAAAATAGTGTGCTTTGATCTGTATTCAGATTCCAAAATCTTTTCTCTGAATGAGGATAGTCTATTGGAACTGCCTTAGATTTTTCCATTGCTGAGAAGCGCTAAGTCTATCAAAGTTGATCATCGTACAACATTGCTGTTACTGTGTGCAGTGTTCTGGTTCTGCTCACTTCACTCAGCATCAGTTCACACAAGTCTTTCCAGGTTTTTCTGAAGTTATACGGGTTGACCTTTTGTTCATTAATACTGCAGTTTTGCCAGGTATGGACAGCATCAGAGAGGGAGCATCACCTCCAAGCAGATTTTATAGTGAGGTCACCCAGGTCACACATGACCTCTCTCATCCCTTTCTACCAGCCTTGAAGTGGTTTGCCATTTCCTTCTCCATAAAGGCAAACTTTCCCGGATGACTCATCCTCTGAGACAGCCAGGCAGCACAGTGGATAGAACAATGGGCTTGGAGTCAGGGAGATGTGTGCTCAAATCTAGCCTCAGATATTTACTAGCTGTATGACCCTGGTCAAGTCACTTAATCCTGTTTACCTCAATTTCCTCATCTGTGAAATGAGCTGGAGAAGAAAATGACAAACCACTCCAGTGTCTCTGCCAAGAAAAGCCCAAATGAGGTCATGACCAAAGGGACATGATTGAAACAAGTAAATAACAAGATGTTGACATGGTGTCTGGAAGGGCCATAAAGGAGAAATTGTAAGGGCAGAGGAGGGGCTCATAGCCAGGGAGGGCATCTCAAGCAGGTCCTAGCCTTCTCACCGGGAGTTTCAGCAGGGGTTACCCGTAGAGAGAAGGATAAAGGATGGAGCTTTCTGGGGAATGGATGAGGTTGAAGTTCCAAGTGAGCTTGAGCTTGAGGCGAGGGTGGGGATGGGCCATCTCCCCGCTCTAGGGCCCAGGCCTGGGGCTGAGTCATTTGGCAGTTGGCTGGGCTGGGTTTCTTTCATGGAAGTCAGAAGATGATTTTTCCTCTGCTTCAACCTTCTCACCCAATTTTTCTCAGTCTCAATTTTCAATCTGACTTGAAGGATTTTTTTCTTTCTTTCTTTCTCCCTTTCTCTGCATTGTTGTCACTCGCCATGTATCTCATTATCTCTTTCTCAGTCTCTGTCCATCTTCTGTCGAATTGCTTTTTCTCTCTGTCTCTCCCGGTATCTCACTTTTTGTCTGTTTCTCTCTCGGTTTTGATAGAACCAACTACCACAAGCCCAACCCCAGACGTCCTCCCAAGACCACTTGTTTCTCACTTTCGAAAGATGTTCAGTTGGGAGGGGAACCCAAGTCGTGACTTCTCCGTTTGTCATCCATCAACTTCCCTCAAGAGGGGCGGGCCCAAGAACCTTCGAGGACTAAGAACTCATGTGAGTAAATGGGGTGAGGGCCTCTGTGTGAGCACAGAACAATGAACAAACACAGGACAGAGTATAAGGGATCAGAGAGAATCAGAGATGGAGAGGGTCTTAGAACACAGGATGTCAGAGGTGGGAGGGCCATTAGAACATAGGAAGTTTGAGCTAGAAAAGACCTTTTTACATAGAATGTCAGAGGTGGGAGGGCCCTTAAAACAGAATATGTTTCATTTGGGAGGAAGCTTAAGTCAGACAATATCTGAGTTAGAAAAGTCTTTCTATCAGATCTGAGTTATCAGAAAACCTGGTCAGAACTAGGAGGGATCTTAAAGCAGAGGTTTTCAAAGTTTTTGGTCCCAGGATCCCTTTACACTCTTAAACATTATTGAGGACCATTCATTAGGGATCTGCTGTCATACCTATCAGTATTTACCATGTTAGAAATTAAATCATCTTAGCATTATTATGAAAATAGTTTTGACCTCTCAGAGCCCATGAAGGCATATTGGGGAACCATCAGATTTCCTGGACCACACTTTGTGATTTGTTACTTGAGAGTAGAGAATATGAGAGCTAGGAGTGGCCTTGGAGCATAGCATATCACAGCTAGAAGGCACTACAGTGACCATGTGACACAATATGTACCTACCAGTAATTGACCAAAGTGGGGTTCCAAGGAACAACCATTTCTAAGGTAGACTGAGATTCCCAGCAGGGAGTGGGGCGTAGACCACAGCCATGTTCTCTGGTGCAACCCTCCTTTTCCCATTCAAGAACTTTACTGTCAGCCTCACGCCCACCTATGATCTCAGAGCTTCTTGGAAATGAAAAGTAGCTCTTCCTTCCCAAAATGAATGTTGCCTCTGACCCAGTCCAAACTTCTCAGTTTACAAACTAAGAAATTGAGGCCCAGAGGGAGAAAGCGACTTGTACAAAGTTGTACAGTCAATTAGTGGCAGCTTTGAAAGTAGAATCCAGATTTCTGGAATACATTAATTGCTCAACAAGCATTTATTAATCACCTATTGTATGCCCACTTACTGTTCTTTAGCTCTGGTGATGACAAAAGTGAGACAGTTCATGCCTTCATGGAGTTTACATTCTACTTTAGGCCTGGGCTCTTTCTATGACACATTATTATTTGAAGGACAGAAGAGTTTAGAGCAGGAAATACTGTGTTCATACTATCAGTGATTCTCAATGGATCTGGGGTCTTATTCATTCAGGTATTTCCTCCAATTGTGAAAATCCATTATGATCATATTATTCAAATACATTACTTAGACATGAGAATTAATGATATATCTCTTAAATTATTTAATTAAATCAATCATTCATTAATTAACTAATTAAAGCTAATTATGTATCTCTCAAATAATTTATTACTGGAAGAAAAAAATGACTTAATCTACATGTAGTTATTAAGCACCTACTATGTCCTGAGTGAGGAAACTGAAGCCCAGAAAAGTTAATTATTCTAGCTATCACTCAATAAGTATTTATTGTAAAATGTAGAACCAACACCATGTAATAAGAATACTTGCTATTCAGTTGTCTTACATGGCCCCATTTGAGGTTTTCTTGGCTAAGATGTTGGAGTGGTTTGCTATTTCTTTCTCCAGCTCATGTTATAGATGAAGAACTAAGGCAAACAGGGTGAAGTGACTTGGCCAGGATCACGCAACTAGTAAGTCTCTAAGGTGAAATTTGAACTCATGAAGATGAGATTTCCTGATTACAATCCCAGTGCTCTATCTGCTGCAGCACTCAGCTACCTGATAAGCATGCTATATGGTATTTATTATATCTTACATAATGTGCATTATAAGTATATTAGATTTTATTATTTATAGAATGTTATATAAGTATGGTATACTGTGTGTCAGACCCTCTCCTAAGTGGGGCTATGAAGATTGGCAAAAATATGGCCTCTGACTCAGCAGGGCTTCAGGCAGAGACTGGACATCAGTGATGTAGACTATTGTGGAGAGGAGAGTCATGCTTGTGGGTACATTTTCCATCTCCTGGGATTATAGGATCATAGACTTTAGAGCACAAAGGAAAGTCATCTAGTCCATCCCTAGCCCCCAACTCCATTTTCAGATGAGGAAAGCTCAGAAGACTCCAAAATATCATCTAAATTGGGTGGTTCCAAAGGATAGATGCAAAGACTCTTGAATCAGAAGACCCAGGTTCAAATCCTGCCATCTGTGTCACCTTGGACAAGTCACTTAAACTTTGGAGGTCTGAGATTTCCCATCTGTAAAATAAGAAAGGGACAAGATAACCTCTGAGGTCCCTCCTAGCTCTAGATGTATGACTATTTATAGATGGTTTCTGTCACTTTAGAAACATTTTATTAGCAAGTACCTTTAAAAATGATTCTGAAAGGTTTGGGGTTGTGTTTTTTTTTAATTTTGAAAGTCAAGTTCTGGGCAAAGATCATCTGTTAACACAGCCCAGTGACCAGAAAGTCATTGTTCTTTTTTGAAAAATAGCATGCTTCAGTCTGTATTCAAATAATGTCAGTTCTTTCTCTGGAGGCAGAAAGGAAGCTTCATCTTTTGGGATTTTCTTGAAAATCATTCTTATTGAGATGATTTTTACAATATTATGGGTGGTAGTAAAAGGGGTGGGGATAAAGAGAAATTCTTTTCACCTCTGATGCATTGCCTGCATGTGCCCATTTTCACACGCACACCCCAGGTTTACCATTTGTTTCACCAGGTCATTCTGAAAAGGGTCAACCAGTGCAGTCAGAGGAGTTGATGGGGGAGGAAGGAGGCAGATCAGAGCTGAGAGGTGAGGACTCAGAAGTGGGGACCGATATGACTCACTTCTGGATATTTATTCCCTTGGTGGTTTTTCACGTTCTGATTTTGCTGAGCATTGCCCAGTCTTGGCATGAGAGTCACGCCGCTCTCACCCGGCTCAGCAACCGTCACCCAAAGCTCAGCTATTCCCCCCTGGCCTCAGATAACTACTGGCTTTCGGGGCTGCTGTGACCCATCTGGCAAATGGAGCTAAGGATGATGGGCAGGTGGTGAGGTGGTGAGTCCTCACAGGTCGTTCATAAACTGTTATTAAGCACCTACTGTGTTCCAGGCACTGTGATGGGTGCTGGGGATATAAAGACAGAAATGAAGCAATCCCTGCCCAGCTCCCTACCCCCACCCCCAGAACTTACATTTTAGTGGGGTAAGCAATGTGGGATGTATAAATATACACAGAACAAATGCAAAATACAGGAGGAAACATTCTGACTTTGCAGTGAGAGGACTTGGCTTTAACTCTTGGACACAATACTTGTGACCTGTGTAAGTCACTTCAACTTCGCTGTGCCTCAGTTTCCTCATCTGTTAAATAAGGTGGTTGGACTGGAATGATTTCTAAGGTCTCTCCCAGCTCAAAAATCTATGATCCTAAGAGAAGATTCCTCAACCAGCAATCAATCAAGTGTTTATTAAGCACCTATTATGTGTCAGGCACAAGGGGCTAATAGTTTATTGAACATTTCTACTTTCCTGAAAAATGTGATAGCTAGATAGTGCACAGAATGCTGGACCTGGAGTCAGGAAGATCTGAGTTCCAATCTGGCCTTAGACATTTACTGACTGTGTGACCATGGGAAAATCATTTGGTATCTCTTAAGTATCAGTTTCCTCATCTATAAAATGGGGGATACCTCCCAGAGCTGTTGTAGGATCAAATGCAAACCTTAAAGTACTTTAGAAATGTTAAGCTACTATGTGTGGGGAGAATCCTTGGTGGGATATGCCCTCTGAAGAGGGCAGGATGGTGGTTTAGAAAGGGAAGTCAGGAGTCCAGGGAAGTCAGGAGACTCAAGTTCTAGTCACTGGAATAAATAGATCAGAACTGGAAAGGACCTCAGAACATCCCAAGTTCAATTGTCTCCTCTTGTAGATGAAAAGACTGAGGTCCAGAAAAAGGAAAAGATGATGCCAAGGCCACACAAGGAACAAGGGATAGGTCCAACTTTGGAATCCAGGTCCTCAGATTCCAAATGTGGTGTTCTTTCAACTTTACCTTGTTGAGACTCGGTTTTTTCATCCATAAAATGGGAGAGTTCTGCATGATCTATTTGCTCCTCTCTAATTTTCAAAATCTTTCTTCTTTGCCAGCTCATGAGACTTGTCCAAAACAGAATGAGGGGGCTGGATTGTATGGCTTCCCTTCCAGCCCTGTAGCCCATTATGTTTTAAGGTCATCTCTTCCCAGTATCCATTTATTATAAAACCACAGAATTTTAGAGATCATAGAACCCTAGAGTTAGAAGTAGATCTAGAAGTCATCAAGCCTAGCTCTTTCATGTTTCAGATGAAGAAACTGAGACTTAGAGAGGTCCAGGGTAAGTAGCAGAACTAGAATTCAAACCCAGAGTCTTCCTGACTCAAAAATCCATTGTTCTGTTAAGGACATCTGTAACCATTTAGTTCATATCATTGTTATTTACTCTTTTGGTGATTTGTGTTAATACAGAGAAGTGGATCATCCAGTCTCCCAGTCATTTCTAATTAGCCTTGAAATGCAGAATCAATTTCAAAGTTATTTTGTAGTAATGAATAAAAATAACAAACAATAGCTAGCATTTATATAGCGCTTCAGGATTTGTGAAGCACTTTACAAATATTATCTTATGTTAATGTTACAACAACTTTGCGAGATATATATAGCATTATCCATTTTGTGGATGAGAAAATAAGCTAAGGGACATTGTGACTTGCTTAGGGTCACACAGCTATCTGAAGCCAAGTTTGAACTCAGGTCTTTCTTACTCCAGTTTTAGTACTCTGTATAGAAATAGACATAGACATAGACATAGATGTAGACAGACACATTCATAGACAGAGACATAGACATAGACATGGACACAGTCATAAAAATAGACATGGATATAGACATAGATACAGTCATAGACAGAAGAATAGACATAGTTATAGACATAGACACAGACACAGTAATAGACAAAGATCTAGACATGGACATAGATACTACCATAGACAAAGACAGGTGTAGATATGGACTTACACATAGACATAGATAGACATGTACATATACTCTGCCTTAGTTCACAAATCTAAGAGGCAGTCTGATGCTATGTAAAACTTATTGGATTTGAAGTCAAAGGAACTGAGTTCAAGTGCTGGTTTTTCTATTTTTTTGCTTGTAACCTGATTCAAGTCACATAATTTTCCCAAGTTCTCAGTTTCTTCATCTGAGAAGCCAGAGAGTTGAAGTAGATGGTTTTCTAGATACTTTGCAGATATAGATCAATGAGCTTCTTTTAAAAATTCTTTTCAATCCATTTCATTTTGACACCACAAACATCTAAATAAAACCTCTTCTTAGACACATTGTTCCCAAACCAGTTAATCAGCTATTTGGAATATTGATGAAAAGGAGGGATGGAATCTTTTGCTTTGACAATGGGACCCTAATATGGACTGCTGAAATTAGCTAGAGTTTTCTTGTCTTTTCTATCTTGACTATTTGTATTCTCTATAATTTCCCCATCTCACATAGACTTTGCACATAGTAGGTACTTAATATATGTTTGTTGAATTGAATCGAATTTCTAAAATCCCTACCAGTGGTTCAGCAACCACATCCTTTTCCCTTCACTCTTCTCTGGAAGTTTCCGGTAATTGAGAACCAGGAAAGTCCCACCCTATTTAAAGGTCACCTCCTCATTTCTCCCAGTCTTGGCCCTGCGGAGAAGGAAAATGGATTGGAGAAAGACACCAAAGGACTGTATTGATGTTCCTGGCACCCACTCAGTCAGTGTTAGCTTATGTTGTTCTCTTGTTGTTTTGACTGGACCTTTGTAATCATGGGTATAGGAAACTCCCAGTGAGGAAATCCCCTCTACCAATGCAGATGAGCACTGCTACTTAGAGTCATAGAGAGTTGCCTGGGGACTTTGAAAAGTCTAGTGACTGGTGAAAGATCATTCAGCCAGTAGGTGCAAGGCAGGCCTTGAACCCAGGAGCCACTCCTCTCTCCACTAAAGAATGAATGAATGAGCAAGTATTTATTAAACACTAATTATGTGTCAGACTAGCTAGGCTCTGGGAATACAAACAGAAGAGAGAGACAAGCCCCTGGACATATGTAAGAGGTCCAGCTGTAGGGTGATTGGAAAGGTCCATCTTACTGGAAGAATTGTAGGTGGTGATTCATTGCTTATTGAGGTAGTGGGATGGCCATGTCCATCTCTAAGCCATGGGGCTAAGCTCTAGACCCTAGACTCTAGGGGAAAGGGGAGTGGGCTTAACTCAGAGTGGAGCAAGCACTCTGGGTTCCCTCCCATGGGGTTGGAGATAGGTGGACTAGATATAGCTGCTGGGTTAAATTTAAGAGTTGGGACCCTGGAAGGCAGGTTAAACCATGCTTACCCTTGAGGTCTGTTCTATAACATAAAGGAGGAAGCAAAGTGCTCTGGTTTCCCTCTTCCTTGCTGGAGACAACAGGCCCATTCAGAGAGAAATCTTTCTTTCTTTGACCAAGCTAGAGCTAATATGAATAAAGGTCCATTAAGGTCTCAATGGCTGGAAATGACCTCACTGATTCCTATTTAATCATACAATCATATATCTAGAACTGAAAAAGATCCCTGAGGCCAACTAGTCGAACTCCCTTATTTTACAGATGGGGAAACTGAGGCCTAGAGAGAGATAAAGTAGTTTTCTCAAGGTCCAGAACCTCTGACTCTGGAACCAGTACTCATTTTAAAAAAAATTCCTTCCCCTCCCCCTAAGGGGGAAAGAAAAAGAAAACTCATGTAACAAGCCTAGTCAAGTAAAACAAATTCCCATATTGACCACATCCAAAAATATGTGTCTCATCTTATTAGTACCAAGATGGCCAAGATGTGGGTGGCATGCTTCACCAATCGATAAAGCAATAAACATTTATTAAGGGCCTACTATGGGTCAGGTACTGTACTAGAAATTCAAAAAAGAAAGACAGCAACTACCCTCAAGGAGCTTATGATCTAATGAGGGAAGACAACACCTAAAGAGAAATTAGAAAGGTAGGGGAGGAGGGGAAGAAGAAGGTACCCAAAGCATGAGCATGGGAAGTCAGAGAAGTCCCAAAGTAGTGTAGCTAGGTGAGAAATGAGGTCTCTGTCACTGGCCCTCTGGAATCTTGGCTGAACACTGCATTGAACAGGCTCTTAAGTCTTCTGAAATTGCTCGTTTTTGTAATGTTGTCACTGTATAAACTGTTCTTTTGGTTCTACTCACTTTACTTTGCATCCATTCATACAAGTCTTCCCAGATTTTTTCTGAAATCATGCCCTTCATCACTTCTTATAGCAACAATGGTATTTCATGACATTCATAAGTCATAACTTATTCAACCATTCCCCAGTTTTCAGGTCTTTGCCCTTACAAAAAACAGCTGCTTTAAGTATCTTTGCTTGAATAGGATATCATATGTTTATTACATAAAAGACAAATCATGGATGGTGAAGAAACAACACAAAGCAAAAAAGTGTGGGTAAGTCATACTGGTTCATATTATTGCTATTTAGCTGTTTCATTTGCGTCTGACTCTTCCCGAGTCCGTCTGGGGTTTTGTTGGCCAAGATACTAGAGTGGTTTTCCATTTCTTTCTCCAGCTCATTTTACAGATGAGAAAATTGAGGTGAACAGGGTGAAATGATTTATCCAGGATCACACAGCCAGGAAGTGTCTGAGGCTGTATTTGAACTCAGGTCTTTCTGATTCCAGGTTCACGTAGGCAATAGAATACACAATGGTTGGAGTGCCTTGGGATCCAAGAGTAAAGTGAAATCTCAGATCAGCTAGGAAGCAAATGATCTCATTCAATGAGTTCATTCTTGGCAGTCTCTAGAGGTACAGCGACTAAGAATTAACCGTCGTGTTGGAATGCTGACTTTTTCCACATCGCTGTAGCTCTGGGAGGTCTCCCCTTTATCCATCAAAGTTAATTCCTCTTCTTGTCACTTCTATCTGTCTCTTTCTCTCCTCCTTTCTCATCTTTCCTCTCTCTTTCTCCCTTTGCCTTCCTCCCCAGCCCTCCCTCTCTCTTCTTTCTGTTTCCCTCCTCCTCCTCTTCTCTCTCTTTCTCTCTCTCTGTTGCCCTCTCTTTTTCCCACATCTGTCTCCCCCCCCCCCCCTTCCTCTTCCTCTCAGAAGTCTCTCCATTAATCAGAAGCCACATCTACCTTTATGGAAGGAGCATCACACATCTGTCAAGTGACTGCCACAAAGTCCTTGGGTTAAGGATAGGGATGGAATAATTCCCATATAATATTTAGAATCATAGATTCTTAGAAGTTGTCTCATCCAAAGTGAGTGCTCACTCTTTACCATTATTCTCATTCTCATCTCTCTTTTTTTTTTCATTTCTTGACAAGTATGTCTCATCATTAAGACCTGTAAGTATCTCTGCTAAGTCAGACAAAGTGAGGGGGAACACGTTCCCAACTCACTCTGAGTAAATCATTCACTTGGCCATTGTATTCCTGCAACTGTAGAAACATGAACAAGGAGTGATGGGAAGAACCCTGGATTTGGAGACAGAGAATGTGGATTCAAATTCTGATGTGACTTCACTTACTCTTTCTATGACCTTAGGTAAGTCATTGCTGAACTGAATAGAAGTCCTATGGATTTGTCCCCTGGCTGACTTTGAAAGAGGTGGGAGTAGGTAAGATAAGATATGAATGTGTTCCTGAGCTTAATTTTCTTAAAATTAAATTTTATACAATTTTCAAATGAAGATCTACTTTCTCTCCCTTTCACCTCCCCCATTGTGGTGAAAGCGCCTAGATGGTACAGTGGACACTGTACCAGGTCTAGAGTGAGGAAGATCTGAGTTCAAATCCATCCTCAGACATTTAGCTGTGTGACCCTGGGCAAGTCACTTAATCGCTCTTTGCCTCAGTTTCCTCAACTGTAAAATAGAGATAAATAATAGCACCTACATCCCAGTGTTGTAGTGGGATCAAATGAGATAATATTTGTACAATGCCTAGCACATAGTAGGTGCTATATAAGTGTTAGTTATTTTTATTCAGGGCTGACGAAGAATCCTCTTTGTCAGCTCTGAAATAAATGATCCGAGGCCTTACCTTGGAGAATTTGTGACCTGTAGACATTCTGTTTATTTTCCTCTGTCTGTATTTAATGACTTTTCTAGGCTTTTTTAGATCATGTTCCCTCGATATGAGGTTTCAAAAAAACACCCAGTTGTGTGATTCAGACTTGGGGCTGCAATGAATAATGGACATTAGCAAGACTATAGATTTCTTGGAACTGGGTTTGACTCATTCTCACTACTTGTTGAGATGAGGAGGACTTTGGTGATGTCGAAGAGGCAAAGACAAGGCCGCCTCAAGTCTACCAGAGAGAGCATTTGAAGACACTGGCGGGCTCCAGCACTGCTTGGCTACGTGACCTTTGGCTTAGATTATCACACCATAAAACTAGGAGGCTTAGGGAGGGGGTCAGCCTCCAGGAACTTTGTTTTCTTGGAAGCTCTGCGGCTATAAATCAAATCTCCAAGTTTTTCTGCATCCACCAACTCAGATGCATCCTTAAGCAACAGGAGAGGTAAGGTCAAAGAGTTTCCCCTAAGCAGTCTGAGTGGCCCTGCTGAGGCCGCGGGTCAAGGCCAGCTGCTGAAGCATCAAGCCACAGCTGTGCCTTCCTTCTGGGAAAAGAGCTCATGCAGACCGCCTCTGGGGGATTTCTGACATGGATGAGAATCAGTCTCAAATGGATATCTAATGGGAGAATGGTGGGGAGGAGATGAAAAATGGGTGGGAAATGATTCTCTGCAAACTGGGGGATTGGGAAAAACATAATTCCTCCATATTAAAGAAGAGATTTTTGTATATTATTATTAATAATAGCCACAACTCATTTCTATGGAGGTGTTGTGTTTACAATGTGATTTACATATGCCATCCCATGTGAATAGCTTTGTGAGGCACGTTTGGTCTCCATTTTACAGAGGAAGAAACCAAGGCTCAGAAAAGTAAAGGCACTTGCCCATGGTCACAAAGCTCATAAGACTCAGAGGCAGGATATTCACCCTGGACATGGAATTGCTTTCTTCCACTTTCTGCATCCTGATTCCCTCAACTGCTCCTGCCCTTCCTTCTAAACTGGCATTGAACTACTTTGTATATATTTGCATAAACTTATGTATGTCCATAGAGGCAGTATATTTCTACACATACTCATTTGCATGTTGATTAGACTGAAAAGCTCCTTGACGGTAGGGAATGACTTTTGCCTCTTATTGTATCCCCATCACTTGGCACAGTGCCTGGCATATAGTGGCATTTAATAAATGTTTATTGATTGATGGATGGTAGGCACACTTTAATAAATACTTGTAGATAGAGTGCTGGGCTTGGAGTCAGGAAGTTATGAGTTCAAATCCAGCCTCAGATATTTACTAGATGGGTGACTCTGGAAAAGTCACTGTTTTACTCAGTTTCCTCAACTGTAAAACAGGCATAATAATAGCACCTACTTCGCTGGGTTAATGAGAGGATAATTATAATTTGCTTCACATACAGTAGGCACTTAATAAATGCTTGCTCCCGTCCCTTCCCCCTTGTTGTCTCCTCAGCTAGAACATAAACTCCTCATAAGCACGCATTACTTTCTTTATCGAATTTGGTGCCTGGCACTGAGTACCGTGCCTGAATCTATCAGTTGCTTAATAAATGCTTGTTGTCTGATCGAGTGATGACTTCCACAATCCATAAAGAGCAAGAGAGAACCAGCAGCCCTCAATGAAGCTTGCAGATGTCTGTCTGCACTTTCGTTCTGTTGCTCTGTCCCCCAATAGGCTTAAAGCATGGAGTTCAGAATCAAAGGATTTGGACTTCTGGCCAGTCTCTAACATTTATCAGCTGTTGGACCAGGGGCAAATCACTCAAATTCTCTGGGTCTGTTTGTTCATCTGTAACACAGGGACAAGACTATTTACACTGAAAGATTGAGACCAAATACTATGTAACTGTACAGGGCAACACTATCCTCTCAGTTCCTCAGCTTCACAACCTGGGAGTCATCCTGGATGCCTTACTCTCCCCCCTGTTCCCCATATCCAAGCTGTAGCCAAGGTCTGTCAATTTCACCTTTGACATCTTTAGAATATACCTTCCCCCTTCTCTCCTCTGACACTGTCATACTCTCTTTTGCCCTCACCCTAGTGCAGATCCTCATCACTTTGTGCCTTGGTTATTATAATAGCCCTCTGTGGCGGGGAAGGGAAGAAGGGGAGGGGAGGATCTGCCTGCTTCAAGTCTCTCCTCATTCCAATCCACCCTCCATTCAACTGCCAAAGTGATTTTCCTAAAAACAGGTCTGATCATATCATCCCCCTCCCCTCAATAAATTTCAGTGGATCCCTATTGCCTCCAGGATCAAACACAAAATGCTCCATCTGGCATTCCAAGTCCTTCCTAACCTAGCCCCTCCTACCTTTCCAGTCTTCTTATACCGTACTCCTGGACACATACTTTTCAATCCAGTGACCCTGGCTTCCTGGTGGTTCCGCAAGCAAGACACTCCTCTCAGCTCTGGCATCTTCTCCCACTCTTCCGTATTCCTTCTCCCTCCATCCAGACTACTCACCTCTCTGGCTTCCTTTAAGTCCCAACTAAAATCTCACCTTCTGCAGGAATCCCTCTTAATTCCAGAGCCTTCCCTCTGTTAATTAGTTCCTATTTATCCTATATATTTATATGCATATATATTTATTTATATATAGCTTTTCTGCACATATTTGTTTGCATGTTGGTTAGATTGAAAAGCTCCTTGTGGACAGGGAATGACTTTTGCTCTTATTGTATCCCCATCACTTGGCACAGTGCCTGGCACAGTGCCTGGCACATAATGGTATTTAATAAATGTTTATTGATTGATGGATAGTAGGCACACTTTAATAAATACTTGTAGAATTTAGATATAGCCTTCAAGTTGTTTTCTCTAACAGCTTTCATGCATCCCTTGCTTGTGTTCAGGGTCAACAATGTCCTGTTTTCCTTTTTTCTCAGGGGGAGGGCACAGCTGTGGCCTGAAGCTCCAAGCCAGAGCTCTGCTCCACTGCCAGCTTTCCAGGGGATCCCCCATCCTGCATGAGGCAGGCTGATGACCTTATTTCTTTTCTTTAACCTATGATATTCACTTTTTCTGATCTGTAAGCTAAAGTGTGGTTGTGGATGTTTGAACAAGTTTATATTTGTAACCCCCAAGCTTCCAAGAAACTATGACCCTCCCCACTTCCCAAATCCTCACCCTTTCCTCATTTGACACCAGAGGGGGGAAGAAACATAAATCCTTGATGTAGCAGCCAGCCCTACAGATCCTTTGTGGACTGATAAGACATGGACGGAACTGGAGAGCCAGACACAATACGAGGAGGTAGACTGAGTAGGAGGTGGATAGGCAGCAACCTGGGGCTCCACCTAGGCTGAGGGAACTGGGCTATGGGATCATTTGTTTCACTGACTAGAGAAAGTAACCAAGTTAAACCATCATAACTGTGAAACCCTGGGGACAGGACTTCAGCATTATCCATTCATATGATTAGTAATTAAAGGATCCCAGAATGTCAGAGCTGGGAGACCCTTAGAACACAGAATGTCAGAGCTGAGAGAGACCTTAAAACATAGGATAAAACATTGGAGTTAGGAAGCTATGAGTCCAAATCCAGCCTCAGATATTTACTAGATGGGTGACTCTGGAAAAGTCACTGTTTGCCTCAGTTTCCTCAATTGTAAAACAGGTATAATAATAGCACCTACTTCGCCAGGCTGATGTGAGGACCAGGTCGAGGAAATAATTATAAATTGCTTAACATACAGTAGGCACTTAATAAATGCTTGCTCCCGTCCCTCGGAGGGCGCTTAGAACATAGAATGTCAGAGCTGGGAGTGACCTTAGCACACAAGTTGTCAGAGCTAGGGGGGTCTTAGAACAGAGAATGTCAGAACTGGGAGAGACTTTAGGAAACAGGATGTCAGTGCTGGGAGGGCCCTTAGAACATTAATGTTAGAACTGGAAGAAGTCCTAAAATATAGAATGTCAGAACTAGGAGAACTCTTAAAACACAGAATATCAGAATCAGAAACGATATTAAAACTTAGTCAAAAACACTTATTAAGGATAGCTTGGTGATATAGTAGATAGAGTGCTGGGCCTAGAGTCAGGAAGACTCATCTTCCTGAGTTTAAATCTGGCCTCAGACATGTCCTAGCTGTGTGAGCCTGAGCAAGCCACTTAACCTTGTTTGCCTCAGTTTTCTCGTGTAAAATAAATTGGAAAAGGAAACAGCAAATCGCTCCAGTATCTTTGCTAAGAAAACCCCAAATGGGGTCATGGAAAGTCATATATGAGACTGATTGAACATCTATTTTGTGCCTGACATTATGATAAGCTGGGGATTCAAAGAAAGACAAAAGACAGTTCCTGTCCCCAAGGACCTTACAATCTAATAGGGGAGACAGTATGTAAACAGTTATGTAGAAACAAGTCACATAGAGAAAAAACTGGAAATAATCAATACAGGAAAGGCACTAGAATTAAGGGGGTGGGGAAAGGCTTCCTTTGGAATAATGGCGTCAAACTCAAATAATAACTGAACCCTAAACCATACGTTTGGATCCCTGAAGGTCACCTATTGGCTTAGAAAACCACATATTAACATTATCTGTGTTTTATTGTATTTTTATTTATTAAATATTTTCCAATTACACTTTAATCTGGTTTGGGCTGCACTTGGGAGTTGGCCCACATGCTATATTTCACACCTCTGCTGAAGAAGGTGGGATCTTAGCTGGGACTTGAAGGGAGCCAGGGAAGCTGGGAATTCAGAAATGAGGAGGGAGAACATTTCAGGAATGCAGGACAGTCAGAGGGGAGAGATGGAGGAGGACAGAGTCACTGGATTGAAGAGTTCCTGATGGAGGTATAAAGTATAAGAAGACTAGAAAGGTAGTGGTGGTGGACCAGCTTCTGAAAAGCTTTGAGTGTCAATTAGAGGGTTTTATATTTGATTCTAAAGGTCATAGGGAACCACTGGAGTTTGTTATGTGGAGAGGAGACATGGTCCCACCTGTGCTTTAGGAAAAGCACTTTGACATCTGAGACAGAGCAGGGGTGGGGAACCTGTGGCCTCTAGGTCACATGTGGCTCTCTAGGTCCTCAAGTGTGGCCCTTTGGGAAAAAATTGCCGTATGATTTAGTCAATCCAAACTTCACAAAACAAATTTTTTTTCCAAAGGGCCACAATTGAGGACCTAGAGGGCCACATGTGAGCTAGAGGCCACAGGTTCCCCACCCCTGCTCTAGGGGTCTCTTTTTAAAACTTTTTTAGTTCAGGGGTTTCTCAACTTTGGGTCATGGACCTCTTTGGCAATCAGTCTGGTGATATTTAGCGAGCCCTTCTCAGAAGAATGTTTTTAAGCACATAAAAAGAAAATATAGAAGATTACAAAGGAAATCAATTATGTTGGAATCTACTTATCAAAAAAAAAAGTCCCCACGTTAAGAATTCCTGGTTTCATTTAAACCTCCCATTTTACAGATGAGAAAATGGAGGCTTAGAGAGATCTATCACTTGCTCCAAGTCACACAGGTCACCCAGTGGGACCAGAACCTTGGTCATCCAGGGTCCTCTCACTATATTGGAAGGGAGAAGAGCATGGGGTGGGGTGATGGTTCTGAAAATAAGTGGCCTCCAGTTCACAGCCTTCCCTACCCAATGCAACTCCAGCATCCAGGAGGGGATGTGTACGGGCTTTTTCAGATACAGCCTTTGTAAGGTGGTTTCTTCTCCATCTCTTTGTTTATTTTAGAGATCAGAGAGAAAGAGGGCATGACAGAATGGCCTGGTCCAGCTCCAGGCATGAGGAACTGCCCCAGGTGCCCCTACCATGGCCTACGAGAATGGCTGCATGCAGAACTTCTCTCCTCACCAGTAAAAAGGGAGATAAGATCAGCAGGGCCTCTCCCCACACTAGTCTGAACTGAGTCAGCCTGGCCAAGGGGCGCTTTGAAAATGTGGCAGGTTGTGAAATAAGCTGGGTATCACTTTCAGCTGGCCGCCTTTTCGTGGCAAAGGCAGCTCAGAACTTGGTCCCCCCAGGTCTCTGCTGAGCTGGCAGCTGGTGTAGGCCTCCAGAGGCTGGAGGACACGCTTCCTCCAGTGCCCCGACACGCTCCCATTTTCCCCAGCCTTCCCTGCCCCATGCAAGAGATAATTAAAAGTAGTCCCCAAAGACATAGACAGGAGTCAGAGGCCAACATGAGGCCCTGGGGAAAGGAAAAAATGACATGTTCCTCGTCTCTTTTGATGTCTCCCTGCCTTGTGACAAAAAAAAATAATTCCTTTATCTTGTGTGTGGGGGGTGGTGTTTGGGGGATATTTGGGTTACCAGATGCTGGGGAAGTCCCTAAATTTCCCAAATCGAGTCAGGACCTACAGTCCCTCATAACATTTCTTTAGTGAGGTAGATTGTTTGGTCCTGTTTGCAAGTAGCCCCTAGTCTTCTTCTCTTTTTCTTCTGTATCAACAGCTCCTCTTTTAGAAACTCTCAATGAATTTGTAAATATTGATAAGAGTAAGTCCTGTTAAGATCAATACCAATCCATCCATTCTTCCATCTATCCATCCATCCTTCCATCTACCCCATGCACCCAACTACCCATTCAACCTTCCATCCATCCACAAGTAAATTAAACATTTACTGTATTCCAGGTACTGTGTTAAACTCTGAGGATACAAAAAAAGCTAAAAATTGTCCTTGACCTCAAGAAACTTATATTCCAATGGGTGAGACAACATATGCATGAACTGGTGCAAAAGAGATACTGGCTAACACTGGAGAAGAAGGTATTAACTCAGGGTTTCCTAATCTGTGAACTTTAAAAAAAAATTGATAACTGTATTTTAATATATTTAGTTTCCATCCTAACCCTATGTATTTTATGTCTGTAAAGACATTATTCTGAGGAGGGGTCTCTAGGTTTCACCAGATTGTAGAGGAATCTATGATACCCAAAAAGATAAACGAGATCCCCTCCCCCTGTGTTTAGGGGATGATCAGGAAAGAAATGAAGAAGGTGGTGCTTTAGCTGGGTCTTGAAGGAAACCTACTAAACATCACAGGTGAAGGCGTAGAGTATTCCAGGAATGGGGAAAACTAGTACAAAAGGTATAGAGACAAAATGAAGCGTCATAACTCTTGACTCTCTACGCTTTCTCCACCATGGTACAGAAACCTTTTCACCCTGGAAGTAAGTACCCTCCAACTTCTTCTGATGGGCTGGTTCTTCCCAGAACCTCCATTTTAAGGAGGATGCCCAGGCCAACCATGTCTTCATTCCTCTCCTGGTTGCACTTCTGAATCTCCTGACTTTTTCTACAGTGAGTACCACATCCTTTCATTTTCTTTTTTATGGTTGCCTTCCCCCATTAAAATGTAAACTCCCTGAGGACAGGGACAATCTTTCTGCTTGTATTTGTGTTGTAGGTGCTTAGCACAGAGTCTGAGTAGCCTGTTCCAGGAAAAAAAAGATGCTTACCATATTGTGTTATGTCAGAGGATGCTGATGCCAGGGGGGATCAGGGAAGCTTCGTGGAAGAGGTACCATTTGAGTCGGGCTTTACAGGCAGGGTAGGAATTCAACAGAGAGTACATTTTCCCCTCCTTGGGGAAGTTCATTCTCTCAACTTTGGAATTCTGTCCTCGGACTGAGCTTTCCTCATTACTGAATGACAGACTACAAACTCACCTAACTAAAGCTATCTCCCCAGACTACACCCCCACTTTGTGTTTCATCCAGACATTGTCAGGAAATCAGGGTCTACTTGGATCTCTTGCCATGTGCTTGGCTCATATAACACTGTTTCCTGGCCCTTTGATTTCTACCTCTTGGACAGTAACCAAAACAATGGAAGTAGCTTAGGGGATACAGTACTAGGCCTGGAGTGAGTAAGACCTGAGTTAAAATCTGGCCTCAGTCACTCGCTAGCTGTGTAGCCTTGAGCAAATCACTTAAGTTCTGTTCGCTAATCCACTGGAAAAGGAAATGGAATACTCTAGTATCCTTTCCAAGAAAATCCTAAGGGGTCATGAAGAGTTGGATTTAACTCAAGAACAACACAACAAAACCAAATCAACACCCCCTAGTGCTACTGGGAAGGACATGACAGTCAACTGTCCTATTCCTCTACTCTCTATCCCTGTGATTCTTTGGACTAAAATTTCCTTCCTTGACCATCACTCACTATATGAGTTATCTCCCCTTAGATTGTAGACTCCCTATAATGAATTCAGAGAAGCATGGGAAGACTTCTATAAACTGATGCAGAATAAAGCAAACAGAACCAGGAAAACAATATCTACAATGACTGTAGCGGAGCAAATGGAAAGAAGCATGAAACAAAAACCAAATGCTGAGAAATTTTCATGATCAAGCTTGGCCCTAAAGAAGAAGTATCCTACCTCAAGACGATCACCCCCTTATTTAGAAAAGCTAGCCCTCTCATACTATAGTCTAAGATCACACTAACATTTTTTGGCAGTCAAATAACACTGCTTACTTATATTAAGCTATAATCCCCAGATCTTTTTCATACAGATGTCTATCTAACCATGCTTACCCCAGCCTGTACTTGTGAAGTGGAGTTTTTGAACCCAAGTATAAGATTTTGTATTTTCCTTATCTGATACCATCTTAATTAGATTCAATGCAATGCTCTAGACTGTCAAGATCTTTCAGGAATCTGACTTTTTAAAATCTAGCAGGCCCCCAGAGAGAGTGTAAGCCAGTAGATATCTTCTCTGCTTCACAGTTGGATTTTTAGAGGCTAGAGAAGGGATCAATCTGTCCCACCTGTTCTGCTGTCATTGAGTTACAAATGCTTTCTAAATGGATGGTTATGTGATAAAGTAGAGTCACCACTGTTCCTTAGTTGTTTCAGTCATGTCCAACTCTTTGTGACCCCAGTTGGGGTTTTCTTGGCAAATGCACTGGAGTGGTTTGCCATTTTCTTTTCCATTTCATCTTACAGATGGGGAAATTGAAGCAACAAGGTTATATGACTTGCCTAGGTTTACACAGCTAGGAAATATCTGAGGTCGGATTTGAACTCAGGTCTTTCTGATTCCAGATCTGGTGGTCTCTTCACTGCATCACCTAGTAGCTCCTGAGTCAAAGGGAAGTTCAAGGGAAGAGAAAGAAAAGCCTAGCACTTAACTTATGTATTCAAGAAATTTACTGGGAGATGGATCAGGCCATGACTCAACACAATAGGAAAGGTTGCTGAAACATAACTGCTTCTGACATTCCTCCTTGGCTTCTAATGAAATTTTCTAACTCTACAACAATATTCTGACTGTGGAAGACAGGCTTCACACATTATAGTCTGTCTTCTAGGTGATGGTAACCCAGGATATCTGATTTGGGGAGTTATGTTCTACATCCCTGCTTTTAGATGTCATACTTTGGACTTTCCATCATTTCAGTTGTTGGGTTCATGGGGTCTCAGTTTCCAAGTTTCTTGAGCATCTTTGATGATTACAATTGGTTAGGAAGGTGAAAAGAAAAAAAACAATAGGGTGGGATACAGATTAGTCAGTTCACAGTTGACCTTCCAGGTAAGTCATAGACTTCCATATCTATAACACTTTTGGATTGAGGAAGCCTGGGCATGAAAGATTCTCTCAATTCAGGAATATAAAGGAGTAAATAACAAAAGCAAGCAAAGACCCAAATTCTCAAAAAGATACCATTAAGTCAGTCCATGACATGTCAGCTATTAACTCTCCCAAGCTGTATCCAAACTTGAGAACATGCAGCAGAAGTGTAGTAGATGGGTTAGCATCATGAAGGGTTTCTCTTAGGACTATAGATCTGGGCATCTTGCCTTTGAGAGGTAGGCCAGAGTATGACAGAGAGCCAGAGAAGGTGTCCATCGCACAGCCAAAAGTTTCGACCACAGACCAGAAGTGCTGCTGCCAATGAAGAGGGCCAACTCATTATTCAGAGGGGAGTACGCTGCTGTCATCTTGAGAGAATAAAGGGAAATTGTATATAATATCCTAAAGTGTAGGTTGCTGCCAGGCTGTGAAGAACTTTAAATATCAAACATAGGAGCCTGCATTTGAGGGAGTCAATGGAGTATCTTGCATAGGAATCTGAAGTCCTCACTTGGTCATACCTATGCTTAGAAATATCAGTAGAGAATGTTACACTAAAAATAACATCAGTGAATCCATTTTGCCTTTATCCACCCTTTTGTGAAGTTAAGTTTCAATTCCATGTGTGTCACCTCATTTTGGTGATTTTTGTAAGACTATCCTCACCTCCTCATTATCACCCAACTATCACATCTCTCTCACTCTCACCTGAGTGTTTCCTGATCCTCCGTACCAATAAGAAACCAGATGGCTTAATCCTTATATCCTGTTTCTCATGCCCTCCAAATTGTATATTAACTGTATAGAAACCAGGGCTTGAGACTTCTTGTGCTATTGAGAGCCTTGGGCCCAGTTTGTTTTTATAACTGCATGCTTTGCAAAATAAATCACTTGTCTGAATGATGTCTGGTTTCTTTATTTCATTGTAACAGTATTGGCAAACTTGTAGTCAGGAGGGGATGATGTGAATAACCATGGGACAGCCAACCTTTCCCTGCAGAAAACCTCCAAGAGTGCTCAAGTGAGATTTTCTACCAAAGGAATTTCCCTGTGAAGGAAGGAAAACCAGTTCTTGGACCTCCACGTCACCCTTTCCATCCACATCCAGATGTGACAAATGATCCCCGATGAGGGTATCATGGGAGGTGACTCTAGGGAGCTGATGGACACCCGCTTAGGGAAGTTCTTAGTGGCCTGAAGACAGTAGAAGCTTCCATTCATAAGGGATTGTCTAAAAACAGAGCTCTCAAATTATGTAAAGATTGGTCTAAAATATATGAACATCCAGATGAGTCCATGATTTGACCTGAAGAGGGGACCTTTTATTATTGTAAATTAGAACATTAAGGCTTTTTCTTAAGAATTCTGTGCATAGAGAAGATGGAGACAAGGGCAGAG
Organism: Notamacropus eugenii; assembly: GCF_028372415.1. Taxonomy (NCBI): domain Eukaryota; kingdom Metazoa; phylum Chordata; class Mammalia; order Diprotodontia; family Macropodidae; genus Notamacropus; species Notamacropus eugenii. Next base: position 51,526,049 of record NC_092876.1, read on the forward strand.
AGGGATGATAGAAGAGAGAGCAGATTGGTGACAGGGGCAATTAGAATGCTCGGTGTTTTGGGGTGGGGGGAGGGGACAAAAGGGGAGAAAATTTGGAACCCCAAATTTTGTGAAAATGAATGTTAAAAGTAAAATAAATAAATAAATAAAATTTAAAAAAAAAAAGAATTCTGTGCATAGGCAAATGGAATACTGCTTTTGCTAGATTATTCTCTCTGACCAGCCTATCTGCCCATCTCTCTCTTGCCTGCAGACCCTGTTCCTGGAACTTCACTGTCTCTCTCATACTCCATCCCATTACTAACACACCTCTGGCTTCTGACACAACTTCTGTGTCTTTCTTCTTCAGAAAGAATGACTTATTCCAAACCCTTTGGGAGAGAGTGGTCCAAATCAGACTCTGTGAATTAAAGATGTTTATGAGGGGTGTGGAAAAGCTAACAAACCCAAAAGCACTGTACAGGTGCCTGTCATTCCCAAGGACACTCAGGAATCAGGAAGGGAAGCAGGGGAATGCTTTTTACTGTAGAAAGAAAGGACACAGTGCTTGAACTTGTAGGAAAAAGAAATGGAATTTAAAGCAAAAGACTGCATAGTTTCAATCAGCATCAGGGTATGAGGGAGAAAAGGATGAGTGGTAATGGGAGATGGGTCCTTTGGGCCTGACCAACCATCCTGATCATTCTGTTCTTTGTATATGTCCCAAATGCCTGAACCTCACACAGTCATTGTGGTAGAAGAACAATATCATGATTGCTTGGTTGATACGGGCCCCTCCACCTCTGTCCTGACTCATCCACCATACAAACATGTTAAAATTCAGAGCACCTTGGATATGGTTGGGGCAATTGTGGAGCCCTCAAAATTTCCCAGATTATACCCTTAGTGTGTTATTGTGGGACCCCTGCCCTTGAAACATTCTTTCCTTCTGATCCCCTCTTCCTGGGTAGAGATGTGCTATACAAGCTTCGAGCCACTATTCTTAAGTGCTTCTCAAGTGGATCCCTTAGTCTGGAAGTCTTTGACCACTCTGTGCCTCTCCTTCCTCTCCTCTTGAATCACTCCTCAGAAACCAAAGGATCAAACCCCATGCTCCCTCCTGGGATTCCTGACATTCTGTGGAATTTGCTTTAAGGATAAAACAGTGGAGGAAGATTAGTTCTATAGACAACCTGGGATATGATTGGGAAATGAAGACTAAGAGAATTAAGCAAGTAGAAGAAAGTAAGAAACATTGGATCTGAATATGAAAAGGAAACAAGAAATATCGTTTTGAAAGGCTTTAAAGTTCACTGGTTGTTGTTTAGTTATGTCTGACTTTTCATGACCCCATTTGGGGTTTTCTTGGCAAATATACTGAAATGGTTTGTCGTTTCCTTCTCTAGGTCGTTTTATAGGTAAGGAAACTGAGGCAAGCAGGGATAAGGCACTTGCCCAGGGTCACACAGTAAGTAAATGTCTGAGGCTAGATTTGAACTCAGGTTTTTCTGGCTCCAGTCCCAGAGCTGTATCCATTGTACTTTTTAGGAAAAAAGTTTAAACAAGTAGGGATGAAAGGAGAATGAATAAAAAGTTAAAGAAAGTTGGAGTCTATTTGCACTGACACAGTGTGAATGGAGGGTTTGAAAGTAAAAGGTTTTGGAGTTTTGGAAAGAGAAATTTGAGGGAGGTTTTGATCTCTTTGAAATAAGAAGTACATGAAAAACTTCATGTGGTTATTCTTTATGATTGAAAATCCGGGTTTGATTTGGTCAAAATCTGTCTTGAAACTAAATCACCATATGATGTCATTTATACTGAGATGGGTTCTCCTGTAGGATAATTGTGGTAAATCAGAACTTAATACAAAATGCATTTGCCATTTTAAGGTAGTAGTGCTGGAAAAATGCCTGGATCAGGAAGACCTGAGTTAAAAATCTGATCTCACAAAGAAATTGAAGCTATCTGTTATCATATGAAAAAATGCTCTAAATCATTATTGAGTAGAGAAATATAAATTGCAGCTCTGAGGTACCACCTCACATCTATCAGATTGGCTAATATGACAAAAAGGGAAAATGATAAAGTTGGAGGGGATGTAGGAAAACTGAGACATCAAAGCATTGTTGGTGGAGTTGTGAACTGATCCAAGCATTCTGGAGAGCAATTTGGAATTATGCTTAAAGTGCTATAAAAAAAGCATAACCTCTGACCCAGTAATACCACAGCTAGATCTATATCCCAAAGAGATTTTTTAAAAAGGAAAAAGGAACTATTGGGGTTTTTTTTGGGTTTCCCCCCAAAGCATTATATAATAAAAGAGATGATTGTAAATGAAACTGCAAACCTATTATGTACAACTTGCTATTCCTTTAAAATATATAATAAAGTTATCATGTAAACTTCTTTTTTCCCTTTTTTTTCCCTTAAAAGGACATGTTTATACAAAAGATTTATAGAAGTTCCTTTTGTGATAGGTAAGAATTGGAAATTGAGAGGATGTCCATCAGCTGGGGAATGGTTGAACAAGTTGTGGTACATGGTTATAAAGGAATATTATTGTGCTATAAGAAATGATGACCAGAATGATTTCACAAGCCTGAATAGATTTATGAGAATTGATGCAAAGTAAAGTGAACAGAATGAGGAGAACATTGCACGTGGTTACAGCAACATTGTACAATGAAGAATTGTGAATGACTCGGCTATTCTCAGGAATACAATGATCCAAGACAATCTCAAAGGACTCATGATGAAAAATACTCTCTGCCTCCAAGAAAAGAACTAATGTTGTCTCCTTCCTTCCTTCCTTCCTTCCTTCCTTCCTTCCTTCCTTCCTTCCTTCCTTCCTTCCTTCCTTCCTTCCTTCCTTCCCCTCCCTCCCTCCTCCCTCCCTTTCTTTCTCTCTTTTCAAGTCTTCTTGTACAAAATGATTAACATAGAAATGTTTTACATGATTGTACATGTATAAACTTTATCAGATTGTTTACCAACTCAAGGAGTGGGGATGAGGGGTGGGGGGAGTGATAGAATTTGAAACTCAAAACTTCAAAACAACAGAACCCCACTGAATGTTAAAATTAGTTTTTACATGTAATTGGGAGGGGGGATAAAATATTATTTTTTAAAAAATACGATCTCAGAAATTTATTAGCTATATGACCTTAAGCAAATTACTTTGTCTCTGTTCACCTCAGTTTCTTAGTCTGTAGAAGGGACAAATAAAACATAGGATCCACCTGTCATGGTTGTTGTGAGGATCACATCACTATCGTAAGTGCCTGGAACTTGACAAATTGGTCTTGGATGCAATCAATACAAAAAGTCCAAAGTGATAAAATGACTAAATTTCTGTGTAGGATGATTTAAAAATCCATTCTACTGAACTGATGTTGCCTGACTGATAATAAATTTTGTCTCAAGTTTTAATACGTGATATTATGTATGTTGTTATTATGTTTCTAAAATTTTTTTATATTGTGAAAGTTGGGAAACCGTTGTATCAGAAACCCTTAGAAAGTAACTTCTCTTTTCATTTGGATGCTGTTAGATTGTGAACTGAGCTGCTGAAACAACATGGTAAAAAGTTTTAAAAACTTTTAAATATTAATGGAATATTTTTTTCTTTAAAGTGGATAATAACAAATTTTCATTGAGAAGAAAAGTAACACAGACCCTTAAATTACCTTATCAGTGAGGTTCCTTGGAACTTTCTAGTGGGGCAGGGTTATAAGATCTTATCAATCCTGTAGAAAGCGTGTAATAAAATTCTCACGCATTGAAGTTTGAGAAACTAAGACCTCTCCTAGCCAAAAGGGGGAAATTTACAAGTTTACTTATAGTGAAGAGTTAGTTTTATCTGATAGATTATTTGGCTATCACTTATGAATATTATGAAATTGTACCAGTTAATAAATAGTCTGTAATGAAGTTATATCTCTGAGTCAGCTTAGTCACAATAGACCTTAGATTCAGAGATTTCAATCTTGCCTTACAAGTGAATAGACAACACAGATTGGAGGCTTACTATAGTCAGAATTTCCTGGGGGTTTTGAGTCAACTATCAGAAATTCACTGTATGTATAAAAACACCAGAATGTGGTTATTCTTAATTTATAAATGAAGGATAAATGATATGTCCTTTTTTTTTTTTTGCTCATTGTTAACTGTTGTTGTGACATTAAAAGAATAATAATAACCTAGCTCTAATCTGTCATTAGTGAAATTTCGTTACTTGAGGTAAAATCTTATGGACTGTAATTTGTTATTATTCTAGGTTTTGATTTCAAGTATTATTGTCTGAATTGACATAAGGCCAATAATCCACCATCCAAGGGGACTTCCATATGCTATCCAAAGGGAATGTAGTCTGAGAACTGCTACAGGTGGATGTTTGTGTCTGGTATAAGACCTTAGCATAGGCTAAGTTAGGATCCTTTTGACTCAGTTTCTCCATTGTGTTATTTCCTTTCTGAACAGGAAATTCTCCCACCTAGTTAATTCTGAATCTGGCTTTTGATCTCTTGTGGATAAATGTGGAAATTTGCTTCATGATTGACTCTTGACTATGACTCTTGCTTGGAATCAGGCAAAGCTCAGGGAGTTTCCCTACTATTATGTCTTATGTCAGGTCGTTCTGTGACATTAAGGAGACAATCTTGATATTGCCCATCATCATGGCCTTCCTTTTACCTTCATAGCAAATTTCTGTAATCAGGACAGGTGAACAGTGGAAATTTTCATTGCTGCAATACTTAATCTATTAATTAATAGATTAATATTAAACTTTTGAGTTGTTTTAATAGTATATAAATATGAAAGATCTTTCTGTTGTTACTGATGAATGAATCAAATGAATGATTGATTCCATATCCTAAACAATTAAGTAAATGAGATTTTGGACTTGTTATCCACTTGCTAATATAAATTTATGTATAAAGATTAGGTCCTTGAAGTATCTCATTCTTTCAGAGTGATATGGTGATAATATCTTCAAGGGGCAGAATAAGACAAAGATGTAAAAGTTTTCTAATTAAATGGAGTAGTAAATCTTGAGGGAGCAATAGGATCAGACTCTTTTCTCTAAAAACTAGGAGGTATTAACCCCCCAATATATATATATGTATATGTAAATATATGTGTATAAATATACATATAGGTATTCATACATATATACACGTATTGTATGTGTGTCTATGTGTATGTGTGTGTATTTGGTTTTGAAATGTTTCTAATGTGATAATGCAAGCCTTGAGTATGTTTTAGTAACAGGCTCCCAAAACTGGATTTAGAATTTTACATATAAAATTGCATTGTTAATTGTAAAAAAGGTGAAATTATTTTCCTTTTTTTAAATCTTAGTCTGATAATTTTATGACAGGACTAATTTTCCAAGTCAGACTCTCACGATTTTTTTTTAAAGATTCTTCCTTCAACCTGTTGATGGTAGCATCCACATCAGGTACAGGGTTTAGACATAGATAGAAACAGCAAGTGGTATGTAAAAACTGAAAGTCTTTGAAGTTTCAGGTGAATTATGACTTCCTAATTTGATAGTCTTCTGATAATCTTGTTGTTAATAGGTTCAGAAGTATAAAACTTGAACTGGTTTTTACCACATGAACTAATTACTGAAAAAACAAATTTAAAAGGTCTTACTAAATTGTGAGTCTTGTTACTGGCAGATGCTACCAGAATTATGTAGAAATCTCTGTGACTTGGAACCAGAAAAGCAGATCTACTAGGAGGAACTCCTTTCAGACTTGTTCTGAGAATGAGACCTGTTCCAGAATGTCCAAAGAAAAATGTTTCCAGGGTCCGTACCTGGGGCATCTGGGACTCAAGATAAAAAGTTCTGATTAAATGGACATTGGGAGTAGGTTACTAGGTTATAAGGACACTTGATGTTATTTAATGTTGGTGATTATTACAGTTATCCCTTCCACATCACAATTTTTCCCATTGAGGTCTGATATATTGTGGATTGGTATAAGAAATTCAGCGAGAATTTTTTGGGAGTTTTGAGGAAGCCACAAATGACACATGAAGGCCAGTAGACAACACAGAAAAAAGTTTAGAGACTCAGAAATGTACAAAATATATGTATAGTATTATATAATGTAGACTATGATAAAAAAACTTAACCCAGAGTTTACAATATGGTGCTACAAGCATCACCATAACAGATAAAGAAAAAAATTCAGACTTTTTCTCTGGTATGAAGGGAGAGCTAAAAAATTTTACGTGGATTTTCTAGATCACAGGGAGGATTGGGAGGAAGGGGCAGAACTACATATGGAAGGAATAACTGTATTGTATTACTTTGACTTTTTGTTTCATTGAATTTACGTTTGCTGAGTTTTCTTAGTTCCCTTGGTGACATATAAATTTCCCCTCTTAAACCGATCCATGGTGAGTCTCTGAGTGGTTTGATTTGTAGCCTGATTTATTTTGATTATAGAGTCTATTTAACAAGGTTTGTCTCTTTAGGAGATTATAACTCTCTTTGTACTCCTTGTGCCTCTCACTCCACCCTTCTGATTCCCTTTAAGGTAGACTGTCATTCTGTCCAGAAATCCCTAATAGATAAAGTGTTTAAATAAGTAATCCTGAAGACTGAGGACCCCAGGATCAAAGAGAGGAATGTTACATCAAAAATATCATTAGTGACTTTGTTTTGCCTTTGTCCACCATTTTGAGGTTGAAGTTAAGTTTCAGCTTCATGGGAGTCACCTCATTTTGATCATTTCACAAGACTGCTCCCCTCCCCACCATTATCCTACTACAAGAATACCCCTCTCCCTCTCCCCTGAGTGTCTGCTGCTCCCCCTACCAATAAGAAACTGGATATCTTAATCCTTAATCCTTAAATCCTGCTTGTCACTCCCACCAAACTCTGTATTAATTGTATAGAAACCAGGGTTCAATTTCATTTTTAAGAAAAATTTAAACTTGACCCACACGAACAAGCATGAGCCCTTCCATATACAAAGAGAAATAGAAAAAGAGGACCTTATGAAACCTCAAATCTCTGTGGCATCCAGGTTGTATTTTTAGAAAGTAAATAATAAATTTAACACATTAAATTCAAAGCTGTCCCGCTTATCTGGCTCTCTCTGAGCTTCTTTAGGTTCGCTGCTGTTCATTTTATTAAAAAATGCTTCAACAGAACTTTCTTCTCCTTCTTCTTCTTCTTCTTCTTCTTCTTCTTCTTCTTCTTCTTTTCCACCATCCTTCCCTCTTCCCACCAAATCTCCACTACTTAAAAGAAAACCCAACTCCTGTACAATTAAAGATATCTATAGTAATATAAAAAAGCACACCAAAAATCACTAATAATTAGGGAAATACGAATTATAACAACTCCAAAGTTCTACCTTATATCCATCAGACTGGCAAAGTTGATGAATAAGAAAAATGAAAAATGAAAAATGTTCAGGGCCTGTAGGAAAATAGGTACAATGATGCAATCATTCTGAGAAGCATGCAGAATGAGACATATTTTGGACAATAAGGGAATTTTCTTTTTTTGACTATATGTATTTGTTACAAGGATTTTACTTTTCTAGTTTTTCCCCCAATAGGGGAAAGGGGAGGTGGGGAATGCTTAATAATTGAGAAAAAATTAATTTAAAAAATTTCCTTGAAACAAATGATCATAATTAAGTAAACAGAAGCACAAATTGGCCATGGCTGAAAATGTGTGGCTTAATCTGCATCTCTAATCTACTACCCTCTTCTACTGTGTTTGTTTGCTTCCATATGATGTGCACTTAATTTTTTAATTCATTAACTTTTGTATTTAACAAGTGCCCAATAATTTTGATGATTATTGCTCTGTAATGCAATTTAAGACCTGATACTGACAGGCCCCCTTTCTTGCCATTTTTTTCATTATTTCTTTCGATCTTGATGATTTGTTCCTCCAAATGAATTGTGTTATTTTTTCTAGTTTTGTAATGTAACTCTTTGGTAGTTTGAATGGCATGACTCTGAATAAGTAAATTAATATAACTGTTATTGCCACATAATAGTATTCTGTTAGCATGGCTTAGCCCCTAACCATATGCAATTGGTATATCTTTAATTATTGAGGTCTCTTTTATTTTTAAAAAGAATGTTTTGATTATACAAAACATTATATAAAAATTATACAATTTCTATACATGTAGGTGAACTCCCAAAATTTTATACATTTATACATATCTTTGCATGTTGTGTCTTCTTGGCAAAACATAGAAAGGCTTCAATTAATTTTTAGTAAAATCTCTAGGTTTCTTTAAGTAGATCATCATTCATCTGCAAAAAACTTATAATTTTGATTCCTCTTTGTCTGTGGTTACTCCTTTAACTTAAGTTTCTTGTTCTATCTCTACAACTAGGATTTCTAAATCTATATCAAATAATAATAGACATCTTAGCTTTATTTTTTATCTTATTGGAAAACTCTCTTTCATTTCTCCTTTACATAAAATATTGGCTCTTGATTTTAGATAAATACTATTTGCCATATTGAAGAAAGGTCCATCGATTCCTATGCTTTTTTGTGTTTTTAACATAAACAAAACCATCCCAGGTACTCTGCTAATAGTGCTTAATTTGTTTTGTGACCTTTGACATTAGAGTTCTCAGGGGTCACTTGTCTTCTCCTGTTAGGTTGTAAGGGTTGCTTAAATGTATTCAATTTTCTTGATTTCTGTTGATTTCTGTGTTTGCATTTTAAAGTGCATTCTCATTTTCATTAGGAATCCTTAAAAATCCTTTATTCCATTAAAGAAACATTTTCTCCCCTATAGGATTATATTCAGTTTCTCAGGACAAGTTATGATTGGTTGTTAATATTTTGACATTTTGTATTCCAAGATTTTCTCTCCTTGAAAATTGTAGCTATTCCCCAACTGATGAATGATCAAAGGATATAAAGTCAGTTTTTGGAAGACTATACCATCTATGGTCATACAAAAATGCTCTAAGTCATTATCGATTAGAGAAATGCAAATTAAAACAACTCTGAAGTACCATCTCACACCTATACCACTATGACAGAAAAGGAAGATGACAAATGCTACAGGGGATGTGGAAAAATTGGGGCACTAATATACTGTTGGTAGACCTGTGAAATGATCCAACCATTTTGGAGGGCAACTTGAAGTTATGCCCAAAGGGCTATATAACTGTCCATGTCCTCTGACACAGAGATGCAGTTATTAAGTCTGTTTCCCAAGGCGATCAAGGAGTAAGAAAAAGAACCTATGTGTTCTAAAATATTTATAGTAGCTCTCTTTGTGGTGGCAAAGAGCTGGAAAGTGAGGAAATACCCATCAATTGGGGAATGGCTGAACAAGTTGTGGTATATGATTGTGATGAAATACTACTGTGCTGTAAGAAATGAGCAGGTTGGTTTTAGAAAAACATGGAAAGACTTGCATGAAATAATGCACAGTGAAATGAACAGAACCGGGAGAATGTTGTATACAGTAGCAGCAATGTTGTTTGAAGAATAATTGTGAATGACTAAGCTGTTGTGAGTAATATGATCATTCAAATCAGCTATGAAGGACATATGAAGGAAAATGTTATTCACTTCTAGAAAAAGAACTGATATATAGAAGTGTGTATTGGATGATTCTACATATATATCTAAATCAAATGCTGGCCTTCTCTAATGTAGGGTTGAGGGGGAGAGAAGGAAAAAGCTCGGAACTAAAACATGTAATAAAAAAATAAAACTTTTAAAAAGGAAAGTAATATCTGCCAAGTCTTGTGTGATTCTGACTGGTTTCTTTGTATTTAAACCCTACATTCCTTCTGGCTTCTTGAAGGATTTTTTCTTTGTTTTGGACACTCTGGATTTTGACCATGATATTCAGGGGAGTTTTTATTTTGGGTCTTCTTCCAGGAGGTGACATGGATTCTTTATATTTTCACATTACCTTCTGGTTCTACGAGATCTAGGCAATTTTAATTTATGATATCTTGAAATATATTATCTGGATTTTTTTGTTTGGTCATAGTTTTCATGGAGTTTAATAGTTCTTAAGCCATCTCTCTTTGACTCATTTTCCAGGTTAGTCGTTATCGATAGTACTTTCCTAATGTTTTCTTCTATTTTTCTAGTCTTTTCACTTTGTTCTACTGTTTCTTTTAGCTTCATGGAGTCAGTGAGTTCTGTTTGCTCCATTCTCATTTTCAGGTAGTGTGTTATTTAGGTAAGATTTTCACCTTCTGTTCTAAGTTATTTGTTTTCATTCCAGTTCTTTCTGCCAGGACTCTGATTTCACTTATAAGTCCATTTTTTATCCCTTACTTAATATCTTGCTATTTTTTTGTTTGAAGTCCTATTTGTGGTTGTTGTGAGTCATTCTCTTCCTTTGGGAATACCACTTTGAAGTCTCTTGACTCCTAATATTTCTTCATGGTGGTTTCTAGTTAGTCACATCTGCAGTGTTAGGTTCTGATTTGGGACTTTTTACAGATTGAGCTCTGTCTCTTTCTGCAGTCTTGGATGAGATGGTCAGGTCATCTTCGGTTCCCTCCTCTCTCACCCTTGTGCCTTTGCCTCTCAGATCAACTACAAACTCTTTTGTTTGACATTTATAGCCCTTCATGACCTATCCCAACTGACTTTTCTAGGCTCATTACGCATCTATCTTCTTGTATTCTGATATCTTCTTATTCCTCACATGTGATGTTCCATCTCCCTCTTCTGTGCCTTTGAATTGGCTGACCACTATTCCTGGGATGCACTCTGTCCTCACCTTCAACTTATATAATCCCATTTCAGAATCACCTGGAAAATCTTAGTCTTAAGAAGATGAATTTGGGAGTAAGAGAGGGACTTGGACTCATAGAAAATACTTTTTCCTAATTGCATGGCAACCTCATCTCTTCCTTCTATTCAATTCTGGGCTCTACTTGGCATTACACTTTGGCACCTATCCCTGATAAAATGTTATCTCCTTGAGGCTGTGTGGTACAGGCTTCAAGATATAGGTTCAGATAATGCTGCTGATGTTTAACAGCTGTGTAATCTCTCTGGGACATTATCTGAGGTATTGTTTTCAGTTCTGGACACCATGGTAAGCTAGAAGAAAACACAGGCTCAGCTGAAGGAACTAGATCTATTTAGTCTGAGATGAGAAGACTTAGTGAGTACATGATAGTGATCTCAAAAGTATTTGAAGGGCTGTTCTATGAAGGAGGGACTAGATTTGGCCCTACAGAACAAAGCTCGCAGAAATAAAAGTTGTACAGAGGACAGTTTTGACTTGAGGGAAGGAAAAAACATTTAAATAATTAGAGCAGTCCCCAAGTAGTGAAAGGCTTCCGGAGGTGATGGGTCCTCTCTCCTTGGAGAGTCAGGTATGTTATAGTGGGGATCCCTTCCATGTATGGATTGGACTAATGGATGAAGTCCCTTTCAACTCTCAAATTCTGTGGTTTTTCCCTTTTTTCCCTTGAGGTAATCACCCCTATCTCACTGGGATCAAGTGACATAATATTGATAAAAGTGCTTTATGCCATGCCTGACACACAGTAGGTATTATATAAATGCTTATTTCCTTCCCTTTCTTATGCCTTCTTTAGAGGTAGAGGTACAGTGGATACAGAGCTGGCCTTAGAGTCAGGAAGATCTGAGTTTAAATTTAGCCTCAGCCTCTTACTGATAAGTAACTTAACCTCTGCCTCAGTTTTCTCAATTGCAAAATGTGGTTAATAGGACCTACTTACCAGCATAAAATGAGATAACATTTATAAAAATCACTTAGTTCACTGTCTGGCACACAGTAGATACGATATAAATGCCAATCTCTTTCCTTTTTCTAGGTGCTGCATTTGTTTACTTTTCTTGTATTTCTGTTGTCTGAATTGGGTGTTTGCAAAGTAAATCATCTCTTTAGGTTTGTTTTTGTTTGTTTTGTAGGAATGGTTCAAGTACCTCTTTTAAAATTATATTTCCATTTTTTTTCATTAATGTTAGGCTAAAGTTTGCAGAGTGTGTCACTATGTATCTTAAAGAGCATCCTTTTTGCTCTTTGGAATACATTATTCCATTCTGTTTTGTGGTTTCTAGGGGATACAGAATAGTCTTATATTATTTGAATTTCCTTTCAGTCATATTTGAAGATATTTCTCCTGGTCGTTTGTAGATTTTTTTTGTTATTGGAATTGCTAAACTTTTGCTATCATGTGTCATGGAGTTTGTAGCATAGGTGTTCTGGTTTTTTTTTTCCTGGAGGTGATCTGTGGATTCTTTCACTTGACGCTTTTTTTTTTTTAATTCAAAAGCTCTGGCCAATTTTCTTGTATTATTTCTTGAATTATTATGTTCAGTTTTTTTCTACTCGTATTCTTTTGGGAAACCTATAATTTTGATGTTGTATGCATGTATTCTATCCTTGAAATCAATGTATTTTGCTTGTATAGACATCACTTTCTTTTAACATTCTCGCTTTTTGTCTCCTTTCTTTCCAGAGTTCTTTACTTCTGTGTATTTGAATTGCCAATCAGTTGCTTCCTCTTTGGTGAGGTTTGGCATTCAAATTTTTCTATTCTGCCAATTATTCTGATGAGCAGGCCATAAATTCTGCTTTCATAATTCTCATTTTCTCTGAAATTATTTGGGAATACCCTATTGAGGCTCCAAGTTTTCTTGGGAATCCATAGCATCCTCTGCATCATCAGATATTGATTTATTATTATTTATTATTATTATTTATTGATTTATTTTTCTTTGTTCTGAAATATTTATTAATAGATGTCCGGACTCATTTAAATGATATAGGGGCCATATTCTCTTCTCTTATTAATATTTTTCTTATTAATTTATCTGCATATGCTCAAGATCCTTCATTGAATTTCCTACCTTCTGAGATCTTTGGTAATTCAAATCCTTTTCTCTTATATCCCATTACTGTTCACTTTCTGACTCCTTCTTTGATGGTGTCTTCCCTGGGATCTGGATCTTCAAGCTGTCTCTGCTTTCTTTCATATTGGCTAATTCATGCTTTGCTGGCCTCCAAGTGACCTTTAGAGGGATAGAACCAGACACCTCTGGAGACCAGTCTGCCCCTTTTTCAGTCCTTGTGACTGGGTCTCCAGATTTGCCCCAGGTCCCTCTTTTCCTTAGTTTTCTGAATGAGCATTGAGTGATAGGCTGCCATCCCAGCCAAAGTCAATTTCTGACTTTTGATTTTCCACATCACAGGGAGGTAAGGCATAGAACGGAGTTTTGTTGGAAGCCTGTGGGCCAACTTGTGCTACCTTGCCAGAGCGTGGTGGCCAGTGGGAGAATGGGAGTTAAATAAATTTATCAGGGATGAGGAATTAGCTTTTGTCTACTATTCACTGAGTTGTTACCTCATTCAGTTTCTTGGTGTCTTGGACTTGGGAGACAACCTCAATTGCTTTATCTTTTGCATACATTTTGGAGAGGTTGGAGAGGCTTAAGAGGTAATGAGGATGGGGGAAAAGGGTCTATTCTTTCATCTCAACCCAAAAGCTGAGGTTAAACTCCTTAACGGAAAAAGTTCTTCATACTCTTCTGCCTTGCACAGGACTAGACACATTATGCAGGAGTGTGTGGGTTCTATGTGTCAAAATAAAATACATTTATTGACTTATGCAATAGATTTTACAGCTTTTTACGTTTAATAAGACTTTTAATATGAAATACATTCTCATTTTGCCTTAATCACTTATTTTACTTGATTTTGAATTGAGTTCATCAAATATTGACATATATTCTTTAATTCTTCTTCATGAAACCACAGATCACACAAGGTGCTATGTGTACTTTCGATAAGCATTCATTTTTCCAAGTCTAGCTTTGCTTATATCAAGTTCCCAGGCCACTGAAATACTGGATAAATTTTTTAATCTTTGGCCATGTGTGTGACATGGTTCAAAATGGCAGAATTCCATCTCCATTTGGGAATTTTTGTAATTCCAGAACAGCTCTACTTCTCTATGTATCAAACCTCACTTGCTCACTGTTTGGGTTTTGATGGCTCAGACTGAGTATAAATAGAAATTGTTTATGTTTCAGCTAGAAACTCTGAGGATCTTCTCCTCCCAAATCAATTGTTTCGTGAAGGCAAGTCAGGCCATCGTTTGCCTTAATTCTTACCTAGCCTTAAATTACTGAATGGGTGTTGACTCAGACAAACTGAGACCTGGAAAAGACCTTCGCTTTAAAAGACCAAGGTCTCTGACTCTGGATGAGAGAGTGAGGCTGATGACTTTGCACAGCTCTGCTGCACTTAAATCTAATTTACTTGCAAGTTGAGACATTACCCTCCTGATGTCCTTTGGTCCTCTGAGAGTGAAGGATGAGCAACAACTGCGATGCCTTGAACAGTTATTGAAATGCTCTCTTTTAGAGCTACATTTCCTTGGAGTAACATCCATTCTTAAAAACCAGGAAATTAGACCAGCAAAAAGAGAAATAAAATACGTGTGTTTGGCACAGAACCAGCTTCAGATGGGGAAACCACTCAGTGTCATTTCACCTGAGTCAGTCTAGTGTCAAGAGAAGTACATATGTATGAATATTATATTATTATACATTCAGGTAATTAGCAACTAACTAGATAGATGCTGTTTGACTGATTGATCATCAAATATTTTGTCACATTCAACCCCAGACCTCCAGATGACTAAGTACCATCACCACCACCACCACCATCACCATATTCACCACTATTATAACACCATAACCACCACTATCATCTCCATTACCACCTTTACCACCATCATCACCTTCACCACTATCACCATCATCAGTCACCACCTTCACTACCATCCCCACCACCACCACCATCAACATTGCTACCTTTACCACCTTCACCACCTTTACACCCACCATCTCTACCTTCACCACTACCATCACTGCCATCATCACCACTACCATCACCACCGTCATCACTATTATTAGCTGATATTCACCTAGGGCTTTAATGAGAATATAGATTTAGAGCTGGAAGGGACCATAGAACCCATTTTAGAAATTGAGGTACAAGGAAATTAAGTGACTCATTCAAGCTCATAAATCTATGAAGTTTTAGAGGAAGGTTTTGGAAGAGAGTGCTCTGATGCCAGAGTCATTTTAACAAGTATGATGTATTATCCGAGTCTCACAACAACCATCCATGGTAAATATTATTTCCATTTTATGAATGAAAAAACTAGGGCTTGCATAGGTTAAATGATTTTCCTCTGGTCACACAGTTAGGATATAGAACTTAAATCCAGAACTTTCCTCTTATCCATTTGACTATACGATGCTGACTCTCCAGACTTTGTCATAGGGTCATAGATTTAGAGCTGAAAGGGACTTTAGGAACCATTTAGTCATCTCTTTTCATTTTATAGATGAAGAGACTGAGGCCCTGAGAAGTTAAATGACTTGCCCAAGGTCATATAGTAAATGGTAGAGACAAGATTTGAACATGGTTCTATGACTCTATACCAAGCTATTTCCACTGCAAAATTCTCTCTCTAAGGAGACAAATTCAAGTCCAGCCTCTATCACTCACTATGTGAATGTAAGAGTTGTTCCTCACATCTGAGCCTCAGTTTCTTGATCTGTAAAATAAGGACTGTAATACCTATAATAACCTACCTTATAAGGCTGGCATGGAGGGGAGCCTATATAAATGGGAGATGTTGCTAGCAACAGCTCACTCTTGTATACCATCTTAGTGCTATTGAGGAAAAACTGTCGTTACTTGTGGTATACTGGTCTTTCATATCTTAGCCATTGTCAATGTGTCTTGAGGACTAGAGCTTGGGAACAGCTGTGACAGGCAAGTACTTCACTCCGTTGAGCAGACCCTGCCTGACAGGATTATCTGGGCTGTTTCCCTGAGCTCTCCCAACCCTCTGTGTCCTCCCTCTTGCAATGGGAATGCTTGAACCACTTCCTTTGGCTAGACGTCACTCTCCTAACCCCTAGAGAGATCTCTGGCCCCAGAGAGACGTGGCCAGACAACGTGGTTGGCTCAGAGTAAACCTAGAAAAGCAGCTTTCGGTGTTCTGAATAGACTGCCAATGTGCCAGGAACTGAGCTAAGGACTGAGGTTACAAAGAAAGAGGATAAGACCCTGCTATTCTAGAGTTAGAGGACCTGAGTTTGGATTTGGGTTTTACGACTTAATGCCAGGGGATCATAGATTTTAACTTAACCGTGGACCTCAGAGACCAAGTAGTCCAATCCTTTTCATGCTTTAGATGATTGACAAGTTGAGATGGTTTGCCCAAGGTTACACAGAGGCTAGGTGCGTGGACGAGCCTTGAACCCAGGTCAGTTGAATTGACCCTAGTTTCCTCATTTACAAAATGAGGAACTAGGTTACCTCTAAGATCTTTTACAGAAAAAAAAAAACAAAAACAAAAACCAGAAACCGGCCTTCTTATGCCTGAGTTAAATGAGGTCGGGCTGGGCACTGTTATTTTCCCAGAAGGCACGGGTCAACCATAGTAATAACGCGATTATCAATAATACCAGGGCACCTCTTTTCCAGCTCTAACACTGTGATCCTATTAATCAGACTGAAAGCAGCCCTGAGGCTCCAGTCCCTCAGAATTACGGGTGAACTGGTAAACAGAATCACTCCTTCACTTAGGGTCTCTCTCTTACGTCTTTCCAAGTCTCCCAGTTCCTGGAAACCCAACGAAATCTTATCCTTCCCCAATCTCTTTTGGTCCAAAGGTGCGAAGGATGGGGGAAGAGGGGGGGGGGTGGCGGTTGGGGGAAAAGGGAGGGGAGGGACAATCCGCGCCCAACCGAGAGGAGGGCTCTTTCGAAGTTACTGAACAGCCCCGCGCTGGGCCCCACGCAGTGCCGGGAAACCGTGCCTTGGTTTGCAAGTCCGTGGCGGCTTCCCGCCTGGTGGCTGCCTGGCTCAGAGCTGTGGCTGGGGTCGCGGCTGGGGCTAGGCTGGCCAGCAGGCAGCAGCCTCAAGCGGATACCCCGGGAGGGGCGGAGCACAGCTGAGCAGAGCGCTCCGGGGCTGCAGCGCGCACAGCACCTGGACTTGGGCTTCGCGTGTGCGCCCGCCCGCCGCCCGCTAGCTCCATTCAATTGGTGTATAGCTCAGGGTCCCCCGGCGGGTGGCTGAAAGGGCTCCCCTCGTGCTCGCTCGCGGACGCGTCAGGCTGTCGGGGAGTCCAGGCTCGATCGCCCCAACTCCTTTTTCTCCTCCTTCTCCTCCTCCTCCTCCTTGGTGACGTTCTAGCTGGGCAGACCATGACTAGACGGAGCGCTGCCCTGGGGCTGCTGCTCCTTGGAGTGGTCGGGGCCCTCCCGCAGGTAAGTCAGTGCTGATTCTCCCCGGAGATCCTGGGACATGCAGGACTGGTTGGGCCGCACTGGCCAAGCTTCCTTCCCCGTCCCCTTACTCTGGCTCCAGAGTGCTGCTGTGGACTGAGACAGCGTGGTGTGGTAGAAAGTGTGTTTAACAGGGTCGGTAGGCTGGGGTTCGAATCTGGTTACTGTCATTTACCCGAACATGTGCGTGAATTTTGGGTATCTTAATTTTCTCCTACCCTGTGAGGCAACAGTAGCAGAGAGTGGGGGATTCTGGATAGAGAAGCAGCCTCGGCACTGGAGAGCATGAGACAGCTGAGCTACCCGACATTGGTCCCGGGTTCTCAAGGTTACTTATCTATGTTCAGTAACCACAGCACTCAGGAGTCCAGTTCCGTAGGTCTTCCCCTCAGTTTCCTGATTCATAAAATGGGGTTAATAATCTCTGCCTGCCTTGGTCACGGGGCTGATAAGAGTGGGGTTAGTGAAAAGAGACTCAGGACCCGAGTTCGAATTCCGACTCTGCTACCTACTAACTTTGGCCTGATCGCTTAATCTCTCTGTGAACCTAGCCAGGCTCTGAATTCTGGCTTGACCCCTTTGCATAGTTGAGTGTAAAGAATCCTAACCTTGATTTCACAGGACCTGCACTGGAATCCTGTCTTTTCCATTTATGACTGCTGTGACTTTGGAAAAGTCCCTGAATCTCTCTCTAGGTCTCAGTTTCCTGATTTGAAAAATGGAGGAGGGGTGGTTGGACCAAATAATCTTCCAGTTCTGAATCTATGATGTTTTGTCCTTGCTCAAGTTACATCTTACCCTTTTCTATAAAATGGGGATGATATTACTTGGCACTGACTCCCTGACGGGACCGTTGTGAAGACATGTGGCAAATCTTAAGGAAGTACTTGTGGTGGAAAGCACTGACTTTAGAGTCGGAGAGCTTGAGCTCAAATCTCTGCCCTGCGTATTAGTATGTGACCACGATAAGTTACTTAGTACCTCGGGGCTTCTGTTTCCTTTCTGGAATTCCAGTAATAGCCAGATCATTCCGCCTGCTAATGTACAAAGTACAATTACATACAAATGGTCAAAGCATCCACGGTCTTCCAAGCCTGAGACTTGAACTAAACCGCCACATCTAATCCCCATCACGTCAGGTTGTACTGGCTTTGAGAAAGACATGTGGCCAAGAGATTTTTCTATTCCTGCAACAGATGCACAAGGACCTGGTGTCAGTTGTGTGTCACACACAATCGCGTATGTGTAAATTACATGTGTGAGTGTGAGATGAGGGCTCAGAGCCCAGGTTTCATGGATTAGGACCAAAGAACCTTACAGGTCATCTCATTTTACAGATAAGGAAACTGAGGCTTAGATTAAGTGACTTGTCCAAGATCACATTGGCAGCATTTGAACTCAAGTTCCAGCTTTGTCTAATATAACAACTGCCTTCCAGGGTTGGATTAGATGACCTGTAAGTTCGTTCTTTCCAAGTAGGTTGTTTTCAGAGAAGTTTTTGATTTCCGGCAGGAGCCCACCAGAGGACATTTTATCTCTGCCTCTGAGTTTCTCTCCACTTGCTTCATTCCTTATTTCTATATAGCACAATAGTCAGTTGAGGGATGGCTCTTGAGTGAAGAAGGAGTAGGTGAGGTGGAAGGTGAAGGTGAAAAAGAACCAGGGGTATCACTAAAGATAAACTCGAGGGGTGACCAAGTATGAACCCTGCAGACAACCCCATGTAGTCCTGAACTCTTCTGGAGCTGGGACCCCTTGCCTTCCAGTAAGTAATTGCTTAGCCCATCCCATTACCCTTTAGGGCTTTTAACAGCACCCCCTGCCCCCACTCCTCCACCACCAAGTTCTGAACTTGAGCATAAACCAGAAGTTGTAGGCTTAAGAATTGGGGTTTGCTGAACTGTTAGCTTATTTTATGACTTTGAGAGGTACTGGCTTCCCACAGCTCTGTGATTCCCCAGGGCCAAGAACTGCAGGTTGTTTTTAGCAAAATTTTGACTTCTCTCTATAAGGCATGAGGAAACACAACACTATGAGGAAAAATAATGATCCCTGCTCTCAAGTAATTTATAGTTTTCTAGGGGTGGATCAGAAGTAATGGTGGCCAAGAAAAGCTACTGTAATCTTGGGTCATATTGAGAAAGGCTTAGTTTCCAGAAATTGGAACCACATGGACTCAGCCCAGGACAGACAGCACCTTGAGTATTATGTTCAGTTCTTGCACAGTTTAGGAGGGACCTGGATAAAGTAGAGAGTGTCCAGAGAAGGACAAGCAAGGGGGCCCCAATTCATTCCCAGTGAGGATTGGTTAAAGGAGCTGGAGAGAGTTAGATTGGAGAAGAGATAGCTCCAGAAGGAGATGGCAGTTGTTTTCATATACTTGTAAGATTGTCATGTGCAAGAACAGTTAGATTTACTTGGTTTGACCCCAGAAGGCAGATCCAGTGGGATTATAGAGGAAGTTACAGAGAGACAGATTTAGGCTCCACATCAAGAGGAGCTTAATGAACAAAGAGCTGAGTGGAATGGGCTGTTTAGAGAGAAGGTGAGATCCTCCACTCCTCCACTTTGGTATTCAAACCAAAGCCAGATGACCTGCTGTGGAGTATGCTCAAGAGGGGATTCTTTTTGGGGTATGAGGTGTACTCAATGGTTCCTGCAGTGCCATCATCTCTGAAATTCTCTGATCCTGGGATTTTATCTGACATACCCAGATCAATACAGTAGGCTTCAAGATTTAAAATTAGAAGGGGCTTCGAAGATCACTGGGTCCAACCCCTTTATTCTTCAGACAAGGAGATTGAGGTCCAGGAGGTTGGTGACTTATCCAACATTGCACAGGTAGTGAACAGAAGAAGGAAGATATGATCCGAGGACCATTTTACTGTTCTATCTGCTTTAGAATGTGACCCAAACAATGTGCTGTCTTCTCTAGAAGGACATCCAGGTCAAAGGAGGGTCTGAGACAAAGAAAGAGTAGGAGGGAAAGGAGTGTCTGCTCTCAATCAGCTTTTTATAACGGAAACGGAACATGTGGGCAGTGTGGTAACAGTAGAAAGAACACAGGCTTTAGAATTTGTGGTTCAAAGCTGGGCTCCACCATTTACTCCCTCAATGACTGAGGGCAAGTCACTTATCCACTGCACCTCAGTTTCCCCAACTGTAAAATGAAGGAGTTGGATGAGTTTTGTGTCTTAAATCCCTTACAGTTCTAGATCAAAGATCCTACTATGAATAGACAGTCTGTTAAAACTCTTTCAAGATCTAATCTATAAGCTCATGAATTTCAAGTAGTAGAGCTGTTGGAGACAGATGGGATATCTGGGGTTGAGAGAGCCTTCCTAGGGTGCATGAATGAATGAATGAATGAATGATGACAAAATTTACTGAATGCTTGCACTGTGTTGAGCTCTGGGAATACAAAAGGAAAAGGATGATGATCCCTGAGTATAAGATTCTAATGGGGGAAAGAACACTGATGAGAGAGGTCAGCAGGTGTCAAGGTCAGGGATGGGGGAGGGGGATCTCAGAGGTGTTGGATTTCAATGTGCCAAGAGTAACCTTGGGGAAAAAAGTCAGATGGCTGAGAGATAAGAGGGAATAGTTATAGCAGGTATTCATATCTCTTAAAGCTTGGAAAGTATTTTCCATACATGACTACATGTGAGCCTTACAACCCACCCTGTGAAGTAGTGCTATCTGCATCTTACAGGATGGAGGAACTGAAGCTCAGACAGGTTAAATGACTTGCCCACAGGTCACATAGCTGGTTAGTGCCAGCAGCTCGATTTTAATTCAGGTCTTCCTGAATTCTCAAGTCCTCTATGGGTAGGTGAAAAGTGATAGTGGCCAAAAAAAAAAAAAAAAAAAAAGAGCTTTTGTAATCTTGGGTTACATTGAGAAAGGCTTAGTTTCCAGGAATTGAGACCACATGGATTCACCCCAGGTCAGACAGCATCTTGAGTGTTACATTCAGTTCTGGTACAGTTTAGGAGGGACCCAGATAAACTGCAGAGTGTCCAGAGAAGGATAAGCCAGATGGCAAGGGGCCCCCAGTCCATGCCCAGTGATGATTGGTTAAAGGAACTGGGGAGAGACATACTGGAGAAGAAGTAACTCCAGAAGGAGAAGGCAGTTATTTTCATGTGAAAGAATGGTTAGATCCCAGATCTGTTGCTATAGTCTGGGGGTGGGGGTACGGGGGGGGGGATGGGGGTGTGGGGGTCAAGCTCAAAGAGAAATGCAGGCCCCTAAACTGTACCTAAGGATCCCTGTGGATCCTTATTGATTTAGAAAGTCACATATTAGCAATATCTATGTTTTATTGTATTTTTTATTTGTTTTGTTAGATATTTCCTAATTACCTAAATTCCTAAATATTCCTAATTTGAATCTGATTGGGCCACACTTTGGAGTGAGGTGTTTCTCACCTCTGAGCTAGACCGCACTACCTCTTATAGGGTCTGATGGATGAAAGTTGTGGAGATGTAGATTTGGGCCCAATGTCAATCAATTAATCAATCAGCCAACCAAGCATTGATCACGTGCCTCCTAGATCCTGGACTCTGTCCTCACAACTAGCAATACAAGAGAAACTTTTGAAGATGAGAACTGTGGAAGGGTGGGAAGGGGCTTCATTAGAGACCATGGGCTCTCCTACATTGAGAAGAGTGAGCTTTGGTGGAAGGGGACGGTGTATCAGGGATTCCTTCTTTGGTATAGATTTGATGAAACCTTCTCCGAGCTCTCTTCCAGCTCTGAGCATCCATGGTCTGGCAAATAAACCCTATGCTAATCTCCGACAGGTCCAAGTGTGCCACTTAAACCTGGCAGGCAGGGCTGGCTTCCTGCTGGCTGGGGCTAGAGAGGGAGGGAAGAAGGTAGGAGCTTGTTGGGATGGGATTCCCATTGCTCAGTAATTGTAAAAGCAGCCTGCAGTGGAAGACTTTAGTTTACTGTCATATGCTTTATTTACATTATTTTTCTATGATTTACTTTACTTTTATAGTAATATCTTTTATAGACTTTACAGACACACATTCTCATCTCCTCTTTCCTTTCCCCCACTTTGTCTTTGAATATCAAGGCATTGAAGTGGTTTTAAGAAGGTTGAGGCTTCTCAGATCAAACCACAGGTGGCCCCCGATTGTGTGAATTGCAGAGGGCAGTAGACAAGATGGCAGAAAGACCACTCTCTTAGACAAAGGCCTCGCTTGCTAAGTCAGGGAAAGAGCCAGCTCTTCTCCATGACCTTGGGGTGGGACTGCATAGACTTGGTGCCTGTGGGAGGGGATAATTGTATTTTCTTAGTAATAAATGATGATCTAATTTCCCAGCACTGTCCCAGCAATGATGTGACAGCACTGCCTTAGGGGATGCCAAACCCTGCCAAAATTCCCCCTAGCCTGGACAGGGCCCTCCCAGAGAGAAGATGGGGACCTCACTCAACTGGGTCAATGTCTCATATCATTACTAGGCCTTAAGTTATTTTAGAGTAGGGACCATCTGTCTTGTATCTTCCTTGGGCTTTGTACATCCTCTAGTGTTGTGCATACATTGATGCTTAATAAATATTTGTTGATTCCATTTGTTGACAAGAGAGGAAACTAGGGACCAGAAAGGCAGTGTGGTGTAGTAGAAAGCGTTCTAGAAGATTCCAGAAAACTTGGGTTTGAATCTTGGTACTTCCACTTACTAGTTGTATGATCTCAAGCAAATCCTATGATCTCTATGGGATGGAGTTTCCTTATCTGTTAAATGAGGAGGTTTGACTACATGGCCTTGAAGGTCCCATCTAGCAAGGCATGTTCTGGTAAATGTTTAACAACTAGCCCTACCTCCCAAAAATGTACATAGGTTACACTTATAAGTTTAATCTGAATTATTACTATTTTCTCAATCCATCACTTTCTCAAGTCTAGACAATCAGCTGAGCAACAAATCAAGTAGTGTTTGCTGATTTTTTTTGGGGGGGGGGGTGTTGTTTGTTTGTGTTGGCAATTTAAGTAAATTGCCTAGAGTCACACAGCTAGTAAAAGTATCTGAGACCGGATTGGAACTCAGATCCTCCTGACTCCAGAGCCAGTGCTCTATCTACTGCACCACCTATTTGTTGATTTCTGAGGCATAACTACTCACACTGAAAATTTAGCACTCAGCTCTCATGTCTCCAGCATGAGCTGACTCTAGTGCCTTTGACTTTTAGCCCTGTATCCTATAATCCAAAAATCTCCCCTGGGTGACAGACACAGCAAGTCTTAGGTGAAATTTAGGGTAGGACCTAGATCCTTTTCCCCACATACACCCCCACACATTTGTATGTAGGCACATACACACACAAGGGTTCAGAAACCACTTCAGCAAGTATAATGAACAGCTGTCAGTCAACAGCATTTATTAAGCACCAACTGTGTGCCAGGCATTATGCTAGGTATTGGGGATACAAAGATACAGAAGAAAGTGCCTGCCTGCAAGAAGCTTACATTCTACTGGGTGTGATTAAGGAAATTCAAAGCATGTCCAAAGTAATTCCAACATGTGCAAGATAATAACAAAGTAATTTAAAGAGAGAAAGCACTAACACATAGGGAAATTAGGAAAAATTTTGTGTAGAAGAAAGACCTTGAGCTATTCTTTGAAGGAAGTCAGGGATTCTAAGAGGCAAAGGTGAGGAGGGAGGGCATTCCAGGTACTTGGGCAAAAGATGGAAAGTTGTGGGCATCAGACCAATTCAACTGGAAAAGAGAAAGTATGAAACAAAATGGGGGCAGAGAAGTAGCGGAGAGTCCCTGTATCAGATTCTGCCTGGGACCCCCATAAGCTCTGAGGATAACGTTAAGGTCACTTCCCTCCCCCCTAAATCAAACTCAGATCTTTGGGAGGAGGGGAAGTGTTCTTCCTTAAGGTTTTGAGGGCTATCAAGGGGAACTGTCCATGCCCAGGCTCCTTGGAATTCTGGGATGTCACCCCATGAAGTACAGCCATGTAATAAAACATTTCAACTTCTAGGACTATTTATGCTGCTAACCATATCCTTATGGTGATGCCATATGGGTGTAAATCATAGAATAGTAGTCTCTGAAAAATTAAGGTTGGGAATCACCTTTAGGGCAATTCAGGGGAATGGTGGACAGTGTGAATCTGGACCGCAGCAAATTACTCATGAAGCATTGTGCAGGAGAAGTGGTTGAAAGGATGGCTTCAGAGAAATGGATGAGCAGATGAGGGACAGACCAGGAGAGCAAAGGGTAATCATTAGACAGCCAGCGTGTTCCACTGATATCCAAATGATTTCAAGGAAGGTCAGGTGACCAGAGGAAGTGTGGCAGAGTGGGTAGAACACTGGGCTTGGCTTCAGGGAGTCCCTGGGGTCCACTTCAGACTCTTACTAGCAATGTGACTCTAAGAAAAATCATTTAACCTCTCTGAGCCTCAGTTGTCTGTTTTGTAAAAGGAGGGTTGGACCCAGTGACTTCTAAGATTTCTTACAGTCTTTAGACTGTGTTTAGATATCTGCTGAATTGGAATGTTAGTCCTGAGAATAGCAGCTATTTACAGAGACAGAAGCTGTCCAGCTCATACCCACTCATTCAATTGACATTTATTAGATGCTTAGTATATTCAAGGTGCTGTGCTAGATGCCATACTTACAAAGATCAAAAACCAACATAGTGCCTACTGCCAAAGAGCTTATACTCTACTGCTGGGAGGAACATGAAATGTACAACATGTCCATGCTATCTCTAGATGTTTGGTTCCTTAAACAAGTATGATACAAAGCAAAGTATGATGGAAACAAAGGAGGAATCCAAGCAAAGAGAAAATTGGTGCAGTAAATGGAGGTCTGGACTTGGAATCAGAGACTTTGATTCAAATGCCACCTATGACACTTATTAGCTATGTGACCTTGGGCGAGTCACTTAACCTCTATTTGCCTCAGTTTCCTTATCTGTAAAAATGTGAGGGTTGTGCTTGATGACCTCTAAGCTCCCTTGTGGCTCCCATCCCCAGTGATGTTAGATATGGACAAGAGGTATACAAGATTAGGAAGTGTGGATGAGTTGTGATTTGAGCCATTGTGGGGAGGGTGTTAGTATCCACATCTGTAGGTCCATGGCATTATAGGGCCAGGCATGGTGTTTAGCACTGGAAATTCAAAGATAGCTATGTTACCTGCCCTGCTTTCAAGGAGTTTCCATTCAATGGGGATGTGGAGGAAGGGTGCGAAGGAGAAGTTCACAGTTGTGATACAAGGCAATTTCCAGCTGAAGCTTAAAAGATTTGATTCTATTGCAGAGGCTTTAGAGAAATCAGTGAATAGGAATTTAAGTGCCTACTCTATACCAGGCCATGGGCTACATTCTGGGCCCACAAACATTAAAATGAGAATGGTTCCTGACCTCTAGTGTACATAAATGAGGATCAACAAAATGGTGGAAAGGGATTAAATCTGTGATTTCACTGATATCGAGAACTCCTGGATGAAGGGATTCTCTCCTCCAATGCAGGTCAGCACCTTTTCTGCAATGTGTAGCATTGGAACATTACCTAAAGCACTGAGACTTTAAGGGACTCTTGCCCAGGGTCAATCTGTGCTAGAGACAGGACTTGAACCCAGACCTTCCCGACTTTGAGACCATTCCTTGATCCACTATGACTTACTCATACAAAATAAATTCATGGGGATTTAGAAGAAGTATTAGTTGCTGGGAGATGGAGAAATGCTTCAGGGATTCTAGAACCCTGGGATTTGAAGAGGAACAGAGGGTAGGAGGGGTTGCAGACTAAATAGGGACTTCTTTAAGGATGTAACTCCTCTAAGAGCTTTCCCTTCTTTCCTTAGGGCTTGAGGCTCTGCTTCTCAGACCAGTGATCTGAGGTTCTTCCGGACAGACAGAGCTAGCTAGGCTAGAGAAGAAAGTGGTGGAGCATTGCACAAGCTGCGGCCTGGGAGATCCTGCCTGGAAACTGGGGCTGGGTTAGCTGCAGAAACCAGTGCAGGCTGGGAAAGGGGAAGATGCCCTGGGACAACGGAGTCAGGAGACCTGGATTCTATTTCTGAACCTGCTACTAATTTGCTGTGTTGGATGAGTTGTTTCCTTTCTCTGAGTCAGTCCTCCTTCCGTAAATCAAGGTTTGACTAAACGATCTGATCTCAGTTCTAAATCACTTAAGTCTATGGAGGTCTTCTTTTCACTGTGAATTTGTGGTCTGCAGGGTCTCCAAGGGTCTTTTAGTGGTCCAGGGCTGCAGTGCTTAGAGGTGGCAGATGAGCACCCTCTAGTGGGATACAGGTGTTTGCAGGGCCTTTCCGTGGTTTCCCATTCTTAAGCATCCTTACCCGTGGGTCATGGATGTATTCATATATTATCAGTTGACTAGTATTACATGATTATGCCTCATTTCTTTCTTTCCTTCCTTCCTTCCTTCCTTCCTTCCTTCCTTCCTTCCTTCCTTCCTTCCTTCCTTCCTTCCTTCCTTCCCTCCCTCCCTCCCTCCCTCCCTCCCTCCCTCCTTCCTTCCTTCCTTCCTTCCTTCCTTCCTTCCTTCCTTCCTTCCTTCCTTCCTTCCTTCCTTCCTTCCTTCCTTTTCTTTCATTTATCACCTGGTATCTCTGACAACACCTTGAGTAGGGTATTCCATGATGGACACCACATTTTAGGAAAGACATTGAGAAGCAGAGGGTATCCAGAGAACGACTACAATAGTTCAGAGTCTGTATATTTGTGCCATAGTGTATCATCAAGAGCTGGCCTCAAAACCAGGAAACCGTGGATTCAAAGCCCGCCTCTGACACGTTCTGGCTATGTGTGCGGCCCTTAACCTTTCAGTGCCCAAGGTAGCTTCAGGGTCATACTATATGAGAATCATCTGAAGAATGTTTAGCTTGGTAAAGAGATGAGAGCTATGACTTGCAAGAGGGATTATTAGCTTTATTCTGCTTGGCCACACAAGGCAGAACGCAATTAGTGGAAGTTTCATGGAGGTAAATGGAGACTTGATGTTAGGAAAAGCTTCTTAATTATCCCACAATGGATTGGACTGACTGGAGATATGGTGAATTCACCTCAGGGTTGTAGATTTTGACTTGTAAGGATTTGAGAGACAGTGTATCATAATGGAAAGAGCATTGACTGTGTCAGAGGACCTCCCTCCCTCACTTACTAGCTAGCTGTATGACTGAACATGTCTATCTATTTCCTGAAGCATCTGTAAAATGCAGGGGGTTAGTCTGAGAACTGGAAGTGATCTTGGATAGTGTTGATTCTACCCCTTTCATTGTGTAAATGAGAAAACTGAGACTTGGAGAGGTTATACCCAGGGTGATAAAATTAGTGTCTGAGGCAGAATTCAAACCCAGGTCCTTTGACTCCAGATCCAGTGCTTTCCTCTCTCCCTCTCACCCCATACTAAGAAAGGAAAGGCAGTACCTTGCTCATGGCAGGCAATTAACATATATTTATTGCACTGAACTGTTTAAGGAGATATCCATCCCCTCCCCTAGTAGGAGAGGGAGATAGTGTAGGGACGGGAAAGCTAATGGTGTATAGAACCTGCCTTTGGGGAGTGCAACTCAGTGATAAATTTTGGCGGGGAGTGGTTGTCTATAGGTCTGTAAGATAGTCCCCTGGGTTGGTCCTTTTTGCTCTCCCTGTCTTTGGGAGATTTTGCTGAGTGAGATAAGAATAATTTAGATGTAAGCAGGCAGGCTCGGTGGGGAAACCCAGGACTAGGGACTCTGGGGAGGGTGAATTTTCCCCATATTCATTTCAGGCTTCATATATCAAGACAGTGGGGTTGCTTAGGGCTGAGGTCATGTTTTCTGGTCCTCTCTTAAGGCTGGCCTGAGTTCTCATAGATGGAGGCTCTTTGATAAATTTAATATCGGGGTGGAAAGTCCCAATGGAGTGTGGGTGAAGTGCAAGGAGACCTGGGGTCTTTTTCCGTGATGCTTCCCCCATATACACACTAGCTGAAAAGGAAACCAGAATTCATTTAGACAGTGATGATGGCTGCTCCAAGGAGATGAAGCACCAGCCTTGAGCTCCAAAGTTCTTTCTGCCTTTCAGATACTCTATTAGACTTCTTTTTTTCTCTCAGCAAGGGAGGTACTTCTTTCCCTCATCTGACTAACTCATACTTAGGAGGATGAGCCACAGGACCAAATGGCCAGTGGCCTAGGGAGGAACCAACAGAGTGGGTCTCCTCCCAGCACACCCTGCGACATCCCCTGCATTCCATCACCCTCATCATGGATTCAAATGGATTGAACAGTGGACTCGAGTCAGGAAGACCTGGATGCAGATCTCGCCACAGATATTCACCAGTTCTGTGACCTGGCCAATTCAATTGATCTCTCTTAATTTCCATATGTAAAATGGGACAATAACCCTATCCTGAGATACAAATGATATATAGCAGGGGTGGGGAACCTGCAGCCTGGAGACCACATGTGGCCCTCTAGGTCTTCAAGTGCGGCCCTTTGACTGAATCCAAACTTCGTAGTTCTGCTCACAGCCTGCTGTCTCCTGGTTCTCTTCCTACCTGTACGACTACTCCTTTTTAGCCTCCATGTCTGGCTTATCATCCATATCCTGAAACCTAACTGTGAGTGTGCCCCAAGGTTTCTCTCAGTCTCTCATGCTCTTTCCCTCTCTCTCCCTCTCTCTCCCTCTCCCTCTCTCTCCCTCTCCCTCTCTCTCTCTTTCTCTCTCTCTCCCTCCTCTTTCCTTTCTCTCTCTGTCTCTCCTCTTTCTCTTTTTCTCTCTCCTCTTTCCTCTCTCTTTCTCCTGTTTCCCCTCTCCCCCAGATTCACCAACTTTTCTGGATTTAATTATCATCTCTATCCAATTGCTTACCAGATCTATACATTTAGCCCCAGCCTCTCCCCGTCTTCAGTCTCACATCACTAATTGCCTAATGGACTTTTCAAACTGAACGTCCTGAAGAAATCTCAAACCTGACATGTCAAAAACCATACCCATTATCTATTCCCCCAAACCTTTCCCTTTTCCACACTTCCTATTTTCTGTTGAAGGCAATGCCATCCTTCCAGTCATCTTGGTTCATAAGCCTGACATTATCTCACACTCTCCTCATTCTTCCTTAGAGGCAGCTGGGTGGCTCAATGGCTAAAGCACTGGGTCTGGATTTAGGAAGACCTGAGTTCAAATCTGATCTCAGGCATTTCCTAGCTGGGTGACTCTGAACAAGTCACAACCACAGTCTGCTTCAGTTTCCTCCTCTGTAAAATTGGAATAACGATAATAAATCCAGGTTGTTGGGAGGAACAACTGAGATAACATATATAAAGTGTTTTACAAACCTTAAAATGCAATGAAAATGCTAGCTTTTAGGCAGACTTCAGGAAAACCTGGAAAGACTCCCATGAACTGATGCTGAGTGAAATGAGCAGAACCAGGATGTTGTATACAGTAATACAACATTGTGCCATGATGAACTATGTTTGACTTAGTTCTATTTCCACTAATGTGGAAATAAGTTTGACATGATTGTACATGTACAGCCTATATCAGATTGCTTGCCATCTTGGGGAGGGAGGGGTGGGAGAGAAAAATTTGGAACTCAAAATCTTATAAAAAATGAAATGTTGAAAATTGTCTTTACATGTAATTGGAAAAAGTAAAATACTATTAAAAGGGAAATGCTAGCTATTATATATGTGTGTATGTGTGTGTATATATACATATATATGTATATATATATTGTAAGCACCTGTTTCCCTATTTGAATATAAGTTTATTGCTGGTGGAGATCATTTCCTTTTTTTGTCTATATCCCCAACACCTAAAAGAGGGTCTGACACTTAATACTTAATTAAGCAGGTACTTCATAAATGCTTTTGAATTGATTGAGCCCACATTTTAAAAATAATAACTCCAAAGAGATGTGTTGGGTGCCCTTGAATGTGGGTACAGTACAAGAATGCATTACATTTTCCTGGTACATTATAGATTACAAAGAGAATTTTATAGTTTATAAAGTATCTTCATAGCCGAGACTGAGAAATAGTGAGTGTGATGTGGTAGAGAGGACCTTGGACTTGTCAGGAGAGATCTGGGTTCAGATGTAGTCTATGATATTTATTATCTATGTAACCTAGTAAAACTCACTTCAACTCTTTCAAGCTCAGTTTCTCCATTTGTAAAATGGGAATACGAATTTCCCCAGGGTGGTTGGGAGGCTTGAGTAATCTGCATCAAGCTCTTTCAAGCCATAAAATTCTTGGTCAATGTCAGCGATTACTATCATTCAATCTTTACAACTGTGATATAAAATTGAAATGTCTCCATGTTACAGGTCAGGGTATCAGAAGATCATAGATTTAAAGCCCAAAGGGAACACAGAACTCATCTAGTC
This sequence comes from Notamacropus eugenii, assembly GCF_028372415.1. Lineage (NCBI taxonomy): Eukaryota > Metazoa > Chordata > Mammalia > Diprotodontia > Macropodidae > Notamacropus > Notamacropus eugenii. The sequence goes on from NC_092876.1 coordinate 51,556,737, forward strand.
CAACTTCCTATTTTTACATATAGCCTTTGACTCAAAACTCATTTGCATAAGATTCTCCTGCTTGGTAGAGATCGATTACTCAACGCATCACCCCACCCATGAGGGTATGGGGTGTCCATGTACCTTGAGTGTGTCCACATACAAAAGAGGAAACTGAGGCCCAGGCAGGCCATAGGACCATAGAGTTAGGAGTCATCTGATCTAATTCCCTGATTTTGCTGATGAGGAAATTGAGGTCAAGAGGGAGAAATGATTTGCAAAGGACCCTGGAAAATAGTGATAGTTATAGGGTTGAGCTCTGGAAGGAACTTGAACCCATCTAATCCAGAGACATTTAGGCTTTTTTTATGTCACAGACCCCTCTGGCAATCTTGACCTGGGGGCATCTCCTAAAAATAATGTTTTTCAAATGCAGAAAATAGAATACATAGGATTACAAAGGAAAACAAAGATTACTGAAAAGAATGTGTAATTTTGTTTCCTCATCCTAGTTCGTGAAATCTGAAATGTGTCCTCCATTCCCAAGGGGATCCATGGACTCTAGATGAAGAATCTCTTATTTAGTCCAATTCTGTCATTTTACAGATGGTAAAACTGAGGCCCAGAGAGATTTAGGGCCCAATACGCATCTCAGTAGATAGAGCACTGGGCTTGGACACTGGAAGACCTGAATTCAAATGTGATCCCAGGAACTTCCTAGCTGTGTGACCTTGGGCAAGTCACTTAATGGCTGCCTGTCTCAGTTCCCTGATCTGTAAAATGAGAAGTAAATGGCCAAATGCTCCAATATCTTCGCCAAAAAAACCCCAGATGGGGTCACGAAGAGTCAGATAATAACAACATGGGGATAGCAGCAGCACCTACTTCCCAGGGTTGTTGTGAGCAGCAAATGCGATGACATTTGTAAAGCTCTTTGCCCTTAACTTGCAACTATATAGATACTAGCTAGCTATTTGTCATGATGACAAGGCTGATGTATGAAGAAGCAGAACTGTTTTCGAAAATGAACTCCTTCAATTACAAAATCCATTGCTTTCCACTGTATTAATGACACTGCTCTCATGTGTTAGGAGAGTGTCAGGACATATCTGTGATTTCATTGATATGAGGAACTACTGATGTGAAAACCTCTCCCACCGATGCTCACCTGTAGCCTTTAGAGAGGGACCTAGAACAGTGACAGGTGAAGTGACTTGCCCAGAATCACATAGCCAGCCAGTGTCAGAGCCAGGACTTGTACCCAGATTTTTCCGGTTCCAAAGCTGGCCTTCTGTCTTCTGCTAGGGCACATAGACTCTCACTAATTTCATAAAGTCTGTTAAGATCTCCTAATGCTTCTGTGGCACAAAAGACTTCCTGCACAAAAGAGGTAGGCATTATAGGCATTGTTATCTTCATTTTACAGAAGAAGAAACTGAGGCATACCATAGTCATACAATAAGAGTGTAGATTTAAACCCAAGTTGAATCAGATTAAAATATAATTGGGAAATATTTAACAAAATTAATTAAAAAACAGCAAGTCTCAACAGTTACTTCTCTACTCCCACCTCATCCCAGCAAGTCCCATGAAACCATAGTGGGAATATGTTTAACAAAATAAATAAACATACAATGTAACATAGATAAGGTTAATCTGTGGTTTTCTAAGTCAATGAGTACCTGAAGGAATCCACCAGGAAAATGCTTTATAAACTGTGAAACCACGGTCTTCTAAGAGTGATCTAGGTTCCTAAGACCCATTCAGGAAGTCCAGAAGGTAAAAGCTATTTTTATAATAATGTTGTCATTTTTCAGTTGTGTCCAACTCTTTGTGACCCTTTTGGGGTTTTCTTGGCAAGGATACTGGGGAGATTTGCCATTTCTATCTCCAGCTCATTTTACAGATGAGAAAACTGAGGCAAACAAGTTTAATGACTTTCCTGGGATTGCACAATTAGTAAACATCTGAGACTAGATTTGAACTCATGAAGATGAGTCTTCCTGACTCTCAGCCCAGTGCTCTATACATGGTACCATCTAAGATATTATTTACCTATTACAATCCTCCTCCCTTCTGTAACTACCTCTCTGAGTTAGATTGTCTGACTTGAAACTGACAAATTTTTCTAAGCACCCCTGATTCAGTTCTTTTCCTCTGAGATTATCTTCCAGTCTCACTGTACGTATCTGTTCCTACATAGTTGTTCGCATGGTGTTTACCCCATCAATCTGTGAGCTCCTTGAGGGCAGGGACTGTGTACTCTGTATCCGCAGCACTTAGCACACAGTAAGCACTTAATACAAGCTATTTGACTTGACTTGATTTAGCAGCTGTCACGCTCTGTTGACCCGCCCTGCCTAAGCCTCTCTACCTCTTTCTGTCCCCCCAGAAACAAGGCCTGTGTGGACTCAACTTCTACCACAATGAATCTTCTGGGAGTTGCTGTTATCGCTGCCCCTCAGGTAAGGAAGGAGGACCACACAGGTGGGAGCAGCCAGGAAGATGCCTTCCCTGGGGATTCCTGGACCCTAGTCCCAGAGCGTCTGCGAGATACAGGATAGTGGGGCGGGGCCATGCTGAGTTCATCCCACTGATGCCCAGAGGGAAACTTTATAGTGCCCTCACTTCTCTGAACTCAAAAACCTTCTCCAGTCCTTGGGTATGCCTAGTCCCAGACTTCTGAAGCTGGTAGGGGAGAGGGAATGGCTTTAAACTGAGCAATGTTCAGGAGGGAAGTAGTGTCTGAGAATCATAACAGGTTGGAATCAGTTCCACTGATGACAGTGAGATCTCACAAATGCATGAATCAGGATGATCTGCTGAGAATGGCGAGCAGTCCGTATTGGCAGATTTAAAGATGCCTAAATAGGAAGTATGATGCAAATAAGTCTAGATGTATGGTTTGGAGCCAGACCTTGGGCAGCCTAGCAGAATGGGATCAGAAGTTGTAGTTTTTCCTATAGACCAGTGATATCAAAGTCAAATAGAAATGAGGGCCACAGATTGACTCAGAAAACCAGAAATTAACATTATCTATGTTGCATTGTATTTTTATTGATTTTGTTAAACATGTCCCCATTATGGCTTCATGGGGTCTACTGGGATGAGGTGGGAGTAGAGAAGTGACACTTGGAACTTGTGCATCAGGAAGATGATTTTGACAACTGTGTGGAAGATAGATCAGAGACGCCACGGGAAGAAAGACTGTTTAGAAGGCTGTTACAATAGATCAGGTGAGAAGTGCATGGATTGAAGTCAGACTAGGGTTTGAATATTGGTTCTGCTACCTTATTCCTGTGGCCTTGGATAAGGCATTTTATCCCTAATGACTCAGTGTCCTCATCTGAAAGACATGGTTCTAGGTCATCTAGAACCAGGTCATCTCTTGGGTTCCTTCTTATTCCAAATCATGTGATACTAGTAATGAAAGCCTGAAATGGCTTGGTGTCCAATAAGAATGGAAAGTTAGGGAAGGGTAGGATTTTTAGTGGGTGGAATTGACAAGACTTGACAACTTTCAGAATCATAGAATCTCAGTGTTGGAAAGCACCTCATGCATGTTTTAGTCTAGTCTGCCTGACAAAGAATCCTTGAACAGGGATGTACTGGCAAATAAGTTAACAACTAGATTTCTAAGAAAGCATAATACTGTTGCAAGCATTGTCAAAGTCTAAGTAAATGTTTAACAACCAGCCCTCTTGGAAATGCATGATGAAGCTGCAAGAATTGTTGAGGTGTAAGTAAATGATTAACAACTAGCTCTCTGAAAATGCATGATACTGTTGCAAGAATTATTGAGGTTTAAGTAAACATTTAACAGCCAGCTCTCTGAAAATACATGATACTGTTGCAAGAATTTTCAAAGTCTAAGTCAATGTTTAATAACCAGCTCTCTGAAAATGCATAATACTGTTGCAAGAATTTTCAAGGTCCCTGCTAGCCACTACACTAATAAGTAAGTATAGGATACGAGCAGACAAGTAAATTGTAGTTTATCCATTCAAATGTGTGTGACACATACCATCAGTAGGTGACCAACATGTGTGTTTCACAATTATAGATATATGTATATATGCATACATATATGTACACATATGTATATGTAAATGTACATATAGATATAGGTATAGATACAGATATATTCACATCTATAGCTTCACGTCTTTTGAGCTAAGTGACCCAGAGCAAGTACAGAACACTTTTGAGTAAGATAAAGTAGAGAACTTAGAAAAAGATACAGAAAAGGAAATTTTCTTTTTTAAAGTAAGAAGATGATTAAATTATTACAAAGGAAAGAACGTGTTCTTTAGCATCACCATTTACACTGGACCAAAGGAAACAGTATCTTCTTTATTGTTTGGTTAGTTAATCCATATTTATTAAGCCCCTACAGCTTTATTAGATAGGATCAAGGGAAGAAGTCCTATGAGTTTTCTTTTGTAATTGTAAATTGAGGGGAAAGGGAGATACCAAAGTACATGTCCTACAGGGTATAAATACATATATTTACATTTCTATAAAAATATATTTATATATAATACTACATATGGCATAATAGGGGCAAGTGAGGTGATTCAGTGGCTAGAACGCTGGGCCTGGAATAAAAAAGACTCATCTTCCTAAGTACAAATGTGGCTTCAGACACTTCCTAGCTGTGTGACCCTGGGTAAGTCACTTAACCCTGTTTGGCTCAGTTTCCTCATCTGTAAAGTGAGCTGGAGAAGGAAATGGTGAACCATTCAAGTATTTCTGCCCCCCAAACTCCAAATGGGACCACGTAGAGTTGGACCCAACTGAAAAATGACTAAACTGAATAACATAATAATTATATAATGTTTCTATTTTTAAAATATATCATTATTAATGTATGAATATAACATATACTATAACTCACATTTATAATAACAACAAATATAGGATAAAATAGAGTCCATTGGGGGCAGAGCCAAGATGGAGGAGTAGAAAGACAGATCTGCTCTAGCTCTGTCCCCATAGCCCATAAAATACCTGTAAAAAATGACTAAACAAATTCTAGAGCAGCAGAAGCCACAAAACTACAGAGTGAAAGAGATTTCCAGCCTGAGACAGCCTGGAAGGCCAACGGGAAAGGCCTATTGCACTGGGCTCAGGGTGGAGCACAGACCAGCTTTGGCCATGTGGCACTGCATAGACAGGACTGGAGCAGGTTTCAGGGTGCAGAATCATGGGTAGAAGCTACGGTTCCCAGATTTCTCAACCCATAAATGCCAAAGACAGCTTCAAAGGTCAGTGAGAAAGCTCTTTCACCTGGGTGAGAGGGGAGTGAGGTCTGGTCCCAGGCCAGGCCCTATGGCAGCAGCAGTCAATGAGGCAGAGGAGTCCACTTTTGGAGCCTTCAGCCTAAAGACCCTGGGGGAATTGAGCAGCCAATCTGAGTCTCAGTTCTGAGTGGCAGTCCTGGAGTGAGGAAGAGAACTGGCGTGATGAAGCTGGTGGAAGCTCTGGAGAGGGAATCCTATTCATAGATACTGGGCAGAAAAAAGTGCTTGTGGTTGCTCCCAGACAAGAGGACAGGCCAGGAGAGGAGAGAGAGCTCTCCCTTGGTTGTGCCACCGTGAAGGAAAGGAGAACTTACATGTCCCTAGAGTATATCCTCCACTTGACAAAGGACTCAAAAGTCAAGTAACTGGCTGAGAAAATGCCCAAAATAGGGGAAAAATAAGATTATAGAAGGTTACTTTCTTGGTGAAAAGGTATTTTCTTCCATCCTTTTGGATGAGGAAGATATCAAAGTTAAGGTTTCTACATCTAAAATCTCCAAAAAAATATGTAATGGTGTCAGGCCATGGAAGAGCTCAAAAAGGATTTTGCAAATCAAGTAAGAGAGGTGGAGGAAAAATTGGGAAGAGAAATGAGAGAGATGCAAGAAAATCTTGAAAAGCAAATCAACAGCTTATTAAAGGAGACCCCAAAAATGCTGAAGAAAATAACACCTTTAAAAATATACTAACCCAAGTGGCAAAAGAGGTCCAAAAAGTCAATGAGGAGAAGAATTCTTTAAAAAGCAGAATTAGCCAAATGGAAAAGGAGATTCAAAATCTCACTGAAGAAAATAGTTCTTTAAAAATTAGAATGGAACAGATGGAAGCTAATGACTTTATGAGAAACCAAGAAATTATAAAACAAAATCAAAAGAATGAAAAAAATAGAATACAATGTGAAATATCTCATTGGAAAAACAACTGACCTGGAAAATAGATCCAAGAGAGATCATTTAAAAATTATTGATCTACCTGAAAGCTATGATAAAAAAAAAAGAGTCTAGACCTCATCTTCCAAGAAATTATCAAGGAAAACTGCCCTGATATTCTAGATCCAGAAGGTAAAATAGAAATGGAAAGAATTCCCCAATCACCTCCTGAAAGAGATCCCAAGAGGAAAACTCCTAGGAATATTGTAGCCAAATTCCAGAGTTCTCAGGTCAAGGAGAAAATATCACAAGTAGCCAGAAAGAAACAATTCAAGTATTGTGGAAATACTATCAGGATAACACAGGATTTAGCAACTTCTACACTAAGAGATCGACAGGCTTGGAGTATGATATTCCAGAGATCAAAGGAGATAGGATTAAAACCAAGAATCACCTATTCAACAAAAGTGAGTATAATGCTCTAGGGGAAAAAATGGAATTTCAATGAAATAGAGGACTTGTTTATATATATATATACATATATATATGTATATATATGTGTATATATATATGCATATAATTTATTTTTAGTGTTCTACAATCACTACCATATAACAGATTTTTTTCCCCTACTTACCCCACACCTCTCCCCTCCTTCCCCAAGATGGCATATAATTCTATATAGGATCTACACATACATTTCTGTTAAATACATTTTCACTATAGTCATGCTATGTAGAAGAACTAAAATGAATGGGAGAAATCATGTAACAAACCAAAACATAATACACACACAAAAAATGATCTGCTACATTCTACGATTGACTTCCATAGTTCTTTTTCTGGATGTGGAGGGTATTTTGCCTTAGAAGACCATTGGGAATTTTTTTTTTTAAGTTCTTGCATTGCTGTGAAATTCCACGTCTACCAGAAAAAACTCTTGCACACTGTGGTTGTTGCTGTGCACAAAGTTCTCCTGGTTCTGCTCCTTTCACTCAGCATCAGATCACAGAAGTTTTTCCAGGCCTCTCTGAAGTCTTCTTGTTCATCATTTCTTATAGCACAATAGTATTTCATTACATTCATATACCATAATTTATTCAGTCATTCCCCAATTGATCCCCTTGATTTCCAGTTTGGGGCCACTACAAAGAGTGCTGCTATAAATATTTTTGTACATGTGGGACACTTTACCATTTTTATGATCTCTTGGGGATACTCCAGGCATACTTGTTGAAAAGACCAGAGTTGAGTAGAAAATTTGACTTTCAAATGCAAGAATCAAGAGAAACATGAAAAAGTAAACAGGAAAGAGAAGCCTTAAGGAACTCATTAAAGTTGAATTGTTTACATTCCTACATGGAAAGATGTTATTTGTAACTCATAAGACCTTTTTCAGTGTTAGGGTAGAGGGAATATATATATATGTAGGTATGTATGGGTATGTATGTATGTATGCGTATATTATATATGTGTAGGTATGTATATGTACATGAATGTATGTATATATACATATATAGTGTGTATGTATGTGTGTATATCTATCTATATACACACACATAGACAGAGGGCACAGGGTGAGCTGAATATGAAAGGAGCATACCTAAAAAAATAAAATTTACTGTTGAATGAAATGTACTAGGAGTAAGAAAAAGGGAGAGGTAGAATGTAGCAAATCATCTCACATACAAGACGGAAGAAAGAGTTTCTACAGTGGAGGGGAAGAGGGGGGAGATGAAAGGAAATAACTGAGCCTTACTCTCATGGGATTTGGCTTAAGGAGGGAATAACACACACTCAATTGGATATGTAAATCTATTTTACCCTGCAGGAAAGCAAGGGGGAAGGGAATAGGAGAGGGAAGATAATAGAAGGGACAGCAAATTGGGAAAAGGGATAATCAGAAGCAAACACTATTGTGGGAGGACAGGTCAAGGGAAAGAATGGAATAAATGAAGGTCAGGATAGGACACAGAGAAGTGTGGTTAGTCTTTTACAACATAACTGTTATGGAAGTGCTTTGTATTGTTACACATGTATGACTTATATTGAACTGTTTGTTTTCTTAATGAGGGTGGGTGGGGAGGGAGGGAGAGAAAATGGAACTCAAAACTTTAAGAATGAATGTTAAAAATTATTTTAGCATGCAACTGGAAATTAAGCTATACTGGCAATGGAGTATAGAAATCTATTTTGCCCTATAGGAAAATAGAGGGGAAGGGGGATGGAAGAAGGGTGAATAACAGAAGGGAGGACAGACTGGAGGAAGGGGTGGTTGGGGTACATGCTGTCCTGGAGTGGAGAGTGGGGAAAGATGGGGAGAAAATTTTGAATTCAAATTCTTGTGAAAGTGAATGTTAAGAACTGAAAAATAAATAAATTATATATGTAAAAAAAAAGAGTCCATTATGCTCTCCTCCAAATCCACTTTTGACAGTACATTTTCAGTCCTCCCTTACTTCGATCCAATTCACTTGCATGTCATGGCATCACCTTCTTGAGGTCATGATCCTCTTGGAAAATGAAGGACAAATAGCAGCAGCAAGCTTAACCTATATTATTAACATTTCTTAAGTCTTCCAGACAACGAACAGAGCAATAAATTAAGCCCTGATGTGTAGCTTGCCAGTTTCCAAGATGTAAATGCTCACACCAAGAATTTAACAATTGGCTCTCACAAGCTGGCTTGAGCTGGCCCCAGCACAGCCCTGATTATGATAGGTGACAAGCGGTCATTCAGACTCTGCTTGAAACACAGTGACGGGGAACTCACTACCTCCTGAGACAGTGTTTCCTACTTTGGGAATCGTAATGATTAGGAACTTTCTCCTGACACCAACCCTGCAGCCTGGAGGCCACATGTGGCCCTCTAGGTCTTCAAGTGAAGCCCTTTGACTGAATCTAAACTTCACAGAACAAATCCCCAACCTGGACCTTCCCTTCTTCAGGCTAACCATCCCCATTTCCTTCAATTAGATAGGTAACTTAAGAGGAGAGGCAGGTTTGGGTCAATGGGAAGGGGGTGGGGGAAGGTGATGCATTCCGTACCTCTACAGAGGCAGCTGGGTGGTGCAATGGATAGAGTATTGGACCCAGAGTCAGGAAGACCTGAATTCATATATGACTTTAGGCAGATGATAATAATAACCCCTATCTTTTAGGGTTTTTATGTACTTCCTAGCTGTGTGACCCTGGGTAATTCACTTAGCAGGTGTCTGCCTCAGTTTCCCCATATGTAAAATGAAGATAATAATAACACCTGAGTCCTAGGGTTGTTATGGGGATAAAAAGTGATAGTATTTGCAAAGTGCTTTGCAAATCGTTCTTCTTATTATTATTTTATTTGTTTTCAGTGTTCTACAATCACTTCCATATAACTTAGATTTTTTCCCCTTTCTGTCCCCCTCCCCACCTGCCTCCCCACTCCCTCCCTGAGACGGCATACAATTTTACATAGGATCTACACATACATTCCTATTAAATACATTTTTACCTTAGTAATGTTGCACAGAAGAATTAAAATGAATGGGAGAAACCATCAAAACAAAACATAACACAAGAGAAAATGGTCTGCTTCATTCTGTCATCCAATTCCATAGTTCTTTCTCTGGCTATGGAAGGCATTTTGCCTTAAGGGACCACTGGGAATTTTTTTAAGTCCTTGCATTGAAATGAAGTTCTAAGTCTACCAGAAAAAATCCTCGCACCCTGTGGTTGTTGCTGTGTACAAAGTTCTCCTGGTTCTGCTCCTTTCACTCAGCATCAGTTCATATGAGTCTTTCTAGGCCTCTCTGAAGTCTTCCCATTCATCATTTCTTATAGCACAATAGTATTCTATTAAATTTATATACCACAATTTATTCAGCCGTTCCCCAATTGATGGGCATCCCCTTGATTTCCAGTTTTTGGCCACCACAAAGAGTGCTGCTATAAATATTTTTGTACATGCCCTTTCCCATTTTTGTGATCTCTTGGGGATACAGTCCTTTACAAATCTTGAAGAGCTATGTAATTGATGTCATTTCTCAGGCTCCACATCTCTCTCATCCTGCCTAGTGCATTGCACATAGCAGCTATTCAGTCAGAGGCCCTGGGTTCAAATCCCAGCTTTCATGTTTGCTAACTATGTAAGACTGGGCAAGTTACTTCCCCCTTTTGGGCTGGACTTCTGTTTCCTCCTCTGTAAAATGGGGAACTTGGACTTCATGAATGTCTCTTGCTACTCAAACCCCGTGATCACATCAGTGTTGATTTAACAAGTGTATGATGGCAGTGAAAGGGCCTGTTTTCTATATGGCAAGACAGTGGACACAACGAAAGTACATAGTAATTGCCTGCCCTGCATTTTAGTAAACAAGCATTTATTGGATGGTCTAGGTACATAGGGTTATCTTCTATGGAGTACAGAAAACCCTGCTCCAACCAACCCTCCACTGGTCTCTGCCCTCTAAGGACAGACAGTGTGATATTGGAGACAAGACAGATGGTATCAACACACGTTGGTATTTCAAAACATCTCAGGTTTCATTGTCATAGGTTTTTCCCTCCAGTGATGCAGATCACAAGTCACCAGCACACACTGTGCCTCAGTCACTCATCTCCCCAAATGGCCAAAGCCTCAAAGTTGTGCTCAGTTCTGGGCACCCCAGTTTAGGAATGACTGAGAAACTGGAGAGCATCAAAAGGTGGATGTGCAAGATGGTGCAAAGCCTTGAGTTCATTCCATGTAAGGGACGACTATCAATGTTTACCCGAAGAAGAGGAGATTGGGTAGTGGAGTAGGGTGGAGAGACATGAGTGCTGTCCTCAAGTCTTTAAAGGGAGGGAAGGGGGAGGAGAGGTTAGATTTCTCTTTGGCCTCAGAGGACAAAATTTGGAACAGTGAATGGAAGTAGTGGAGAGGCTCATTTAGGCCAGATGTCAGGGGAAAAAACCAACTTCCTAACAATGCAGGCTCTCCTGAAGTAGAAATGCTACCTGGAAAGATGGTGAGCTCTTCTATACCTCTTCTAGGTGTGCGCTTCAGGTGGAGGCAGAAAGAATAACCACGTTGAAGGATGATGCAAAGGTGGTGTTGTCTAGGGCACCAGACAGGGAGACAGGAAAACCTGAGGTCAACTTGCTAATTGTATTAGTCAATCCATCAACCAGTATTTATTAAATGTGTACTGTGTGCCAGGCATGTGCATTTTTTTTAAAAAAATAATTTATTTTTAGTTTTCAACATTCACTTCCATAAGTTTTAAATTTTCTCCACCTGCCTCCCTTTTCCTCTCCCCGAGACAGTGTGCAATCTGATATAGGCTCTAAATATACATTCGTATTAGACATATTTTCACATTAGTTATGTTGTATAGAAGAATTAGAATGAAAGAGAGGAACCATGAGAGAGAAAAAACAAAACAAAATTCGGACCCCATAGTTCTTTCTCTGGATGTGGATGATATTTTCCATAGTGAGTCTTTTGGAATTGTTTTAGGTCCTTGCATTGCTGAGAAGAGCTAAGTTTATCAAAGTCAGTCATTGTATGCTGTGGCTGTTACTATGTACAGTGTTGTGGTTCTGCTCACTTCACTCAGCATCAGTTCATATAAGCCTTCCCATGTTTTTCTAAAGTCCACCTGTTCATCATTTCTTATAGCACAATAATATTCCATTACATTCATATACCACAACTTGTTCAGCCTTTCCCTAATTGATGGGCATCCCCTTGATTTCCGGTTCTTGGCCACCACTAAAAGAGCTGCTATAAATATTTTTGTACATGTGGGTCCTTTTCTCATTTTTATGATCTCTTTGGGATATAACCCTAAAAGTAGTATTGCTGGGTCAAGGGTATGCACAGTTTTATAGCCTTTTGGGTATAGTAACAAATTGTCCTCCAGAATGGTTGGATTAGTTCACAACTCTACCAACAATGAATTAGTGTTCTAATTTTCCCACATCTTCTCCAACATGTATCATTTTCCCGTTTTGTTATGTTAGCCTATCTGATAGGTGTGATGTGGTACCTCAGAATTGTTTTGATTTGCCTTTCTCTAATCAATAGTGATTTAGAGCATTTTTTCATGTGACTATAAATAGCTTTAATTTCTTCCTCTGAAAACTGCCTGTTCATATCCTTTGACCATTTATCGACTGGGGAATGACTTGTATTCTTGTAAATTTGACTCAGTTCTCTATACATTTTAGAAATGAGGCCTTTATCAGAGATATTGGTTGTAAAAATTCTTTCCTAGTTTTCTGTTTCTCTTCTAATCTTAGCTGCATTGGCTTTGTGCAAAAACTTTTCAATTTAATGTAATCAAAATTATCCATTTTGGATTTCATAATGTTCTCTATCTCGTTTGGTCATAAATTCCTACGTTGTTCATAAATCTGACAGATAAACTATTCCTTGCTCTCCTAATTTGCTTTTGGTATCAGTCATTATATTTAGTTTTGTGTATCCATTTGGACTTTATTTTGGTATATGTTGTAAGATGTTGGTCTGTGCCCAATTTCTGCCATACTGTTTTCCAGTTTTCCCAGCAGTTTTTGTCAAATAGTGAGATCTTATCCCAGAAGCTGGGGTCTTTGGGTTTATCAAATAGTAGATTACTGTAGTCACTGACTACTATGTCCATCCCTCTACCAGTACCAAGTAGTTTTGATAATTATTGCTTTATAATGCAATTTAAGATCTGATATGGCTAGGCCACCTTCTCTGGCATTTCTTTTCATTAATTCCCTTAATATTCTGGACCTTTTGTACTTCCAGACGAATTGCATTGTTTTTTGTAACTCTTTTAAATAATTTTTCAGTAGTTTGATTGGTATGGCACTGAATAAGTAAATTAATTTAGGTAGAATTATCACTTTTATTATACTAGCTCCACTTACCTACAAGAAGCTGAAGTTTTTCCAGTTATTTAGATCTGACTTTATTTGTGTGAAAAGTGTTCTGTAATTGTGTTCATACAGTTCCTGGGTTTATTTTGGCTGGTAATCTCCCAAATATTTTATAATGTCTACAGTATCATTAAATGGAATTTCTCTTTCTACTTTTTGTTGTTCGACTGTTAGTTATAGAAATGCTAACAATTTATGTGGATTTATTTTATATCCTGGAACTTTGTTAAAGTTGTTTATTAGTTCATGCCTTTCAATGCCTCCACCCTTCATTTCTTTCCCACACTGTTACTATTGCACTGGATACACCCCCCCTCCTTTCCCCATCTTGATCCTTTGGCAAACCAGTTCAATTCTACTGTGTAATATTTATAAATTCCCTTGGCTCTTTATCCTACCAAAGATGGTACCCTGCCAAGTTTCAGCCCTGGATTACTTTCGCTATTCACTGCCTTTGTTCCTACCCATGTGCTGCTAAAAGAAACTAGAGAAAAAAATGAAATCATTCTGATTGAGTCCACTACTAATTTATTACATAACTCATATGGCCCTTAATTAACTAACTATCCCGTTCACCATGCTGGCTCTTCTTAACCTTTTCATCCCTCTTCAAATCTCCCATGGCTCCCTCTACATTCACTCTTTCACTTGAGAATATTGCTGGAGAAAAAAGCCTGAGGCCATTTGACATAAGATCCCTCTACGTCCCTCCTCCTCATCTCACATCACTCAGAAGATACTATCTCCTTCACCCCTGTCTCATATACGAGGTGGCCCTTCCCCTTGCCAAAAATCATTATTACCCTTTTTTCTTCAGTACATATCCCCCCTCTCTCATTCCCATTCTCTCAATTCAATCTCTCCCTGTCTACTGGTTGCTTCTCTACTACCTATAAACATGCCCATGCCTTCCCTGTCCTCAAAAAAAGATTGCTTACTTGACCTGTCCCACTGTCCTCCCGTGTTTCCCCTCCTTTTTGTGGTTAAACTCTGAGAAGACCATCTACATTTGGTGCCTCTACTTCCTTTCCTCTCACTCTCTTCTTAACTCTCTACAGTCTAGCTTCTAAACATATCACTCAACTGAAACTGCTTTCTCCAAAATTACAGGTCTTTTTGTTGCCAAATCCAATGGCCTTTTCTCAATCCTTATCCTTCTTGAGGTCTCTGCAACCTTTGTCACTATCAGTTACCCTCTTCTTGATACTTTCTTCTTTCTAGGTTTTTATGATAGCATTCTCTCCTGGTTCTCCTCCTATCTGTCTGACTGGTCCTCAGGGTCCTTGACTGGATCTTTATCCAAGTCATACCTGCTAAATGTGGATATCCCACTCATCCCCTTCCCTGTTCCTCTTCTCTTCTCTCTCTTTGCTATTTCACTTGGTGATCTCATCAACGCCCATGAATTCAGCGATCTTCTCTATGTTGGTCATTCAGTGCAGCTCTAACTTCTGTGCTGATCTCCAGTATGTGGTATATGGGGTGTTCAGGGAGGACTCACATCTCTATGATGAGGGCTACTCATCCACTTTTGGTGTCCACCTGTCTCCCAACTCTCACCTGTGGCTCCAAGAAGGTGTAGCATGCTCAGGGGCCACACCCTGATAAACCATCTTGGCAGATGGACTAAATCAGGTTGGGGGTAGCCAAAAGCTTCAAACTTGTTGGTGAAGTGGGTGGATGTCTACCCTAAGAATGTGAAGATTTTCCCTGGTGGAATGGGCGGATGAGAACAATTTGTTCCAGTGGCCATGAAAATGACTGAAGCAAGAACTATGGAGCATTTAGAGCTTGGTCAGACATCAGAGATGCCAAAGTCATCCACTGCATCCCAGGCTATTACCAGTTGTCATGACTTTTGTCCTACTGCTGGACTCTGATGAGTCTAGAAGAGAGTGTAGTTGATGACTTTGTATGACTCTGCCTCGCTTAAATCCAATTCACCTGCAAGACAAGACCACCCCAGGATGTCATGATCCTCTTTGAAAATGAACAACATTTGAACATCTGCAACAAAAATAACAGTTGACCTCCAGTCTCTCATCTGCTATTGGGTATCTTGAACCAGATGTCCTATAGACATCTTAAACTCAATGTGTCCAAATCTGAACTCATTTCTTTTCCCCAAAACTCTTCCCTCTTCCCAACTTCCCTTTTTCTATGGAAGTTACCACCATTTCTCCAGTAACCAGACTTGCAACCCAAGTATCATTCTCAACTCATTAGTCTCTCACCCTCCAATATCAACCAGTTACCAAATCCTGTTGATTTTACCTTCATATCATCTCTCCCCTACTCCTTCTTCTCTCCTGTGACACTGCTTTGGTATCTACAGGCTCCTATCACTTCACGCCCATTTTATTGCCATAGTCTGCTGGCTGGTCTTCCTGCCCCAAGTTTCTACTCACTCCAGTTCATCCTCTACTAATCCATCAAATTGATGAACATTAATAACTTTCCTGAAGCCATTCAGAAAGGTTATCATTATTGACTCATTCCTAAAATGCAGGTTTGATCACTTCACCACCCTATTTAATATTTTCCAATGACTCTATTTTCCCTCTGGGATAAAATATGAAATACCCTATTTAGCTTTGAAAGCCATCCATAACCTAACTGCTTCCTGCCTTTCCAGTATTCTTTACCCATCCCTACCCCACAAACATAATCTTTGATCCACTGGCTTCCTTGCTGTTTTGCACAGAGAGTACTCTGTTTCCTGACCTCTGGCATTTTCAATGGCAGGAGCTCTCTTCCCAATCATCTGGGCCTTCTGGCTTCCTCCAAGTCTCAGCTAAAATCCTGCCTTCTGCAAGATGCCAGCGCCTTTTCTCTGTGGATTATCTCCAATTCATTTTGTCTATAGCTTGTTTGTACATAGCTGTCTGCTTGTCATCTTCCAAATTTGACTGTGAGCTCTTTGAGAGCAGGGGCTGGTTTTTGTTTGTTTTGCCTTTCTTTATATCCCTAGCATTTAGCCCAGTGCCAGGCACCTAGTAGGTACTTAATAAATGCTTGACTGACTGACTACATCTCCCCCTCAGGGAGGGGGACTCTGCTCAAGTTTCTGCTGGTTGTGTCCCCCACTGTTTGGTGCCTGACTAATACTCCAGTCCCTTTTATAAAGGGATATTTACTTCAAAAAGAAAGCAAGGACAGAAATGCAAACATTTCTCTCTAATACTTCCTGACACTTTCCCCTATACCACCTCCATTTCCAGGAAGAGTAGGTACACTCCTAAGCACACTTTCTACATTGCCTTGGTCCCATCAAGTTACCATCAAAATGCCTCCTGAAGAGTCCTTGGCTCTGCGAAATTTCTCTGTCCCCAGGACCTCAATTCTAGGCTGACTGTGACTTGGACCACTGGGAACCCTGGACTCCTGGAGCATTGCTTTCCTCACCTTTGGAAATTTATAAGGTTGGAGCCTCCTGATTACTCTCCTTCCCTTAGAGTCCTATTTTCACAGGGTCTTACATTAGCCAGAGAGAAAGACAGACACATGCACAGACAGACCAAGAAAGAGACAGAGAGAAGAGAGAAATGGAGAGGGAAGAGAGAGAGAGAGAGAGAGAGAGAGAGAGAGAGAGAGAGAGAGAGAGAGAGAGAGAGAGAGAGAGAGCAAGACCTCTCCTCTTATAGCTTTATTACTTTCACCAGATGCCATCAATGGAGATAAACCAAAGCAGAGAGTGACCAAGAGAGGAGTCAAAGAGAATGGCCAAGACACTTTCTACGTGTAGAGTTTTTTGAAGACTCCTTAAGTTTTGTCTGCTTAGCCAATGTAAAAGGTTTCTCCTCACCATCTGGTTAGCTGACTCTAACCAGTTACAGAATGTCTACACATGCTGAAAAATCTCTCAAAGGCATTCTGGATGCAGGCTCCCCAGGCTGTTCCATGTTAGAAATTATGTCAGAGATACTCTATATATGTACCAGTCCCTTAGTATATTCTATTGGAGGCCCTTTGATCCTCAGTTTCCTCAACAGTAATAATAATAATAATTAGTAGTAGTAGTAGTAGTAGAAGTGGTAGTAGTAGCAGTAATAGCAGTAGTAGTGGTAGTAGTAGTGGTAATAATACTTTTCCTACTATTTTAAAGGATTATTATGAGTTCAAATGAAATCATGAAATGATGTGCAAACTATTAGCATTGATAGACTATAAGCTTATTGGAGATATACACTGTTACTTCTTATTTTTCTATTTGAGAAAACCAAATATTGATTTTCTATTTGATTTCATTCTGTAATTGATTCTATTTTGTAACTGCCTGAGCTGAGGTCCCTCCCAGCTCTGACACTTTATGGGCTCCCTGGGCCTCAGGAAAATCACTTTGTCAGCTGTGTGGAAGATGGATTTGAGTAGGGAGAAACTTGAGCCAGGAAGACGAATTTTGCAATATTCTAAGTGAGATAGGATGTATATGTATATATATGTATATATAAAGAACATTTGTATGTAGAAATGTATGGATGTATGCACATATAAAGTATATATATGTTCATATATACATAATATGTAAAATTATATCTGTATATATGCATATATATTTATAGCATATGGAGTATATAGTAAATGTAAGAAAGCAAATACAGTCCATGTAGCATGTAGCAAATGGCAAGTCATTTATGTCCAGCAGAGTCTGAATGATAGAGGGAGCGTCAGGTCCTCCAGATGTTCCTGTTTGCTGGTGATTTTGCTGATTACATCAAATCCCGGTATGTTACAGGCAGAACTTCCTAATTGAGATCCTTAAATTCCTCAGACGAGGTCAGCCTAAGGATTCACACAGGAAAAGCCAAGTGAATCAACACTGCTATTCAGATAATGATACACAGTTAGACATTTAGAATTCATCCACCAATACTTACATCAATCAATCAATGAGCATATATTAAGTGCCTACCATAGGCAAGACATTTTTGGATACTAAGGATATAAAGATAAAAGGTAAACAATACCTGTCTTCAGGAACTTATATTCAACCTGGGAAAACACCATAAAAGTTTTATGTGTATTTTGTGTATATATAGATACAGATACACACATACACACATATATACACACACAGACAGGAAGTAAATACATGTGTAGCTTTGGGTGTGGTGTGCCTTTCCCTCAGTCCACACTTGCCCTTGATCTCTGCATTAATCTGCTCACTGAACCTTTACTCACGCTCACAGGCCTGGTGTTTCCAGAGACGGGCCACAACCATGTAGTTATGACTCAATACTGTCTTTTAGAATACCAGGGGTAACCCTGGTGTGTTGAGGGGCAGGGAGGTGACAGCTCCATTACTCACTATTTTAATTTCTGAGCCCCTGCTGGGTGCTTCCCACTTTCACAAAACAAGTCACCATTGACAAGTCATTATTTTTTTGGCAGTTTTTCTTTAAATTATTAATTCTAAACTTAACAAATACCAAATAAGATGAGCATTAGCTATTAAAATATAACATTTACTTAATGATAAGGCAAAAGTAGTAATAATCAAATACTTACTTACTAGAAAGCAAAAATAGTAATAATTAAACATAACAGTTACTAAATAGCACCCAGGTGACACTGTCCTATCAATGCACAAAGTATGTTGGGGAGAGAAACTTTTAGAAACTTTGCAAGAAGGCACATGAGAAGAGAAACCCATGTTTCTGGGGCAACCTACACCTCTGGACTTCAGTCATTGACGTCCTTGTTCCCTTTAGGAACAATCAAACAAACCTGCTTCTCTACTAGCTGATTCCCTTCTGATTATCACTGGTCTCCAACTCAGCAAAGTCACTCTTCTTGCTTTCGTGCTAATGAATAAGTTCTTTTGGCTCTTTTTGCTTCCAGCCTCTCTTAGCAGGGTGCTGAGATAAGTGTTACACTCTCATTGAAGAATAACAAAAATTCTCCTTAAGGTAAAGAATTGCCAGATCCCCTGATCTGCAAATAGTGGGGGATTCCATTTTGTCCAGTCAGCTTCAAGAGTCTTCTCTCAGATGCAAATCAAAACAACTCTGAGGTACCACATCACACCTATAAGATTGGCAAACATGACAGAACAAGAAAATGATAAATGCTGGAGAGGATGTGGGAGAGTTGGAACACTAATTCATTGTTGGTGGAGCTGTGAGCGCATCCAACCATTCTGGAGAGCAATTTGGAACTATGCCCAAAGGGCTACAAAAATGTGCATACCCTTTGACCCAGCAATATCGCTACTAGGACTATATCCCCAGGAGGTCATAAAAATGGGAAAGGGTCCCACATGTACAAAAATATTTATAGCAGCACTCTATGTAGTTGCCAAAAACTGGAAGTCAAGGGGATGTCCATCAATTGGGGAATGGCTGAATAAATTATGGTATATGAATGTAATGGAGTACTATTGTGCCATAAGAAATGATGAACAAGAAGACTTCAGAGAGGCCTGGAAGGACTTATATGACCTGATGCTGAGTGAAAGGAGCAGAACCAGGAGAACTTTATGCACAGCAACAACCACAGTGTGTGAGAGTATTTTCTGGTAGACTTAGATTTTTGTAATAACACAAGAACTTCTGAAAAAAAAAAATCCCAATGGTGGACCTCAAGGCAAAATGCCTTCCACACTCAGAGAGAGAAATATGGAAGTCACTCACATAATGTAGCAGATCATGTTTGTGTATGTGTATCTGTTTGTGTATCATGTTCTGATTTGTTATACGGATTCTTTCATTTATCTTAGTCTGACTACATAGCATGACTATAGTGAAAATATACTCAATAGGAAAGTATATGTAGAATCTATACAGAATTGTATGCAGTCGTGGGGAGGGAGGGAGGTAGTAGGGGGTGGGTGGGGAGGGATAAAATCGCAATTGTATGGCAGTGATTGTTAAACATTAAAAAAAATAAAAAAAATAAAAAATAAAAATAAAAAAAAAAAAGAGTCTTCTCTCAGCCAAAGCAAATCTATCTTCCTCCTCTGTTTCTCTTTCCAAAACCAGAGAAAGCAGGAGACACAGGTACCCTTAAAAGATTTCCCTTTGCTCAGTTACAGATGATAACTGAAGCACAGTCACCCCATAGGCTTCACACAGGAGTAGGATTCTGCTCTCAACCGATGAGCTTCCAGTCTTTTCCCACCCAACCAACAAAGCAATGATTCTCCTCCAATCAGCAGGTTCCCAGCAAAGCTAAAGAGTCAGTTGTCTGTGCTGCTGTTTCCTGTATGTTCTCTCTTCAACTTTTTATATCTCCTTTTGTGCTCAGCTCATTCTCCTGCTTTTTCTGTTTATCTCATCCCTTGGACTTCTTAGCTTCTCTTCTGCTGGCATCTTAACCTCTTATGCCCCCAACTGGAACCTCCTGGTGGTTAGTGATTTGTCTATAACTCTTTGGCCTCTTTCAAGTCTCAGCTCATACCATCTTCTTTAGGAGGCCTTTCCTGGTCCTCCTCAATGTTTGCTCCTTCCCTCTGAGATTGTATCCAGTTTTCCCTGTGTGTGTGTATACATACACACATATATCAGTTCTCTATATTTTTCCATATATATACAATTTTTCCTATAATGTATAAGAAAAATTGGATATATATAATTTCCCTATATATTTCCATATGTGTGTATATATCTGCATGTACATATATATATATATATATATATATATCAGTTTGTACATAATTGTTGGCATGTTGTCTTCTCCATCACACTGTGAGTTCCTTGAGAGCAGGGAATATTTTTGCTTTTCTCTGTATTCCCAGCATTTACCATGGTACCAGATGCACAATAAGGACTTAATAAATGTCAGCTGTTGCTGCTAATGATGATAATTATAAAGTAAAACTCAAGAAATCTGTCTTTCCATCAAAAATTAGCCCAATAGTCCTTATAAAATCTCCCCATGGTTTCTAAATTGTCATTTGATTTAATTTATGCTTTCATCAAGTTACAGACTTAAAAAAATATCTAAAACCAGTCACATGCCAATGAATTGATGGACCACAATGCTTGGCAGCTATGGTTATTCCAGTCATTGCTCTGTCTTTAGACAGGGCCTTCTGGGTACATTCATCTGAAGTGCAGTTCCCTCTCTGGTCCTCAGAACCTCCTAGCTGCCTCTAGAACAGGGGTGGGGAACTTGTAGCCTCAAGACCACATGTGACCCTGCCCCTGCTCTAGAATCTGGTAAAACTCGTGTAGGAAGTGCGTATGCTTGGAATGTTCTCTCTCCCCTTCTCGTGTTGTGAATTTGTGGTCTTTTTAACCAATGCTTGTTGACTTTAACTTTAAAGCCCAGTTCAAGTAACACTTACCCTGATTCCCCCCAAGTCAGTAATCTGACTTTTTTTTGTATGCCTAGCATCTGACACAATGCTGGAATATAGAAGTAGCTTAATAAGTGCTTGTTGAAGAATTGATTTCTTCTTAGACCTCTCCTGGCACATTATTTTGAACCTCCTGGACACTGTTATTAGGGCAGTTAGATGGCTCAGTAGATAGAGTGCTAGACCTGGAGTCAGAAAGATCTAAATTCAAATGTAGCCTCAGATACTCACTAATTGTGTGGCCCTAGGCAAGTCATTTCACCTCTATTTGCCTCAATCCACTGGAAAAGGAAATGGCAAAGCACTCTGGTATCTTTGCCAAGAAAACCCCATGGGCAGTATGGTTTATGGGGTCACAAAGAGTCAAATAGAAATGAAAAACAACACCACTCTTATCATGTTATTCTGTTATCTATATCGGTACCTTCTCTGCCTGCAAGTTTGTGAGTTCTATAAAGGCAGGGACTGAGTTGTAGTAATTTTTTGGTCTCTCTCAGGATGATAAATGCCCTGTTGGATCCAGATGGCTCTGAAGGAGAAGTGAGGCTGGTGACCTGCACAGCCCTCCCTCACTCAAAACAAAGTCAAGTGCAAGTCATGTCATCATTTCTCTGATAGCATGGTCTTCTTCGGGCAATGAAGGACGAACACAAACAAATGTTCTGCATATAGTATGTGCTTAATAAATGCTTGTTGAATTGAGCCAGATGGTATCAATGATACCTTGTATTTGCATGGCTGTATAAACCTTAAGTGTTTTCACATAGTATCTTATACTGTCCTGACAATAATACGACTGGGTGGGGTGGGGTTTACCATGAAGGACCCTGATTCACAAATTCTAAGTTCCTGCTGCGTGCAGACCATGAGGGAGATGCAAGGATTAGAGATCTAGCTACTCAAGGTTCTTGTACGGGATGAGTCTTGAAATGATGGAGGGGAGGGCATAGCATTGACAAAGCTAGGGAGAAATCCCAGACCTCATTCATTCATTTAGTAAATATCTAATTATATATTTATTAAATACTAAATATATTTTATTTGTATTTAAATACATTTAATAATTAAATTAAAATAAATTAAATTAAATTAATATATTTATTTGTATTTTAATATATATTAAATATACATATTTAACAAATATCCATATTTCAATTTGCCAGATAGAGAGGCTGTGGGGCATAGTGACTAACCTTGGTATCAAGAAGACTTGGATTCAAGTCCTACCTCTAACACATCTTGCCTACATGACTCTGGTCAAGTCACCTTACCTCTTGGTGCTCTAGGCAACCCTTTGAGGCTACATTGCAGAAGGAAGAAAGGAAACAAATATTTATTAAGCACCTACTATGTGCCAAGCACTATGCTGAGTGCTTTACAGAAATTATCTGGTTCGATCCTCACATAACCCTGCCAGGTAGGTGTTATTATTATCCTCATTTTACAGTTGAGGAAACTGAGGCACACAGGTTAAGTGACTTGCCCAGGCTTACATAGCTATGAAGTGTATGAGGCTAGATTTGAACTCAGGTCTTCCTGATTCTAGTGCTCTACCTGCTGCCCACCAAGCTGTCTCTAAGAAGTGAATGAATGAAAAATCAGCCAATTAACGATCATTTATTCAGCTGTTTGTTGTTATTTTTTTTGTTTTAGTCTCTGTATCCCCAGTGGCTAGCTCAGTGCTTTGCTTCTCTACCCTAGTGTCTAGCATAATAGGTACTTAATAAATGCCTGATGATTGATTGATTGGTAGAAGAGATTTCCTTACTGAAAATTCCTTACACCAGTGAAATCATAGTTCTGACTGAAAAAAAAAATGTCAGTCTACCTTTCAGGGCCCTTTACCATCAAATCAATCTTGAACCTATTAAATGCTTACATCATCGGGGACCCTTAGCTAAGTCCTGGGGTGAGGATTAGATCTGTTGATTTCATTGACTTGAAGCTGGGAAGTCCCTCTACTTGTACTCATTGGCCTCTTCTCTGCAAATTAACCAGAGGGTTACCTGGAGGCCTTGAATGTTTAGGTGACTTACCCAGAGTCATACAGCCAGTATGAGTCAGAACCCAGGATTTCCTGGATCCGAGGCCAGCTCTCTAGCCATTACTACTCTGAGATGGCGACAGAGAGCAGAGACAAGATGGAAAACAGTTCATCACATCCCTCCATTCAGCCAATCCCTGCAGAATTTCTTACTCTTCCTCTCCAACCAAATTGAGCTTGTGTACTTTCCTGCCTTTGAGCCTTTGCATATAGATAATTTCTTTCCCTGGAATGGCCCCCATCCTTCCGCCCCCTCCTCCCCCCCAGTTGCTTGTTGAAATCTTCCATGGATTTCAAGTCCCAGCTTAGACTGCCACCTCTTTTGAAAAGCCCTCCCCGATTGCCTGGGCCAGAAGCAATCTCTTTCTCCTCTGAACTCTTATGATACTTCATCTCATTTCCAGCATGCTCCTCCTCCCCTACATTTCCCCTCCTTTCCCCCTTTTCCAAAACTTCTAGTAATAGCCTTTTCCTGATCCCAAAGCAGGAAAGGGTTCTGAGCCCTGTCTCCACTATGGTCTCTCTTGGGTTTCTGCATTACCTCTGCCAGGTCATTAACCACACACAGCATGAGGAAGAAATTGACTTCCTTTCAGTTCCCTGGTCCCCCCCATCACTAACCTGGTGGGGGACCATGGGGCTGGATGGGTGCTATTACCAGACTCAGGCCCAGGGACTGAGGAACAGGAAAAGTCCAGGGCAGCAGGGTGTTGTGAATGGGGTTCCCCTCCCCTCTCCCCTAGCCGCAGTGACTCATGGGGGGAGCACTCCTCCCTCCCTCCCCTCAAGAGGACAGAAGTCCGCCGGGAAGTCAACCAGATGCTTGGGCAAGAGAGGAGCAGTGGGCGGGGCATTTTGCCGGTGTTTTACCTAGTGGGGTTGCTTCCGGACAGAAGAAAGAAAAACCTCAAAACCAGACACACATACACACACACAAAAACCCCCTCTCACTTTGGGAAGGAAATTTCTGACATTTGCTGCCTGATTTAAACACTCGGTCTTCAGTAACAGAATTTGCATGGGGCTTACTGGGACGATAGGTTTGAGGGAACTATAGGGAAGGGGTAAGAAGGGAGCTGGAGGGCTCCAGGGCAGGAACCCCATGGTAGAGACCCTTCCTCCCCCTTCCTCTCCCCTTCTCTCTCCTACCAGGTCAAGGTAGGAGAAAAGAAAGGCTGAAAATTCCGGGTCCCCCTTCCTACACCCAAACTCCCTTCCTGAGAAAAATCGGGCAAGGGATCACGGGATTTTGAGTTGAAAGGGACCTTAGAGGTCATCTCCCTTAGGGGGTCTAACCCTAACCCTAAATTCACATTTTTGTGTGTTTTGGACTCCTTGGACAGTCTGGTAAAGCCTGGAGAATCATGTTATTAAATGTGCAAAATAAATAAGGATCTCAAAGGAAGCCAATTATACTGAAATACAGTTGTCCAAATATTTTTTTAAAACAAGTTCAGGGCCCCCAGGTTTAGAACTACTGTTTAATTCAACACCCTTATTTTACTGAGAGAAAAACCGAAAGGGAAAGGAGAAAATTCAAAACAAAACAAGAGGAAGAGACTTGCCCAGATTTACCCAAGTAGTAAATAATAGAGCCGATATTGAAATTTGGGGCCTCCAACTGAAGAAAGCAGTGTGGTACAGTAGAAAAACCCACTGAGAGAACCTGAGTTCAAATCCTGCTTTTAATACTGACGATGGATATAATTGTGGGCAAGTCATTTTCCTTCTTGGAGCCTGGTTTCCTTATCACTAAAATGAGGACCTGGATCCTGGATCAGGTGACCTTTGAGGTCTCTTTCAGCTGTTTTGACCTTTTAACTCCAAATCCATCAAAAGTTCTTGTTCCACCTCTCCTCCCAGAGGTAATTGGTCAGATAGGCTCCAGGTACCACCAGCCCAGGAGCATAAACTTGTGAGGAGGGAATTTCCCCCTGGTGTTGCACAGAAGATGAACCTCCATCCTCCATCAATGGCGCCTGTGTGGAATCCAAGCATATCTCTGCCTGGCATTCAAGGTTCTCTCTACCTCGTTACTCCCTCTCTATCCTATTTTTCTTTTCACAAAAGGAATCCCCTATTGTAGTTAGTTTAATATTCTCATTGTCCTGCTCATGTGGCCTGTTGGTAGATGCTTTTAAGACCAAGGTAGGCCTCTATCTATAGGGAAAAAGTGGAGCACATTTGACCATCAGGGTTTTATTTACGATTATCTTGTCAAGGCCAGTCCTTTGGTAATTAGACTTTCTACCTCCGACAGGATGATATTTTAAAATCTTGACTGAATTTACTTCTGGAATCAGCTTTTCTTGGGAGGTTAGAAATCACCTTAGTTCAGAAGTTGTAATAATTTACTTTTTTATTGCTTTATAATCACAAAGAGACACAATTTGGAAATGTTTGTAGAGAGCTGGTCTGAGTGCTAGGAAGACCTGAATTCAAGTCGTGCTTTTGACATATCCTGCTTATTTGATACTGGACACACTAGTGTCCCAGGCAACTAAGACTACTAGTTTCAGAGAAGGTGATGATCTGCACTGGGAAAGAGAATTTCCTCACCTTGGAGTTCCCAATACTCAAGTCTCTGTCTCCTGTGATCATAAAATACCTTCACGTAATCTCATCTGTAACTTGAGAAATATGCTTGTGAGTTAGATCATGCCAAGGTTTTATAAACCAATCTTCCCAGTGGTGTTGGGGAGAGAGCACTGGATAAAGATCTGGATTTTAGTCTTAACTCAAATTTACTAGCTACATGACCTCAGCTCATCATAGAAAGAGTGTTGGTTTTGGAGTCAAACAATCTGGGTTCAAACTCTGACTGCTGCGTACTACCTGTGTGACCTAGGGCAAGTCACTTCCTCTCTGAGCCTCAGTTTTCTATTCTGTAAAATGAAGAGTTAGACTAGAGAGCTTCTGAGGTTCCTTCTAGTTCCAAATTTATGACCCAAAGATCCTAATTGTTTTACCTTGGGCAAGTCATTGCCTCTCTCTGACTCAGTTTCCTTACCTGGAAAAAAGATGGGGGGAAGGATTTGACTTGATGGCCTCCAGGAGCCCTTCTAACTCTAAATCAGTTCCTTCATTTATCACAGGTAGAAGGGCACTGCCTGCCTTATAGAATTTTTGTGAAAATCACGTAGATGGAAGGTAGTGGTCCTCAGTGGTCCAGGGACCTGGAGGTTCCCAAGAGCCTTTCAAGAGGATTGCAAGGTCAAAATAAGGTTATGGGAGAAATATCTCCATTTTGATTTTATGAGTAGATGTGTGAGTAGACCAAAGTGCAGAAATTATAAGAGGTAAGAAAAACCTAGGTTTTATTATTATGTTTAAACATAGGTTCAGTTCTTAGACAAAAAAGTCTAAACAATCATTAGGATTCTAGCAAGTTCTCTTATATGCAAAATTATGTCAGAGTGACAGGAATAATTTTTTTACATATTGCAGTCTCTTAGGTCATAAAACTTAAAGAAAAGACAGATCCAGAATCTCGTATGTCATGAAATGTCATAAAAGTTGAATACACTCAGAGTCATAAACTCATACATAAACTTATTTAAATAACTTTATAGGCAAACTAAGTCAAGTTACAAATCAAATTATATTTAGAGGGTTCACAAATAGATTGATTGAGGAAAGGGAGATTTACATGTTGCCAAGGAAGCAGAGACAATTGAGATTCTTCCTCTGACTTCTTATTTAAGGAACGTTTGAGGCCTCAAGTCAATGTTCACATCTTATGGAACACATTTTAGTCAGGTGAGGATTAATATTAACAGAAGATGGGCTTTTAGTTAGCCAAAAGTTACAGGAGGGATGGTCCTGAGCCCTGAATAATAAAAATTAAAAGAAAATAGAAAATTCCTTTATCATAATAATAAGATATTATTTTCTAATATGGTAAACATCCATAGACATAACCCACATAAAGCAAAGTTCTTTGGGGAGAAATCAGTAATTTTTTAGTACAAAGGAATCCTGAGACTGAAAGGCTTGACAAAATTCTGAACATGGCAAGATGCTATCTATATTCCTATGAAATCAATGCATTTCAGAGCTATAAGGGACTTCAGATGAGTCCAAGCAGTACCTGAATAATGTTACCCCCTGCCACATCTTCAAAAAGTATTCCTTTTCCCTTTTCTTAAAGACCTCCAAGGAGCAGGAAATCAGTCCTTCCCAAGGCTGATCAAGGGAGCCTCAAATTGTCAGAAGGGATTTCCTGACATCAAAATGAAACCTGCCTTTTTGAACCTTCCCATCTTTGCTCCTACTTTTGTGCTTCCTCTGGAGTTGAGTCACATTTGATACCCCTTCCATTTGACAGCCCTCCAGATATTTCACAATAGCTATTGTGTTCCCCTTAAATCTTTTTTTTTTTTTCCTGGCTAAACATAACTGATTCTCAGCTCACTCGGTTCCAAGTATCACCATTCTATTTTCTCTACTCTCCAGATATGCTCCAGTGTATTAGAATCCTTCCTAAAATGGAGCATCTAGTAGTCTATATGGGGTCTGACCGGGACAGAGTCCAGTAGTAGGTGAATTCTGTGGACACTATTCCTGTAATCTCCCAGCCTTCTATCAAAGAAGAAGATGACATTTAGCTGGCACAATCTGTAATCACCAATTGCTTTTTAAGTTGGTTTTCAGAAACCATTTCTTTATCCAATGTTTTCAAGTTTTGCCAGGAATTGAAGTCAAACTCGCTGGCCTATATTCAATGAGTATTTAACTATAATGTGCAGACTGTACTCTTTCTTCATTTTTTGAAAATTGGGGCACTTCCCCTTTTCTGGTCCTATAGCATCTTTCTCATTCTCTGGGATCTTACTTTCTAAGAATCTTTTGAGTACTAATTTATTGTTGAATATCCACCTTTTCTTCATTCATGGTTAAGCTCACATTTTCAGGGTAGGTCACCTTGGGCTATATCTGGAGCTCCCTCAGTCTTCAGAACACATTATTCCATTCTCTCTTGTGTTTTTGTGTAGGCAAAGAATAGTCTTGTGTTATCCAAATCTCTTTTCCTTTCTATTTGAAAGTCTTTCTTCCAGTTGCATGCTAAATTTGTTATTTTTCAAGAGAATTGCTAAATTTAGCCTCTATGTGTCTGGGATTCTTTCAGTTAGGACTTTGATTTCTGTATTCTTTGACAGCCAAATAGAGGATGGATTGGAAAAGGGAAAGACTTGAGGCAGACAGATTCACCACCAGGCAGCAATCCAAGCAAGAGTTCTTGCCATCAGGGTGGTGGCAATATCAGAGGAAAGAAAGGGGAGTGTTTGAGAGATGTTGCAGAGATAAAATTGACTGTATGTATGGCAAAAGATTGAATATGGAGGGTAAAAAATAATGAGGAGTCTAGGGTGTGAGCCTAAGGAAGTGGGAGGATGGTGTTACCCTTTCCAGTAATAAGGAAGGTGGAAGACAGGGAGGGCTTAGGTGGAAAGATAATGCTTTCCATTTTGGACATGTTGAGTTTAAGTGCAAGGTGGCTGAAAGACATTTGGAGATGTGAGGTTGGGGGTCAGCAGAGAGATCGTGGCAGGATAGACACAGAGATGGTCATTAAATTCATGGGAACTGATGAGATCATCAACTGAAGTAGTACAGAAGGAGAAGAGAAGAGAGCCCAGGACAGAACCCTGTGGGACATCTATGGTTAGAGGGCATGGATTGGAGAAGGATCCAGGAAAGAAGACAGGGAAGAAGTGGTCAGATCTGTAGGAGAAGAACCAAGAGGGAGCAGTGTCCTGAAGACCTGAGATGGCCTCTTCTACCTCTAAATCAATGTTCCTTTGTTATAGATAAGGAAACTTGAGACTAGAGAGATCAAATGACTTGTCCAGGGTCTCATGGGCAGGGACAGCTTCAGACTTTTCTCCAAACCCACCCCTGCTATGCTGCTCTCCAAAGACGTAGAAACAGCTCTGTTCTCTCTTCTAGGTCAGGTGCCTTGGAAGCCATGTCCCCAAGGACCTGAAGACTGCAGAAAGAAGTGTGATCCAGACTATTACTTGGAAGAAGAGCGGAAATCTCGCTGCCAGCCCTGTGTTAGCTGCATTAGAGGTGTTGTCCTTGCTGCTGGCCACTGGTTTATGTCTTCCCTGCTCTGTCCTCCATTTATGAAGGGATTGTGCATGTATGACTGTGTGTGTATGAATGTTTATGAATGTGTGTGTGTGTGTGTGTAGTCTTGAGGCCATATAAGGAAGAGATCAAGGGAGAGAGTCCTCTAAAATCTGCTGGTTGGGAGAGAGCTGGTCAGCTCCTCTGAGCTAGTCCTTACATGCTTCTCATTATAGTCCAGAGAGAGCCAAGTCGTTACGTCTTTGTTTAATGTTGTGTTTTACATTTATTTATTTTATTTTTTATTTTTATTGATATTTTTTGCTTTTTTATTTTTAAAAACCACTGTGATTGTTCAATAACCCATAATGCCCAGGGAGTCCTTCCATCACAAAGAAGCACAGTTCAGCGAATCAAACTGACAAACAACATTTGCTGCCTTTTCTATCCATAGTCCTTCCTCCACTTCCCCACCTTTCTGCTGAGAGCAGGGAAGTGTATTTCATCACGAGTTATTTGGAACCAAGAGTAGACACTGTGTAGAATCTGAATTCAGATATGTCCTTTTTAATTTACATTATTATAGAAGAAGCTAGGTGATAGAGAGGATGGAGAGCTAGGCCTGGAGTCAGGAAGACCTGACCTCAAATCCAGCCTCACTTACTAACTGTGTGACCCTGGGCAAGTCACTTAACCTCTGTTGGTCTCAGTTTTGTCAAGTACAACACAGAACAGTAACAGCTCCTACCTCTCAGGGTTGTTGTGAGATAAAGTGCTTAGCACCGTGCCTGGCATGTTATATTAATGCTTATTCCCTCCCCCTCCCCTTTGTAGTTGCTGTATGTATATTCTTTCTTCATTATACATTAACTAGGCATTCAGACCTGTTTCTCCTAAGGTCCTCCTCTAACACTGCATCATGGCATGGACACGATCCTGGAATCACAAAGCCCGTGCCACCAGGAAAAAACCCCACCACTAGAAAGGCTTGTCTTGTATACATACATTGTTGTTGAGTTGTTTCAGTTACGTCTGACTCTTCATGACCCTATGTAGGATTTTCTTGACACAGATACTGGAGTGGTTTGCCATTTCCTTTTCCAGCTTATTTTTACAGATGAGAAAACTGAGACAAACCGATTTGAGTGATTTGTCCAGGGTCACACAGCTAGTAAGTGTCTGAGGCCAGATTTGAATTCAGGAAAATGAGTCTTTCTGATTCCAGACCTGGCACTCTATCCACTGCACCACCTAGCTGCTTGTGCCTTTGTTCACAGTAGGTATTAAATAAATATTTGTTGAATGAATGAATGAATCTGGATAAAGAGGCTTTGAGTGTGAGCCCAACAGAATTACAGAATCTCAGAAAGGGACCTCAGAGACCAGCTCCAGAGGAAGCCTCTTTTCTACATTCCCAATAAGTGATCCACCAGTCTTCAGTTTGGGGTGGACCAGTGCACTCCCTAAAGAGGAAATCCATGCTCCTTTGGCAAAACTAATTGTAAGGAACTTTTTCCCTACATCAAGCCTAAATGTGTATCATTGTCACATTTACTTAGTGATCCTGGTTTTCCTCTCTGAGACCAAGCCAAATGCATCTAATCCCTCTTCCAATGGACTACCCTTAAGATAATAAGTCATTAGAGTTGGCTTTTAAAGAGACTTTTAGGGCTGGTCAAGCACTTTCCAAGTGTTATCTCATTCAATACTTTTGAAAAAGGCAATTAGTTCCCCCACCCCAGGACTTATCTCTACCAAGCTAAACATCCCCAGGCCTTTGCTATCCTGGTTACTTCCCTCTGGACACTCTCCAGTGGATCCATGTCCTTCCTAAAATGTGGCACCTGGAACCGAACATTGCTCTAAGTGTGGTCTGACCGCATGAGCAGAAGTATTCTCACTTCCCTAGTACTGGATGTTTTTCCTCTGAATACATCCGAGAAGTACTTCCTTTTTTTCAGCCTCTGAATCACTCTCTGACTCATACTGAGTTTGGTTCTGTGACCCTAGCTGTACATTGGACTGCATGTCAATGGAGGACCAGCCCAGATAAACCCAGAGAGGCTCATTGCCTGAAGTGTAGCCACCAGGTGGTGAGTTGGCTTTTTTGGAGGGTGGGGAGGTACATGGTAGCTCATGAAGATGACTTCTAAAGAAGTGAAGGAGCTGTGATTTGTGAGTCAGGATGAAATCATGGGTCTTTGGAAATACAGAGGAAGTGTTTGTTATAATATTTGTTATGATATAATAATGTTTGTTATCAAAATAACTTCTTAGATTGGTGTAGCTCAGAGTACATTCAATCCATTCATCCGTCTGTTCATCTCATCATTCATTCATTCATTTAACAAACATGCCAATGGCCTACTATGGGCAAGGCTCTGTGTTTGGGAGCCATCAGGAAGGTTCAGAAATGAATAAAACATGATCCCTATCCTCAGAGAGATTATAGTCTAGTAGAAGAAATCAGAATTAAAAGTCTAATCTTTATAGCACAAGGCAAAATGGGATGAGTCCATACAGGAAGTACAGAGTGCTCTTAAGACTTGACAAAGGAGAAGTTCACCCCTGCTGAGGGTGGAGAGGGAAGGAATCTGAGGTTTCATGAGGAAATAGCATTTGAATTGGACTCAAAGCGTGGGCAGAACTTTGACATGCAGAGATGTAACAGGAGTACTTTTTAGATGGAGGAAATTGTAAGCAAATATGCAGAGGTTGGAAAGTAAGGAAAATGTCGAGTGATTCCATATTTGGTCAATGATGTGATGTAGCAATTGTTTTCAGCTTAGCTTTTTTGGTAATGTGATCTTCGGCTGCATTAAAAGAGAAATAGCATCCAGAACAAGGAAAACACTAGCGCTACATGTGGCATTGTTTGACTGGGAAGTCAACTGTATAAAGGGGATTAGGGGATATTATTATTAATATAATTAATGAATATAAATTAATATATTATATAACAAAAATTAATACTATTAACATAATGCTAACATAATATTAATTATTATTTATTATTATTAAAAATGATATTGGGAAATAAAGCTGGAAAGATAGAGTAAATGACCTTTCATGTAGGCTGGAGAATAAAGATTTTCATCTGGTAGATAGTCAGGAGCCATTAAAAAGGTTTGAGGAGTGTCAGAATGAGATTTGTGCATTAAGAAAATTATTTGGACAGCAGGCAAGGGTTAGATGGGAGAGGGGAGAGACTAGAAGAATGAGAATTGGTTAGTAAGTTATTCAGGTAAGCCTATTGAGAGGCACTGAGGACTTCAACTGGGCTGATGACAGTGGGATCGGGGAGAAGGGGACAGAGAGGAGAGATTTTGTGAAGGTAGCATAGTCAAGACTTGGAGACTGATTGGGTATGAAGGTCAAGGGAGAGGGAGGAGTCATGATGACCCCCAAGGTTTTGGAAGAGTAGTGAAATATTAAGAGAAATAGGAGTTCAGCAGGAGGAGCTGGTTTGTAGGGTATGGTGTCTGCCTCAGTGGAATTATATGAACTTGTCTTTGAATGAACAAAACAATGCATGTGAGAGCATCTTGGAAAGTGTAAAGCAATTCATAAGGTCATAAATTTAGAGGTGAAAGGGACCTTAGAGGCCATGTAGTCACTTTACAGATGAGAAAACTGAAGACCAGAGATGGAGAAGTATCTTGCTTGGGATAACATAGACAGTGTCAGAATTAGGATTTGGACCAAGGTCTTCCTAACTCCAGGTCTAGCTTTCTATCACTATGCCACACAATCCAGTCCAGTCCAATCCAATCCAATCCAATCAACATTGATTCAAAGTCTACTAGGTGCAAGACACTGTGGTAAGATCTAGATATACAAAGATAAAAATGAAAAAGTGTGCCTACCCACATGGAGTTTATATTCCACTGAAATTGCCCCTCTGAAGAATACAGGCCAGTAGCTAATTGCCTGCCCCACCCCCCTCATTTCTCCCACTCTTATGGTCCCTTTGTATCCATCCCCAAACTCTGTTATATTTCTGGACTTCCCTCTGCTGTCTCTCTTTGTTCAAGCTTCATCAGAATGTGCTTGAATGGTCTCTTCTCTCTAGGTGATCTTGTGAAGAAGAATGATTGCACCTGGAACTCCCCTAGGGTCTGTGAATGCCAGAAAGGCATGTTCTGTGCCACACCGGTTAGCTACAGCTGTGCGCGTTGTGTGGAACACTCCTTGTGCTCAGAGGGGACCAGAGTCAAACACCAAGGTAGGGAATCTCCAACCCATTCTCTCCTTCCCTGCAGTCTTCCTATTTCTCCCCACCCCAGAGGCTCCACATCCGCCCAGTTCACTTGAAGTGAATGACCTCCAGTTCTAAGTCTGCTTGGGCAGTTACTTGGGTGTTGTTACCTTTTTGTACAATTGGGTTGGATGATGGATAGATTAAACACTCCTTCAAAACATGGTTAGAAGGGTGGGGCTATCTGTTGTTTTTTTCTTTAAGAATGTAATTATTTTACTGCTGAGAATCACAGATTTAGAGCTGAAAGTAGTCACCTGGATCATCTAGTTCAACCCTTTCATTTTGTAGATGTGGAAACTGAGGCCCAGGGAGTTAAGGGACTTGCCCAAGATCACACAACTTAAAATGTGACAAAACAAACCTTTGGAACCCAGGTCTTTTTTGGTGGGAGTTGGGCGGAGGAAGGAAGTAGGGAATATAATTGTGATTTCATCTATGTAGAGAACACCCATTGAGGAAACACCCTTCACCAATGTAGATTGGCAACTCTTTTGTAAGCTGTAGTCTTAGAGAGCTCTCTAGGTCACCGTGAGGTTTAGTGATTTGCCCAGGGCTCCACAGGCAGAGTTTGAATTCAGTTCTGCCTGATTTCTAGGCTAGTTCTCTGACCACCACACCATGCTGCCTCTTCAATCAGTCAATCCATTGATCAACAAGCATGTATTACTGATGTATTGTCTCTCTTGTTAGGATGTGAGATCCTTGATGCTAAGCACAGGTTCGCTTTTGTCTGTTCCCAGAACTGAGCACCATCAAGCTGTCTTAACAAGGTCTTAACATTCTAACAAGAGAGCCAATATGTACATTACATTTATAGATATAGTAATATATTATTAATAAATATGATATATAATATATTAAGATATATTTTGATAATGTGGGCATAACACATTTATAATATATTTGTATAACTCTCTAAGGTTTGCAGTGTTACATATAATAACTCATTTGATCCTCACCCCTCTATGAGAAAGGGGCTATTATTATCCCTGTTTTATAGGGAAACTGAGGCTGAGGGAGGTTAGGCATGGACAAGATGATCTTCTACAACCTTTTAGACCTCTAAGCCCTAAATGTATGAATGTCTGGAAATGTAAACTGCTATTTACTTGGGAAATTGGGGAAAGAGTAAGGAGAGGGATAAGTAGGGAGATCAGAGAAGGCTGTCTAGAGGAGGCAATACCTGAGTTGAACCTTGGAGGGAGGAAGTACTTCCCTCAGTCCTTTAGATTTCAGGTAGATTACCATATTATTACTGAATATATAATATGTAGTTATTACATTATTACTCTGTATAATATGTAGTTACTATGTGTAATACATTACCATATTATTCTGTGTATAATATATGATTACTATATGCAAGATATTATTACTGTATATAATATATAGTTACCATGTATAATCTAATCTATTACTATATTATTACTATGTATAATATATATAGTTACTATGTTCAATCTATTACTATATTATTACCATATATGATATATAGTTACCATATGCAATCTATTACTATATTATTGCTGTGTATAATACAGTTACCATGTGTAATATATTACTATATTGTTACCATGTATAATATAATATATAGTTACTCTATGTAATACATTGCTATATCATTACTCTAATTGGAGAATGAAGTACAGTGGGGGAATTGTTAGAACAGACCTTGGAATGATGCTAGAGGTTCCGGGGGCCAGTAGAACAAAGGTTTCTTGGGGATGGGGACTGTTTTCATTTGTGTCTGTTTCTCCAGTGCCTAAGACAGTGCCTGGCACATAGCAAAAGCTTGAATGTTATTGAATGAAAAATGGGTCATAGATGTGAAGGTTAGGTACTCCAGAAGCCAGGAAAACACATGGAAAATGTTAGGACAATCATTCTAAAATATAGTTTGTGCTAGTTTCCTGGCTGGAAATAGACAAAAAGGAAGACATCTTGGCCAAGGGCACCAGACTTTGGGGTATGAGATTCTAGTTTTCTTCCTCAACTTGCTGACTGAGTCTTTGACAGAGTCCCCCCATTCTTAGGGACAAGGTGGAGGGATGTCCCTTAGATAATGGCACAGAGCTGCATGAATGATGATGTCATGTTGGAAGGAGTCTGTAGAGGACCGCCCCAAAGAGTTAAGCGTGAGCCTCTGCTTTTTAACATTTTCATTCATATTAAGTGCAGAGTCATGGAGAAAGCCCTGGCCTACGTGTTAGAAAACCTTGTGTCCAAGTCCTGTCCTGGACCCATGTTGGTTCTGAGACCCTGGACAAATTGCTTAACCACTCAGTGCCCTCAGGTAACTCTAAGACTAGACATCCCAGAACTGTTGGCAATATGTATCAGTCGGGAGCTTCCTTTACTGATGGGATCACAAATTTAGATGCCCTCTGCCCCCAGCAAAAATGACTTGGATTTAAAGGCCTGGATAATGTGCTTGTCACATTTACAGATGACACAGATCTGGGTGAGGCAATGAACACTAACATTGGATGAGAGATTGAAAATCCTTCTTGACAGACTTCAGACCAAATTAACAAGATGAGATTTAATAGGCATAAATGCAAAGTGCAAAATGTGGATTCAGAAAATGAATTACTAAGTATAAGATCAGCTATTAAACACTTCTGGACTTTTCTTTGGTTATAAGCTCCATATGGATCTATAGAGTGATATGCTAGCTGAGAATGTTAATGGAATCATATGGTACCTTAAGAGAAGCATATAATGGACTTTATAGTTCTGTTGTACCAGGTTGGCATCGCCTTTCAGAGGCCCGGCCGTCTGCACAGGGTTGACACTGCCCCTCCACCCTCACGCTCATTCTTTGTTGTAATGTATTTTTTTTAGTATAATAAAAAAATGATCATACATGAAACTGCAGATCTATTATGTACAACCTGCAACTCCTTTGAAACATATAATAAAGTCATTGTGTAAATTTTTTCCCTTTTCTCTCCCCTCCCACCACTTTACAGATGACTACCATATACTATATGTATATATATGTAAAATCGTTCCATATAGACTTCTATTCATCAATTCTTTCTCAGGATGCAGATAGCATTTTCTTTCCTATGTCCTTTGTAGTTAATTTGCATATTTATAATAGCCAAAATGACTTAGTTGTTCAATATTGTTCTTAAAAAAGCATTGCTGTTCTCTTGCCTCTGATCATTTCACTCTTAGTTATTTCATGCAAGTCTGTGTTTTTCTAAGATCATCCAACTCATCATTTCTTATAACACAATAGTATTCTATCACAATCACACCACAACTTGTTCAGTCATTCCCCAATTGATGGGCATGCCCCTAATTTTCATTTCAATAAGAGTTACATTCACACCCAGTTTTTATAGATTGGGAAACCAAGACCTGACTACATGGCCACCATTCTCTGACTACTTCTTAAAGAGGCTTATTCACTTAATGAGCTTTACCTCCTTCTAAGTGAGTACCTGAAAAAGTCAGCCTAAAAAGGCCACGATTCCCCATTGCATCCTGGGCCATTACCAGTCATCCTGATGAATATCTGGTCACTGAATCCAGATGGTTTAGGAGGAGAAAGTGAGATTGATGATCTTGAACAGCCCTTCCTCACTCAAAACAAAGTCAAGTGCAAGTCACGTCATCGTTTCTCTGATGTCATGGTCTTCTTCGAAAATGAAGGACGAACACAGATAGATAGACTGTTGGTCAGACATCAGGAGCGTTGTGTTCAGTTGGGGGTGTCATATTTTAAGGACAATGATAAATTGTAGAAGATTCAGAGCAAAACAACCAGAGTGGTAAATGGCCTTGAGTTCAGCCATATAAGAATTGGTTGAAAGAATTAGGAATATCAAACCTGGAGAAGATGCAGGGCAGGATGTTTGGGCGGGGGAAGAGGGGTGGATGGAGCATGACAGTTACTTTCATGGTCATAAAAGTCTTCATATGAAGGAAGAATAAGACTTATTCTGCTCAGTTCCCAGGGGGCAGAATCAGGAGCCACAAAGAGGCATATTTAGGCTAAATATAAGGAAAAAGCTTACTAACAACGGGAGCTGTCCTAGAGTGGAATGGCTTGAGGAGGTGGTAAGTTTCTGCTCTTGGGAAGTCTTCAAACAAAGGCTGAAAGACCTCATGGAGGATTGTATAGAGGACATTCTTGATCAAGCCTGAGAGTCACTTTCAGAATCTGAAATTCTGAGACTCTGTGATTGGTGCTGGGTGCCCAGTGCAGATCACTGGCCCAGCCTGGACTTTCCTTTTCTAAGGAAGGAGAATGGGGGTGGGGTCTTTCATGGCTGAAAGTACATCAGGTCAGTACCCTGAATTTTTATGGTATCTCTTCTTTCTTCCTGCACCCCCCCCCCCCGAATATCATCTGGAAAGCCCTTCAGAATTTCCCAGAAGAAAGGGGTCTACTGAATGAGCTTTATCTGGCATCTGAAGAATGAGTTGAGAAAATAGGCAGAAATAGGCAAGGTGACAGGCTGATGGAAGTGCCTTGTTTCATCATCTTTGTTTCTTTCCTAATACACATTGGAGAGCAGCATAGGAAGGAGCTGGAGTGCCCATCATGCTCAGTTCCATTGGATCTAGAATCAGGAAACCGTTTCAAATCTTACCTCTGCTTCTTTTTGCTAGAAGGACCTTCAGGAAGTCACAACCTCCATGAGGTTCAATTTCCTCAACTGTAAAATGAAGTGGTTGGACCGGAGGCCCTCTGAGGTCTCTTTCAGTTCAAGATCAATGATCCCTGCTCCTATGACTCATTCTATATATGGGGAAACTGAGGCCCAGAGAGCTGAAGTAGCACATTTTAGATAGGGCTTTAAAGTTTGCCAAGTGTTCTATGAATATCATCTCATTAGAGCCTCACAGCACCCCCTGGGGGTAGGTATTATATTTTGCAAATGAGATAAATAAGGTTCAGAGTCTGTATAACCGTCCGTGTTAGGGACTTGCCCATAGTTACTTAGCTCATAAATGTTAGACGTCCATGTCTCCCACTTATACCATTTATCTATGCCATCTCTGCATAAAATTGTAGCACCTCAGAGTTGGACGTGACCCCAAGGACCATCTTTTCCAGCCTGTGCCTGGCCAAGTATCTCCTCTCCAGTGTCCTGAACTGGTGGTCATCTGAGGACCTCCAGTGAGGGGGAATGCATGACCTCTGGAGGCAAGCAATTGTGTTTTTTTTATGCTGTGTATCACTATCTTTTGTTTCTATAATATCTTTATTTCTAAATATAGCCTTTCCCCTTTTTCTACCCAATGAACCATTCTTGTAACAAAGGATAAGAAATGATGGAAGAGGGGAAAAAAGCAGTTTAACAAAGCCATTGATTGAGTCTGATGGTATAGGTAATATTCCATACCCATAGTCCTCTACCAGAGACAGCTGGTGGCACGGTAGGCAGACTACTAGGTCTGGAATCAGGAAGACCTGAGTTCAAATCTGGCCTCAGTCACTTCTGAGCTATATGCCCCTGGGCGAGTCACTTTACTTCTATTTGCCTCAGTTTCCTCAACAGTAAAATGGAGGTAACAATAGCACCAACCTTACAGGTTTGTTGTGAGGATCAAATGAGAAAATATTTATAAAAAGTACTTGGCACAGTGCCTGACATATAGCAGGCATGTAATAAATGTTTGATAACTTCCTCTATCCCTCCCTCCCTTCCTCCCTCCCTCCCTCCCTCCCTCCCTTCCTCCCTTCCTCCCTTCCTTCCTTCCTTCCTTCCTTCCTTCCTTCCTTCCTTCCTTCCTCCATTCCTCCCTCCCTCCCTCCCTCCCTCCCTTCCTTCCTTCCTTCCTTCCTTCCTTCCTTCATTCCTCCCTCCCTCCCTCCCTTCCTTCCTTCCTTCCTTCCTTCCTTCCTTCCTTCCTTCATTCCTCCCTCCCTCCCTCCCTCCCTTCCTTCCTTCCTTCCTTCCTTCCTTCCTTCCTTCATTCCTCCCTCCCTCCCTCCCTTCCTTCCTCCCTCCCTCCCTCCCTCCCTCCCTTCCTTCCTTCCTTCCTTCCTTCCATCCTTCCTTCATTCCTCCCTCCCTCCCTCCCTCCCTCCCTTCCTTCCTTCCTTCCTTCCTTCCTTCCTTCCTTCCTTCCTTCCTTCCTTCCTTCCTTCCTTCTTTCCTTCCTCCTTAATGCAGTACCTGGAATATAGTAGGTGCCGTATAAATATTTGTCCCTTTCCCCTCCTTTACCTCTGCACAGAATGGAGGAAGGTGCATTCATTCTCTGAACTTTTCTCCTGGGCCAATGTCTTGGTTATTACAATTGTGAGGCGTTCCATTTCATTTTGTAGTTCCTTCTGTTTATATGGTTACAGCCATACTGTTCTCCCGCTTCTGCTCCTTTATTCCGCATGATTTTGTACAATTTTTCCCATGCTTCTCTAAATGAATGAAAGAAAAGGCATTTCTTAAGTACTTAGCATATACTGGTTACTGTACTAAGTGCCAGGGGCCCAGAAACAAAAGCAAACCCTATTCCTGCCCTCAAAGAGATTATGTTCTCATGAAGAAAGATAAGACCTATAGGTAGGAAAGAAGGATGATTTGACCTGGGAAGTCATAAGGAGAATGAATGGAACGATAGGGCAGCCTGCTGAATTCTTCATGTTCATTGTATCTTATGAACTATAATGTTCTATTGTGTTCATGTTCATGCCCCCATCAATGGGCAGCCCATCTCATTAGGAAGCTTTTTGCCCAGCAGAGCCAAGCAGAAGGCTAATCCTCTTATGTGAGAGACCTTGACAGTCCTTGAAGACAACTATCCCGTCCCCCATAAATCTTCACTTCTCCAGGCTAAGAATCCCCAGCTCCTTCAGCTCCTCTTTAATTGTCACCTAGTTAGGAGAGCCGGGCTTAGAGCTCAGGTATCCTTAGCCCCTGTGGATGATAAACCACAGGACCTCTTAAACATAATGATGACGACGATGACGGTGTTGATGATGATGACGATACTGAAGCCAGCACTGGTAAAGTGCTTTAAGGTTCACAAAGCACCTTAGGAAGTAAACAAGATTTATGAAACACTTTCTATGTGCCAGGCACATACAAGCTATAAGCTCTGGTAATACAAATATAAGGAAAAAGAAAAATCATTTCTGCCCTCAAGGAGCTTACATCCTGATGAGGCAAGACAACACACAAAGAGATCTGAAAAGCATTGAGTAGGGGACATGATAATGAAGTCCAGAGAAAGTCAGGGACACGACCTGAAGTCAATAGGGAATGAAAGCAGGCCTGCCTGGACCCCTTCACAAAGTGGAAATTCTAGTGAGAACTCACCAATTTGAAAAGGCAGAGCAGGTATTACTGAGAGATATTCCAGGGTTAGCAGGTTATAGAACTGCTAGGGAGGGGTGGGGAAGCTGCAGCCTTGAGGCCACATATGGCCCTCGAGGTCCTCAAGTGCAGCCCTTTGACCGAATCCAAACTTCACTGAACAGATCCTTTTATTAATTATTCATAATTAATTATTATAAATATTCATTATTAATCCTTTTATTAATTATTCATAACTTATTAATCCTTTTATTAAGCAGATTTATTCTGTGAAGTTTGGATTCAATCAAAGGGCCACACTTGAGGACTTAGAGGGCCACATGTAGCCTCGAGGCTGCAGGTTCCCCACTACTGTTAGGATGTTCTAGGATGAGGAGGATGAGGAGTGCTAAGGGAAACTCCAAAGTGACACGTGGCATGATTTTGAAGTCCAGGAACAGTGCCAGGAGGGATTCAGATTTTACATATGTGATCTCATCTGATCCTTGCAACAATTTTGTAAAGTATAGGTACCTAAACTAAATTCAGCATTAATAGTGTGACAAAAATTCTCTGGGGATCCATTAATTAGGTGCTGCTGCTAGTCACCAAATCAACACACAGAGACAGCTATCTGTAGATTTCATTTATGTCTAGTGTGCGGACTCATCTGTATGAAAAATCAGAGAGCCCAAAGCATCAGCTTTAGCAACCTTATATTGAATGTGAATACATAAGCAGTGTGTAAAAGTGACATTTTGCAGAAAGTAAGAGGGAAAGATACGGGTATATGTGCTACAAACAAGCAACCAAAGAGGGAAGGTGCAGATATCTGAAAGCTGGTCAGAATATGAGTTGTGGCCTCTTTGCCAGCCTTGATTTTGTGGATGTTGTGACCTTCCTCAGAAGCTCAAAGGAGAGATTGGGTCAACGTCACCATCTTATCATGGTGACAAGAAGCCTGAGTCTTTCCTATCATCATCTTTCTCTTACCACAGTGACAGCAAGAGATCTGAGTTAGAAATTCTCTTGCTAGGATAGATTTGAAAAGTTGAAAAGGATGCCCTTGGTAATCTGGTTTAACACCTTCATTTGACAAACGTCCAGGGATTTAGTCCCTGTTTTCATGGCACTCGCCATCCATCAATTACCTCTTCACACAGAGGCAGCATGAATTTGGAGTCAGAGGAACTGGGTTCAAGTCTCAGTCCTCTCACTCTCTACCTGTATGACCTTAGGCAAATTGATCTCCTCCTGGGGCCTCAGTTTCCTTATCTGTAAAATGAGGGGCAGTTAGACTAGGTGACCTCTAAGATCCCTTCCATTTCAACATCTACAACCCTGTGACCAACAAAGAACATTCTGGATCTTAGTCTAATTCTGTGATCTGATAATATGTAATATTACAGAATTCACGTTCCAAAGAAAGTACTATACAAAGTCTGAGGGATAAGGTCATCATTGATCCAATGATGACCAGTTTTGTCATTTATAAGATGAGGGGATTAGACTAGACGATCTCTAAAGTCCCTTCTAGTTCTGCACCCTAAATAATACTTCCAAATCAATCCCCCTGGGTTGAGTTAATTGTGCTTGTCTGGCTGGTTGTGCTATCCTGGGAGGCCACAAGATGGCACCAAAACCCATTCACTGCTCATTAGTTCTTAACCTCCCCTTGAGAAGTCTCTTTAAAATCATAAAATTAGAGTTATAAGGGACTTCAGAGATCAACCAATTCAATATCCATGTTTTAGAGCTAAGAACATAGGACTGAGAAGAGATTTGCCCAAGATAGTTGAGTCTCAAGCAAGCAGACCATAAGTATCTTAACATGCCAGGCACAAGGATGGAAATAAAAAGACCAGATGGAAACAGTCCCTGCCTTCAGGAGCTAATGTGCTAAAGGGGATAGATAAGCTGCATAAGAATAAACTCAAGATTTGAACCCAGCTCTTCTGACTAAATCTAGTGGTCTTTCTGCTAGCTCACAGGTCCATTGTCTACCTTAAAGGTAGCTGACTTTCTCTGTTACCCAGAGCCATGTTCCAATTAGGGAAGACTTATCAAGAGGGCAAGTTCTTTTGTAACTGTATGTCAGGAATTGTGCTAAGTGTGAGAGATACAAAGAAAGGTAAGAGACAACCTCTGCCCTCAAGGAGTTCACATGGAGACAACATGCAAAGAACTGTGTACAAGCAAGCTAGAGGGAAGAATGATGATCATCACAGAGGAAAGTCACTAAAACCAAGGAGGACTGGGAAATACTTGTCAAAGGTAGGAGAAAGTGGAGACAAGAAGGGAGAGAATTCCAGGCTTGAGGGCAGTGAAAATGCCCAGAGTCAAGAGGAGTATCTTGTATGAGGAACTGTGAGGAGACCAGTGTTACCGGATCATAAGAGTATGTGCCAGGGAGGAAGGTGTAAGACTGGAAAGATGGAGGAGGGGGCAGGTTAGGAAGGCTTTAAAAGACAAACAGAGGATTTTAAAAAATTGATCCTGGAGGCGATAGGGAGTCAGTGAAGTTTACTGAATAGGAGAGTGGCGTGGTCAGACCTGTGACTTTGATAACTAGATGGAGGATGGACTGGTGTGGTGAGAAACTTGAGGCAGACAGATCCATTAGCAGGTTATTGCAATAGTCCAGATATGAGGAGATAGGGGATCTACACCAGGGAGAGAAGGGAGAATGGATCTGAGAATCATCTGTAGAAACATGAT
The DNA here is from genome assembly GCF_028372415.1 of Notamacropus eugenii. NCBI lineage: Eukaryota > Metazoa > Chordata > Mammalia > Diprotodontia > Macropodidae > Notamacropus > Notamacropus eugenii. Next base: position 51,600,432 of record NC_092876.1, read on the forward strand.
ACTTGAGTCCCTGGGAGCTGAGGAGATAGAGTAGAGGGGGAAGAGAAGGGCTCCAGGGTGGAGCCATACGTGACAGCCTGGATGAAACTTTCATAGTAATAACTGACATTTCTACGGTGCCTGAAGGTTCGAATATGCTTTACAAAGAGTACCTCCCTGGAACCTCTTGATAGCCCTGGGGGGTGTGTATTTTTGTGGATAAGGAAAGTCAAGGATAGAGAGTTGAGACCTCTCCCTGCTCATGCAACTGGAAAGTATCCAAGAGGGACAAATCTGCTTCTTGCAGACTTGGCTGGCTATCTCCAGGAGTTGAGAGTTGCCTAACCCATCTACCTAATCTCCCTAGATAACTTCCAGAAAGGATTTTCCTTGTCCTCCCAGCTATTGACCATCTGTCTGATCAAATGAGATCATATTGGTAAAGTGCTTAGTACAGTACCTGGCATAGTACTATAGGCACATAATAATTCTGATTCCTTCTCTTCCCTCATAAAGACAGAATGAGACGTCGGAATGTAGTGGCTCTGGAATCGGGGCCTTCTACCTCTGTGACCTTGAGCAAGTTGCTTGTCCTCCCCAGTCCTCAGTTTCCTTATCTGTAAAATGAGAGGGTTAGACAAGATAGCCCCGAGGCTCCTTCCAGCTTTAGATCTGTGAGCCTGTCTGTGATAAATAGGGTCATCAGCTGGAAGCCAGGAGTCCTGGGTTCGAATTCCATCACTGACTTACTGTTTAACCCTGGAAAAGACACTTTTGCAGGGAGGGTGGCATGGTAGAAGGAAGAGAAGGTTTGGAGTCAGGACTTGTTCATCCACAAAGTGGGTGGGGTGGGGTGGTGGCACTGAACTAGATAGCCTCAGAGATTCTTTCACCTCTAGATGTAGGATCCTGGGATCTCCCTTTCCTACAATCTAAATCCAGGCATTCTGTCTAACTGCTTATCTTAGTGTCTGGAACATAGTAGGGGCTTAAAGTTTATTGACTGACTGACTTAATTATGACTTAACAAAGACAAAGTGAAATCAGTCAACCAACAAGCTTTTATTAACTGTGCCAGTCACTATGCTAAGTGCTGAGGGAACCAGAACAAAATGGGGAAAAAAACCCAATGCCTGCCTTCAAGGGCTTGCATTCTAAGGGGAGAGTAGCCAGTAAGCTGCCACTTATTGAGTATGTCCCCTCCCTTCTTTGTATATTCATTTCCTCATCTGGAGAACAAGGCACTAGTGACTTTCCAAGGTCTCTTCCAGCTCTGATATCCTGTGGTTCTGTGAAGGGCTAGAAATGGAATTTGATTCATCTTAACACTTCAGTGGTAAGTGGCTCATAGTCATTGATCTGCTCTCTAGGACAGAAATCTCTAGATCAGACAATGTGTATTTTGGAGCACCTCTTCCTGACCTCCCCAGCATCCAAAGAACAACTCCACCTCCTCTTTCCAAAAATAGTGGAACTGTTCAGAATAATACTGATGGGGGGGAGTTGCTTCCATCCACAGGCACCCCGGAGAAGAACACTGTTTGTGAGCCCTGCCCCCCTGGAACCTTTTCCAACCAAAGCTCCAATGCCAAGGATTGCCAGCCTCACACCAGGTAATCCCAAAGCTCCCCTGGACAGTCTCAGGGTGAGCTGAAGAGGACCTCTCTGAGGGCAGGAGGATGGATCAGATTACCTCTGGGGGTCCCTTTCTACTTGAAGATTCTGTGGTTGAGTTAGAGATAAGGCAGAATAGTATCAGGTGCTAAACTGGGTGGTCCAGATGCAGACCTATAGGAGTTCAGGGAAGACAGTTATGTAGGATGTAATACATCCTTGCAGTAGGAAAGGCTTCCTGGAGGAAGGTGAGACTTGGAAGGCTGAGTGGAGTAGATGCAATTCTTTTCCTGTCATCTCAAAATCAGTGGCACAGCTGTCCTGAATCAGGTACCGGGGGCCTGGTCCTTTTTCTAGAGGCTGGACTATTGTCCTTCTGCCAGGAGGGATCTTCAGATTGGGTGAGGGCATAACCAGTCCTTGACCTTACCATTTGGCATACATCTTGAACTCAAGAAGGGACACTTTTTTGGTTGATTGGTCATAGTGGACTACAGGGGGTGGGATACCCTCTCTGGATTGGCACACTTGTCTGTAACTTATGTCATGTGTTACTACTTGTATGACCTTGGGCAAATTATTTAACCTTTCTGGGCCTCAGTTTCCTCATTTGTAAAATGTAAAATGACTTTGAAGTCCCTTTTAGCTCTAGAAGTAGGAATCTTGACTCTAGACTTGACTCATTTGCTCGTTTCTTCATGGGAAACGGGTGATGGGGCATGATTTCCTCCTATATTATCTCTGGGCACCAAAATTCTCTGTCATTAGTAGACAGGTACCTGGCTTCCCTTTTTCCTTATCTGTGGAATGAGCTACATAGTAAATCAGTCTCTTATTTTCCTGCCTAGGTGTACTACACCCATCAGACAGAAGGGGAATGCTACCCATGACAATGTCTGCTCTGACCTGGATCCACCAGCCTTCATCACCAGCCTACACACTATCTCCCCCACTGTCAGGATCCCAGATACTACAGACCCTTCCAACACCACCGCTAGCCCCTCTGACTGGAGTTCAACCCATGACATTGGTACTCTCTCACCATCTCTTACAGGAAGACCCAATCCAGGTAATTCTTTGTGAAGGTTCTGTTTCTGATGGAGTAGGCCAGTGGAGACCTCCCTACCCCAAAGGCAAAGGAGTCTACGGCCAGGAAGTTCCAGGTGGGGTTGGGGGAGAGAGCATTCCTCATTTATTAACATTTTCCAGGGAAATCTGAGGTCGAGGGATAGTGTGGTACAATGGAGAGAGTACTAGACTTGGGATAAGAGAACCTGAGCTTAAATCCCACTTCTGGTGCTTATGTGACTTGGGACAAGTCTCTCTGGGCCTCAGTTTACCCCATCTGTAAAATGAAGGAATTAGTTGACTTCTAGAGCTATGATCCAACAATTTAATGGTCTATAAGATGTTTTCCCTCTAAATCTATGATCCTGTGATCTTGGACACTTTGGCCTGACCCCTTAGGAACCTCTAACAACCAGAGTTGGGGGAGAGGGTAGTGTCTCTGCCTGGAACTGCAACTGATCATGGGAGGATGGGAGGTAGATTTTACTGATCTGTTTTCTTTTGGGATCAGTACATTCCTAACCCTGTCCTTCCTTCCTTCCTTCCTTCCTTCCTTCCTTCCTTCCTTCCTTCCTTCCTTCCTTCCTTCCTTCCTTCCTTTCTTCTTTTCTTCCTTCCTTCCTTTCTCCCTCCCTCCCTTCCTTTCTTCTTTCTTTTAAAAGCATTCTCTATATATAGGTTTTTATATTCCTTTATATATTTCTAATCCTTCTCTACACAGAGAGCAAATAAAAAAGAAAGAGGAAAACAGATCAACAAAAATAGTGGACGCATGGTCTGATATGACCACATATGCATTGTTCTGCATCCATAGTTCCCTGCTTCTGCAGAGAAGGAGGGGAGGTCCAGCCTTTTCTTTTCATAGGACTAATGAATGGATACAAAGTGGCATCATGGAAAAGGTCTAGCCTTTTCTGTCTTTTCTGACAGAGTCTGATCTGTCATTGAATTCTGGTTCTGGCTGAATTTGGGAGTCATTGTACTTTTCTGGGCTTCAGTTTCCTTGTCTGTAAAATGCAGGAGTTGGCCTAGATTAGAGCTTCCTAACTCAGGGATCCATAATGCCCCAAAGAGTCTATGGATAGATTTCAGGGAGTTTATGAACTTGGATAGGAAAAAAAATTCAAATCTTTATTTCAGTATGATTGATTTCCTTGGGTAATTTTGTGAATTTTACTTTATTCAATTAAAAACATCATCTGAGAAGTGATCCATAGGCTTTAACAGAAGGACCATGACAATCACATGAAGGTTAAGAGATCCTGGACTAGATGATCTCCATGGATTCCTGGCTCCCAAATCTGTGGTCCTTCAGGAATCTGAGAACAAGAAAGCCCAGCATGGACAGTGCACTGTTGGTGGACCCATGAATGGGTACAGTCATTCTGGAAAACAATCTGGAATTATACATAAAAGTTATTAAGCAGTGTACACCCTTTGATCCAATGATTACTGTAAGGTCTATACTCAAAAAAGATCAAAGAAAGACGAAAAGATTCTACCTGTACAAAAAATGTTTAAAACAATTCTTTTTGCGGTACTGTAACAAACAAACAGAATGGAAATTAAGGGGTGCCCATCAATTGAGGAATGGATGAATAAAGTGTAGCATATGAATATGATAGAGTACTCTTGTATTGTAAGAAACGAGAAAATAGATGATTTCTAATATACCTGGAGAGACTCTTTATAGGAACTGATGCAGAATGAAGCAAGCATTGTAAATTTCATCAAAATGAACAATTTTGAAGACTTTTATAAACTGATGCAGAATGAAATGAGCCGAACCAGGACAACAATTTATACAGTAACAGCAGAATTATAAAGACAAACAAATCTAAAGCTGTAAGAACTATGATCGATCCACTGAGCATCCATGAATCCAGAGGACTGATGATGAAACACGATCTCTACCTTCTGATAGAGAGGTGAAAGATTCAGGGTACAGAACAAGATGTGTATTTTTTGAACACAGCAAATGAGAAGATTTATTTTGTTAACTATATGCATTTGTTGCAAGGAATTTGTTTTTCTTTTCTCTTTTTTTCCCAGTGGGGTGGGGGTTGGGAGGAAGAGAAAATTTTCTTTTCATTAAAAAAAAAAAAACCACTTTAAAAATGGAAAGATTGGGGAATTACAGGTGTGAAATGTTGTATGAACTTTCAAATGAGGTCAATGTATTGTTAGTTTGGTAGAACTGTCACAAGATAAGGGCAATTTGGAAAAGTTTGTAATATAAGAATAAAATACGTCAATACAACAAAAGAGAGAAGGGAAAAGGAGGGAGGGAGAGGGAGGAGAGAAGAGAGAAAGAAAGAGAGAGGGAGGAGAGGGGGAAGAGAGAAAAGAGGAAGAAGGAAAGAGACAGAAAGACAGAAATAGAGAGGAGAGAGACAGAGACAAAGAAAGGTGGAGAAGGGAGAGAGAGAGAGAGAGGCAGAGAGAAGAGAGAAAAAGAGGAGACAGAGATAAGAAAGAGAGAGGAGAGAAACAGACAGAGAAAGAGATAGAGCAAAGTGGTCCAACAGACCTACCAGGGGCTTGATTGGGTTGGGTTGAAAAGGCTTACCCTCTAGTAGTGGTGTCAGGGAATTTCTTCCCCCGATTTTATGGAGATTGGAATGGAGCCAGCAACTGAGAGAAAGTCTTGGACCTGTTCTTGTGTTACAGGTTCTGAGTCTCTTTTCTGGGTGGTGACTGTCTTTGCTGTGATGCTTGGCTTTATTCTATTCCTGATCTGCCAGCAGAGGGCCTGCAGGAAGGGGATTCTGCAGAGTGAGTTCATGTTCTGTCCCATGGAGCCGCTGGCAGTGGAGAGTGGGCAGGAGGAACTGATGGAGTCCGGTGGAGAGTCCATATTGAGCATGGTTCCCAGCTTGGGACACTGGGTTTTCATATTGTGGTGATATGGAATGATCATGAACTTAGAGGCGAGCAGGAGACCTCAGTTCTATCCTGGACTCTTCCTTTGCTAGATAGGTACCCCATGGACAAGGCACTTTATCTGTCCAGGACTTCAATTTTCTCATCTGTGAAATGGGGGTGGCAAGAAGATTTGCTCTACAGTCAGAGGCCCTGGGTTTAAATCCCACCTCTGACTCTTGCTAGCAGCTCAGTGACCTTGGCTGCTGAACTGCTCTGGGTCTGTGGTTCTTCATCTGTAAAATGAGGAGTTCAGACCAGATGGCTGATGTGGAGGATCCTGTCATTCATTCCTATGCATTGGCTACCTCCTTGTTGCAAGGGAAGCACTTTGTAACCCTTAAAGCCCTTATAGAAATTGGTATTATCATTATCAGTACTATTCTTTACCCCTGCTCCTGCCCATAAGATTCTAAAACAGGGAGGGTCTGTTTGTGTGGCCTCAAGGCCTCAGGTTCCCCACCCCTGTAGAAGGACCAAGAACTGACCCCTGCAGGTTCCTTGTCTTATCTTTCAGAGCTTCATCTGCATTCTGGTCAAGCCTTCCAACCCAAGGTCATGACTACGGGTAAGTAGAGGCAGGAGGTATGTGGGCAAATGGAGGGAGAGAACATTGACTGAACAGGAGGAGTATGACCTTGAGCAGAATCCTGCCTCTCTCTGGGACTCAACTATCCCTGCTATAAAATAAAACAAGGTAGCTGGGGATGGAACGGGCAGGGAAAGGGAGAGGAAATGACTGGTTGGAGTCAATGAACTCCTATGGTCCTGCCTCCCCTACCCCCAGCACGCTTCCTTGAGAATCATTTTGCTGAGGGATAAATTTTTTAAAAATTTAAAAAATTTTAAAGCCCATCTCAGTATTCATTCTTTCTCCTTTTTACACTTAGCACCATCCCAGATAACTCATTCATTTTCTTTCATTCATTCATTTGCTCAACAAATTTTTGTTAATTTAAGTCAATTAAACTCGACAAGCATTTATAAAAGCTCTACTATGTGCCAGGCACTGTGCTAGGTTCTGGAGATACAAAGATAAAACCACCATCATCCCAGTCCTCAATGAGCTTCTGTTCGATTTGTTTACTACCACAGGTACCTAGACAGGGAAATAGACCTTATATATAAGTAATTTCCACACAGCAAGTTAGTAAGTGGAGGGATCAGAAAAGACCTTTTCTAGGAAGTGGCATCTGAGCTATACGTTGAAAAAAAAGAGATTTTCCCCTTGAAGGGATCATAAGAATTAAAGATGAGGAGGGACTTGCAAAGGCCCAGAGGTGGAAATTTGAGGGATATATTTCAGGAACATCAAGAAGACTGACTAAGTTGTTGGTTCAGATTATAGTTTATCCAGGACTGAGCTCACTGGGAAGTTTCTATTAGTTTGTCCAGAGTCCAGAACAAATGCACAGCCAAAGACCTTCGGGTCCTAATCTGCTGGATGTGATTGTGCAATTGAGGAAGCTAATGAGGTCTTGGATGGCATTAAGAAGCCTTTCTTCTAGACACAAGGTGGTATGATAGTCCCAGTGTACCCTGCCCTGGTTAGACCACTGATGGAGTAGTGTGTTCAGCTCTGGGTACTCTGGTAGGATGGGCATTGATGAGCTGGAGATCATCCCAGAGGAGGGCAATCAAGGCCCTCAAGTCCATGCCATGAAAAGACAGGTAGAAGTTACTGAGCATGTTTGACTTGGAGAGAATTTAGAGGGGATGCCATTTTCAAGGGGTTGAAGGGCTGCCACTTAGAAAAGGATGGATTAAATTAGGCAGCTTGATAGCATAGAGTTCTGGATTTGGCATCAGGATGTATCTGAGTTCGAATCCTGCCTCCAACACGTACTGGGTATATGACCCTGCACAAGTCACTTAACCACTTTCTGCCTTCATTTCCTCATCTATAAAATGGAATAATAATAGCACCTCTATCTCAGGGATGTTATAAGGATCAAATGGAGTAATACAGGTGAAGTTTCATATAAACGCTTGCTATTATTATTACCCTTCTCCGGCCCAGAGAGGAGACCTCGGATTCAGGAGTAAAAGTTGTAAAGGGGCCAAGTTGGGTTTGAGGTCAGCCTCCCAACAGTGAGACCTGGCCTAACATGGACAGGGTGACCAGGAGCGGGGTAGGTTTCCTCTCACTAGGAACCAGCAGAGGTTGATACAGGTTATACTAGGTGACCGCTAAGGTCCTGGTATTTTCAGCTTTCGCTGCCATTCTAGGCAGGGGGGCCATCACTTGACCAGTCAGAGGTCCTGGAATCTGGGCTGTTTTAGAGCCATTCACCCTTGTCCAGGTTTTTGACATAGAATCAAAACATGTCAAATTTCCCATTCATGTACTTTGAATCTGACATTACCTAGTTTCACAATCAGATACTTCTGTTTGGTCAGAAAGGGGGATTTTGGGCTTTTGAAGGGCCCTAGCTTTTTTTTTTCCCCACGAACTGGCAGGCTGAGAATCTCCTTAAAGCAATTGCTTTCTTTCTTCAGTTCTTATTGAAATTAGAATTTCCACTGCAGTTTTATTTTTTTTTTCTCTCATTTGCAGTGTTGTTGCAGAATAACCTCCTTTTTTAAATAAAGCTGAACATGTGACACCATTAAATACTTGGACATTGTAAGTGAGACATTCCTGGCTCAGTCCTTATTGGCCTTGTCCAGGGCCTTGTGGACAGTAGCCCCACAAACCTGGAAAATGAGCAGGACATCACAACTTGGTATGGGTTTATATGGTGCGGTGGAAATACCCTGACTCTAGAGTCAGAGGGTCTGGATTCAAAACCTGCCTCTGATGCTTACTACCTGTGTAGGTTTGGGCCCTTTCTGGGCCTCAGTTTCCTCATGTCACACAATCATAGATTCAGTGGTTGTGAGGGACGTCAGAGACCACATAGTTTGCCACTTTTTTGGAGCAAAATCTCTCTCGTGTCACAGGATAATAGATGCAGAGGTAGAAAGGGCCAAGTCTTCTAGGCCAACCTTCACATTTTGCAGATGAGGAAAGTGAAACTAATTAATGAAGTAACTTAGCTACAAAGTGTCACAAGTAGGAAATGAACCCAGTTCTCCATTACTCCAAGCTCAACGTTCTCTACATCCTGCTGGGCTGCCTCTCACGCGACCAAATGAGGGAAATTATCCCCATAGTCCATCCCAGCTTGAAATCTATGATTCCCTGATGCTCTTTAGCACAGGGAAGCTGTCTTGGGAGTTGAGACTAATGAGATGAGCTCTCTTCAGACCTGGATTGTTACAGTGGTCCCAGAATTGGTCTCCCTTTCTCTAATCTCTCCTCTCTCCAAACAGCTGATACATTTTGATTTTCCTAAAGTACAGATCTGACCATGACATTATTTTGTTCGCTATAGTTCTGTGGCTCTTTGAAGGGTCAAACTGCTCTGTGTGGCATTTAAGCATTTTATAACCCATCCCCATTCTATCTTTCCAGTCTTATGACATATAATTCCCTTCAAAGTTGAGTCAAATCAATAAGCATTTATTAAGCATCTACTATCAATCAATGAACATTTATCAAGTAGCTACTATGTTCCAGAGACTGTGCTAAGTGTTGGAAATTGAAAGAAAGGCAAAGGCAGTCCCTGTGCTCAAGGAGTTCACGGTCTAAAGAGGAGAAAAACAGGCAAACACAATAGAAACTGGATGAATTCTAGATAATCTCAGAAGGAAGGCGCTGGCATTTGAATGCACTAACAATAGGGACTGGGAAAGGTCTTTTGCAAAAGATGGCATCTGAGCTGAACCTTAAAGCAAGCCAGGGAATCCAGGAGGCAGAGACGAGAAGGGTGGGTATGGAGAATAGTTGGTGAAATGCATGGAGTCAAATGATGGAGGAACAGCACAGAAGCCAGTGTCACTGGATTGTGGAGTACAGGGAAGACTGGAAAGGTAGGATGGGGCTAGGGCTTTAAAAGGGAATCAGAATTTTGTATTCTGGAGATGATAGAGAGTAACTGGAATTTATTGAATAGGAAAATAACATGTTCATATCTGTCCTTTAGGAAGACCATTTTGACAGCTGAGTGGAGGATGGACTGGAGTTAGGGGAGACTTGAGGCAAGGAGAGCAACCAGTGTCAGAGGAGAGAAGAGATGTATATGAGACATGTTGCTGAAGTAGAATTGACAGGACTTGGTAACAGACTGGATGTAGGTGAGAAAGACTGGGAATGACACTTGGTTTGTGAGCCTGGGTGATTGGAGGATGATGGTGCCTTCAACAGTAATAGAGAAGTTAGGAAGAAGGAAACATTTTTTGCAGGGGAATATGAGTTCAGTTTTGGACATGTTGAGTTTAATTAGTCAGTTGACATGCCTAATAGGCAGTTGGAGATTGCCAAGACTGGAGGTTGGCAGAGAGGTTAGGGTTGGAGAGATAGACTGAAGAATCATCAGTATCTAGATGACAAAAGAACTGTGGGAGCTGATGAGATCACCAAATGAAATAGAATAGAGGGTGTAAGAAAAAGGGACCAAGATGGAACCTTGAGCATCCCCCATGATTAGTGGGCACACACACTCCAGTTCGGCCAAATGTGCCTCTTTGTTTCTTGCATTTACCATCTGAAGGGCTATTACTACAGTCCTGGCTATATATAGCAGTCCTGTGTGCCTGGAATGCACTCCCTTCTCATCTCCTTGGTTTATTTCATTCATGCGCCTTATCATTTCCCTCTCCCCAAGCTGCTGGTACTTCTCCTTCCAAGTTACTTTGTATCTACTTTGATACAAACCAGTACACCATTACAATGTAAATACCTTGAGGACAGGGACTGGATATATACTGTATATGTGTGTACGTGTGTGTGTATGTGTATGTATATGCCTATGTCCTTGGCTCTTCCTGTGGTTCTTTTTTAAATACTAAATAATAACTGTTTCTCTTTTACCCAAGAACCCTGAAGGTCTTCCCCTTCCAGTCTGACTTTTTTTATTTATTAAAGGGTCCATCCCTTGAGTAACCATTTAAAGAGACCTATTCACTGAATGGGCATTGTCTCACTAAAAGTGAGAACCTGAAAAGGCCTTAGCCTAAAAGGGCCAGGGTCTCCCATTGCCTTCTGGGCCATCCCTAGTCATCCTGATGAATGTCTGGTCACTGGACCCAGATGGCTCAGGAGAAGAAAGTGAGGTTGGTGACCTTGCACAGCCCTCCCTCGCTCAAATCAAAGTCAACTTCAAGTCATGTCATCATCTACCTGATGTCATGGTCCTCTTCGAACTGAAGAACAAACACAACAACCTGATTAACCAATGTTTGTTCATGGATTAAGAGAGAGGTGAAGGGGAGATGGGAATTTATTTTTCAAATTTCACACTAGAATTAGAAATCTCTTTGAATTTGAGAGAGGTAAAATTTAGACTAAATAAAAGACTGCCTACTTGACATGATCAGAGTACATTGTCATAACTGATAATTATATAGCCCTTAAGTACATTATTCCATTTTGTTGTTGTGTGCATAGAAAGAGATACCTTTTTTAAAGAACTTTGCAAACCTTATGTAAATGCCATTATCAATTATTATTTTTCTCATTTGAACTATATATCAACTCTGTGAAGCCAGTACTAGAGTTAGGATTCTTTGCCTGGCATAATGGTTGAATAGGCCAGGTTGACTAGCACATTTTACAGATGAAGAAACTAAGTCCCAGAGGTGAAGTGACTTGCCCGAGGTCACATGGACATGAACCCAGTTCTCCCTGATTACGTGCCCATTATTGTATTCACTATGACAGGCTGCCTCTCAGAGTCAGTCAACTGAGGAAATTGAACTAAAATTCGATCAGGCAGGCACTATTACTATCTCATTTTATAGCTAAGCAGAAACATACTAAGTGACTTGTCCAGAGTCACACAGCTAGTAAGCATCAAAGGCAAGATTTGAACTCAAATCTTCTTAGCTCAAGGTCCAGCGCTCTTATCTACTCATCATCTTCAAATGAAACATTGTGTGTAAATCATTTCATAAACTTAAAATGCTTCAAAAAAGTCAGATATGATGTCCAGAAGTTGTATCTACCCTTAAAATATGAAGATTTCCCATCATTCATGAATAGAGTGCTGGACTTGGCCTCAGGAAGATCTGGGTTCAAATCCTGCCTAAACATGACTTTGAGTAAGTCACCAAACCTCTATTTGTCTCAGTTTCCTCATCTGAAAAAAACCAAGGATGGTAATATCCCTTGTGTCCTACTTACAGGATTGTTGTAAGTTTCAAATGAGATGATGCTGGTTAAGTGATTTCCAACCTTTCAATGTCTTTGGGGAAGCAACCTGGATTAGTGAGTGGGTGGCTTGAAAGCTGGGAAGACCTCTGACACATCCTGGCTGTGTGACCCTAGGCACGTCCCTTCGTGCCTCAAGGCTCCAGGAAACCTTAAAGACAAGTTAGAAAATGAGGCGTCAGTCTGTACGGTTGGCAGGGGAAGTGTCCTCACTTTGAACTTCCCTTTGTTAATGGCATCACACGTTCCTTTCCTTGGATTGTCAGGAAATGATGATGGTCATGGTGGTGATGTAGAGGAATACATCACAGACTTTTTTTGAAGGGGAATTACTACCATATTTCCAACATTGGTAGCAATATGGGAATAATAAATGAGTGAATGAATAAAGCATTTATTAAATGCTTACTGTATTCAGAGCACTGTGCTAAGCATCGAGGATACAAACAAAAAAGTGAGATAGTTCCTTCTCTCAAGGAGGAGACAACTCATGTGGAAGGTTTTGGGTGCAAGTCAAATGACAAGTTCCCAGGTTCTTGGGGTGCAGCAGCAATAAAGGAGAAACTGATTTCTTTAGTGCCATCTTCACTGATAAAATCATATCAATTTCTTACGTTGAATCATCTGACAGAGCCCAGGACTATGGTGGCGAGAACTTTGTTTTCTAGATTTTCCATAGAATAAGCATGTGAAGCCCTAAGGGGACTACTTGGAAAAGGTTAATACTCATTTCCTGTATTTTAAGTTCTAAATTCACATTATAATTATGATGTTATAATGTTATCATTTTAATCACATCATAGAAATTCAGAAAGGTTTTAGTTAAGTATTTGGAGAAGAGATCGATTGAGGGATATAGAGCTAATATAAAGGAAGATTTGGGCTAGATACATCACTTACCTTAGAGATTAAGATCAGTGTCAGCTGGGACCTCTCTGGTTCTTTGCTACTTCCATCGAAGACAGATTCCTGTGCTTCTAAGATGCTGCCTACACTTTTTTAAAATTAATTTTTCAGCCAACAAGTATTCATTTTCTCTCCCTCTCACTGCTTCCAGCTAGTTTCCTCCATGGTACCAGTTGGGGTTCTTACTAATGGTGCTGCCAAGAAATTGAGCAGGAGTTGTAATCAGAGGTCCTGGGTTCAAATCCCACCTGTCTTTGTGACCTTGGGCAAGTCTCTTTACTTCTATGGGCATCAGTTTTCTCCTCTGTAAATGAAGGGGGTTGGATTTGATGACCTGTGAGATCCCAGCCAAGTCTAGGTTCCTATGCTCCTCTCAGTTTTTTCCTTTATAAAATGAAGTGTGACTAGTCGACCAACCTCTAAATCTGTGCTCCACCAGGATCTCTGTGGGAACTTACTGAAGATGATTCTTTTGTTTGTATTCTAGGTTACAGCCCCAGGAAAAATTGCCAAGTAAGTCAGCCTTCCCCTGGGCAAGAATCCCCTAAATCTTTCCCTTCCAAAAACAGCTTCCACCAGATCCCCTTGGCATTCCATTGAGGGTTAACAGACTTCCCCAAATCTCTTCTGGCCTTCTGGAGTGAGGGAGCCTATGTTTGGATTCCTGAGCTGGGAGCTGTCCAGCCTTTATTCACTCACCCAGTGTGCCTGGCCCTGGCCTGAGACTCCTTGTCTTTGCCCCTGAGGTAGAAGGGTCTGAGTCTGAGGAGGGCTTTCTCCTGCAGGTCTGGAACTGATGCCAGGAACCTAAGCCGCAAGTGCTGGCTTATCCCACTGGGGTTTTCCAGGATGAAGTGGCAACCAGCCATCTGCTGATACTGCCTCACTCCTTATTTTTCAGCTCATGGCTGAAGCTTTTCTGGGGAGGGACCTAAGCAGAGTCCAGAGAGCCCAGGGTGAAGACACCATTTTCTTGTCTCCTTCCCTTCACACATGGTCCAGGGACCTTTTTGGCTGGTGAAAGGAAGGAAGAAAAAAAGCAAGCAAGCACTTATGAAGTACCTAATATGCGCCAGACGCTTTACAAACATGATCTCATTGTATCCTCACAGCAACCATGGGAAATAGTTACTACTGTTATTCCCCATTTTACAGTGGAGAAGACTGTAGACAAACAGAGGTTAAGCGTTTTGTTCAGGGTCACACACCTAGTAAGTATCTGAGGGTGGATTTGAATTCAAGTTTTCTAGACTCCAGGCCTAGAGTTCCATCCACTACACCAGCCTAGGGAGTAGTCAGTCCTAGGAACCTAGAGCATCCCTCTCTCCTGATGTATCCCAACCTGCCACCAGCCTGAGCCTTGGGCTACCCTGAATTGGACTGATTGGGAAAGGGGTTATTCCTCCCTCCTCAGGGTCAGAAGAGGGTGATGGAGCTAAGAGATGGTGACCTGGGAGGTCAGGGTTTAAGTGAGCCTGCCTGGGAGGTGGTAGGGAGTTTATATTCTTAAACCAAGCAAGCTTGTGAGGAGACTTGGGGACAGGGCAGGCTAAAGGGAAGGAAACTGGATTGTAGTTGCAGCTTTGAACTTCCTGCCCTCAGAGGCTCTGTTCTCTTGACTCTTCTCTCCTTTCCTTTTCCCCTTTCCTTCTCTTCCCCCTCCCCCCACCATGGGAGTACCAGTAAGGGCTGCCTTGACCTCCACTGCAAGGACCTTGGCATTACTTTTTTTTTCTAATTTGAAGATTGAATATCAAGAATGGGGGAGGGCAAGGGTGTCATAACCTATTATGGTGGTAATCAGTCCCCTACTTCCCCCTGCTCTCTAGTCAAGAAGATTAAGGCTTATAAAATTTATTTCCTAGTCAAGACCTGCCTGGGGTGGAGTGAAAGTTGTCTGGGCAAAGTCTAGCTTCATCTAGGATTCTCTGGAGTAGGAATTAATCCTTGGTTAATAAAATGTCAGAGCTGGGAGGAGTCTTAGAACCCAGAATATCAGAGCTGGGAGGGCCCTTAGGACAGAGAATGTCAGAGTTGGGAGGGCCTTTAGAACACAATGTCAGAGCTGGGAGGGCCCTTACAACATTGACTGTCAGGGCTGGGAGGAACTTTAGAACACCGACTGTCAGAGCTGGTTCCCATAGTTTCCCTTTCTCTCAATCCCTAGTCCTCATTGTACCCCTGTTGTGTGCCCGTGCCTGGGCTATGCTGCATCACAATCCCTGGCCTTGGGGAGCTTTCAGTCTAGTTGAGGTGACAGGACACCCAGACATGCTCGTGAAATAATTGGATTCAATAAGATATCATGTGATCAAGTGCTCAGCCATGGCACACTGTGGTCTCTAAGGGCTACCTTTGGAGAGGTAGTGCAGAACATTGGCTAGGGAACTCAACTCGGAGTCAGGAAGATCCAAGTTCAGTTCCTGACCTAGATACTGACTACTTGTATGAGCCTGGGCAAATCACTTAACCTTTCCCAGCCTCATTTTCCTCATCTGTAAAATGAAGGGGATTGGACTCAAGGGCCTCTTAGGTGCCTTTCCATCTCTAGGTCTAGAGCTGTTTGACTCTAGGCTAGGACAAGTCACTTAACCTCTCTTTGCTTCAGTTTATTCAGCTGAAAGTTGGAATACTAATAGCATCTGCCTAACTGAGTTGCTATGAAATTAAAATAAGATTTTAAAAGTATATATGTAAATATATATATAATATAGATTATATTCACTATATGTGCATATTATATACCTGCACACACATACACACACACACATATATGGCTAGCTACTCCAGACCACACTAATCTCTAAATAGTAATATTAATAGCAATAGCTAATATTCACATATTTGCAAATATATACATGCATGCATGCATACATACTATGAGCAACTAGGTGATTCAGTGGATAGAATCTGGTCCTGGAGTCAGAAAGACCAGAGTTCAAATCTGGCCTCAAACACTAGCTGTGTGTCCCTGGGCAAGTCACTTAACCTTTTTTGCCTCATTTTCTTTATCTGTAAAATGAGCTGGAAAAGGAAATGGTAAACCACTCTAGCACCTATGCCAAGAAAAACCCAAATAGAGACATGAAAGATCCAACACAACTGAAAAATGATCAAACAACATATATACATTATATGTGTGTGTATATGTATATACATATATATGCACTATACATACATACTATATGTATAGCATGTATACGTACATATACATATATTTTACCAAGCTAAAAGCTTGGTTCTGACAGAAGTGGATGTAGCCCCCAACCCTATCCTCCTTAGACCAAAGTTCTTAAACCATCTGGTTGGTGTTCCTAGCCTTAGTTTGGGTCCTTCTTATCCCAAGAGTCATATCGGGTTCCCTCATTTTTCAACCCTATGTCGTCTATGTCAGCAGCCCAAGAGTCTTCCAAAGAATGCCGAGATCTCTGAAAAGCAAGGGTTAATGAGTAGTCCCCCTGCTCTGGAGACAAACAACCATGTGACCTCCTGCTCCAAGGAACCCATTGGCCTGGATCTGAATGTTACTGAGAATGTTGGCCCTGGGGACATTCCTGAGCCCAGGGCCACGGTGGAACACACTAATAACCAGATTGGTGAGTCACTGGGGTTCTGGTACATAAAACTGTCTGGTTGGGAAGAGCTGAGACCTTGACACAGGAAAACTTCATTAGCAAGTGAAAGAGTCAGTGTGGGACAAAGATTGTTCACCATTTTAGCCTTGGTAGTGGGTTATCTGGGTTCCAACTCAGCTCTAAAACTTACTTCAGTGTTAGGCAAATCAGTTACTCTCTCTGGGCCTGTTTCTTCCTTCACAAAATGAGAGTATTAGACTGGATGAGAGCTTGAGAAGGCAGGAGAGGTCCTCTCATCTGATCCCTGCATGAGGTAACTCAAGCTCAGAGAACTTGAATTGTCCAAAGTTTCCAAGGCTCTGGACAGTGTTGGGGTTTGCACCCAAGCCAGTGAGTGCATAGCCAATATTCTATCCTACCAATGTCTTCCTCTGGCTTTTCCTCCAGCTCTTAATCTGTAATTTTGCAAATTTATCAGCTGTGTGACCTTGGGCACATCACTTAAATCTCAGGTTCCTTATCAACAAAATGGGGACAATTTCCCTTGCCCTGCCTACTTCCCAGGACTGGGAGGAGAAAAGCTCTTAGCAAAGTCTAAAAAGTTATAGAAATGTCAATGATTTATGATGAGTTTCAGCCCCCCACCTTTTAAAAAGCACCCATTTAGGCACCAAGTAGATGTAAAAGCATTGAGAGAAAAGGCCTGATTTTGTTTTCTCCCTTTAGTTGGGGTGGAGGGGAGAGCAGAGATACCTTGAGGAAGGACACAGATGAGACTTTACATGGAATAAGTGCTCGGTCAGTGGTTGCTAAATGAATAAATCACTGAAGAATATGGAAACGATGACTGTGGGCATGGGCAATTGAATACATGAGCCATGATGGAATGTTGCAAAGGAGGCACCCAGAGAGATCTGGAGTTAATCTCAGAAGGCTCCCTATACTAGAAGAAGGCCAACTCTGGACTGGGCCTGGAAGGATGCAGGAGGTATGAGAGGGAAGGAAGAAAGGAAGGGAGGGAGGGAAGAGAAGGAAAGGGAAGGAAAGAGAAGGAAAGGAAAAAAAAGGGAAGGAAAGGGAAGGAAAGGAAAGGAAAGGAAAAGAAAGGAAAGGAAAGGAAAAAAAGGAAAAGAAAAGAAAAGAAAGGAAAGGAAAAGAAAGGAAAGGAAAAGAAAGGAAAGGAAAAGAAAGGAAAGGAAAGCAAAGGAAGGTGAAAGGAAAGGAAAGGAAAGGAAAGGAGGGAGAAAGGAAAGGAAGGAGGGAGAGAAAGGAGAGGAGAGGAAAGGAAAGGAAAGGAGGGAGGAAATAGGGAGGGGAAGAGAGGAAGGGAGGGAGAAAGACAGGAATAAGGAAGGAAAGAAGCATTTATTGAACTCCTTTGTGTCAGGAACTGTGCTAATAACACAGGGATGGTTACATTGGATGCATATAATGAAGATTGAAGATTGAAAGAAAAATTTGTAAAAAAAAAAAAAAAACAACAAAAACCCAAAAAAACAGCCTCACACAGATATGTAGTTGGAAAGGGGAAGGAGTATTTTAATAAGCAAATAATGTCTTAGCATTGTTATGAAAATAGTTTTGACCTCTATTGTCCTTTCCAGCTCTAAGTTTCTGAGCCTGATTCTAGGTCACTTCCCTTCCCTGGGCCTCAGTTTCTTCATCTGTAAAAGGAGAGGATGAGACCAGATGAGGTCCCTTCTAGCTCTGGATCTGTGATCCCATAATGTCCTGATCCCAGAGCCCTGAGTAGGTATTGTCTGTATGGTTTTCAGAGACTCTAACGGGTCTTCAGACATATTTTGGGAGCTACTGATCTAATCTAACCCACTTTTACAGATGAGGAAACTGAGGCCCAGAGATTGAAATCCAGGGCTTCTCCTTACAAATCCAGTGCTTTTCTCCCTATTAGACTCTATTGTGCCTGGCATATAGGCAAAGATATGCTCTGGCTAGTGGGTGGTATTCAGGGGCTCCTTAAAAGGACCAGCCTGGGTGTCTGCCCAGATACCTCTAGGCTGGTATTCCAAGGAAGGAGAAACCTGTTGCCTGGGGACTGCTTACAGTTGATGGAACCATGGAGAAAGGATCAAGTCTATCCTGAAAATGTCACCCTGGTAACATCTTTAGCCAAGGGATCAAGCAAAGCTATCCAAGGGGCCCAGAATGGGAGCCAGAGGCTTTCTTTGGAAGCTAGCTCAGCAATGGCTCTTTTCTGTCATCCTGCATCTTCCAGCAAATCCACAGTCAGAGAGACAAGTCCCATACAGGGTCTTGGAGTCAGGACATTGTAGGGTCGGTCATAGATCTAAAGTTGTAGGGGACTTTCGAAGTTGTCTAGTCTCCCCCACCCCCATTTTACAGATGAGGAAAGTGAGGTACAGAAAGTTTAAACAGCTTTGAAGCTTAGGCCTAGAAGGGACCTTACAGGCCTTCTACTACCACTCCACCCTACAGATGAGAAAATGTCAGCCCAGAGGTTAAGTGATATGTCTGAGGACATATAGATGCTAAATGTCTGTAGAGCAGTTTGGACCCAGAATGTCCCAAAGTGCCCTTCATCTTAGAGAACGAGGATGCTGTTTACCAAAAAACAAAGCTGGGATCCCAGGAAGAATCTGTGTGACAGCTCCGGTGTTTCCCAAGGGAGAGCCATTTCCTCCTTGAGTCCTGGGGGGAGGGGGGGGTGTCTCCTCAAATCGTCCCAGGCATTGGGGAGCCTTTCTCCTGGTGTTCCACCCACCCCACATCAGTGCCCAGTGGCCCACCCACACGAAAAACCACAGGCCTCCACAAAGAGAAACTTCCCTAAATTCAGCAGGCAGAGGACAGGGAGTCTAACCAGCCTCTGAAGCAAGCTACTCCTGGACCAAGGCTGGGAGGGAAGTGGGAAGACGTGGTCAATCTCGACTGTGGGGCTGAGACCTTCTTAGTTTGCTCCCTGCCCAGACAGTTTTACTGGGCAGATGTAACCTGCCTCTGACCCATCCCAGCTGTGTAAATCTGATCAAAGGTCGTGCCACTGATTCCAGGTAACTATTAAGACAGAGTAGGGGGAGTTTTCTTACCCAAGAGTTTCCTATGCTAGTAAAGTCACAGAGCCAAATCCCTATTCTTATAAAATGAAGGAGGGGCACTCAGATGGTGCAGTGGATAGAACACTAGCCTTGGAGTCAGGAGGACCTGAGACACTAGCTGTGTGACCCTGGCCAAGTCATTTAATTCCAATTGCCTTTAAAAAATAAAATAAAATGAAAGAGAGGCAGCACATGGTGGAGAAATGTCTGAGCCTCAATTCCTCCATCTGGAAAATGGGGTCAATAATAGCACTTATTTCCCAGGGTGAGGCCCCAGGGAGGGCATGTTTATAAAATGCTTTGAAACATTTAAAACACTATAGAAATGTTCTAATCTAATCTAACCCATTTTTACAGATGAGGAAACTGAGGCCCAGAGATTAAAATCCAGGGCTTCTCCTTACAAATCCAGTCCTTTTTTCCATTATGTGACCATTATGGTGTTTGTCCAAATTCAGCTTCACCCCATCCTCTTGCCTTGCAGAGAATATTTATATTATGAAAGCTGAGACAGTGATTGTCGGGTCTGTCACTAAAGTGTCTGAGGGCAGGAACCCTGCTGCCACCTTGGCACTTGAGGAGCAGGCCCAGGAGACAGACCAGTCTGCCCATTATCCAGAGCAGGAGACCAAGCTGTCCCCTGGGGGCCATGTTGAAGTCATGTTCTCTGTGGAAGAGGAAGGAAAGGAGTACCACTTGCCAACAGCTGCATCTGCCAAGTGAAGGCCAGAGGAAGGAGGCCAGGCATCTCCGAGAGTGAGCTTAGGAAGCTGAGACAACAAGCTGAGACGGAGCTGGGGGAGCCATCTCTGCAGGCCATGGTCTCGGGAGCAGAGCCTGAGCTGACCTTCCTGGATTGCTTTATGGACTACCCTGGAATGTTCTGGAAAGTATTCTGGCTTTGGCCGGATGCCAACACCCTGTCACATTCCTACATTTTAAAGAAAGAAGAGACTTAGGGACAAGAGGGGCTCTGAAGAGTTGAGGGGGGGCTTGGCTTGCTGGGGGAAATGGAAGGCTTTCTCCTTCTCCATCATCTCTCCATTGCTCCCTTGGCTGCCTCCATTAGGAGGCCCAGAATCCATTCTCTCCAAAGTGGCAGAGGCCAAGCGGCTAGCCTTGGCCCTAGGTCTCTGCTTACTCTCCCCCGTATCCAACACCCTTAGTCCCCTTCCCGAAATGCTTTCTGTGGCCAGATTGGCACACGCCTTACTGTAAACATACCCCTTGGAGAATATGGGTTTGAAGTAGGCTTTCAGCCAGTCCCCTGTGGTTATGCTGCTTGACTCAAAAGGGAAGTCCAAATGGGATTTGTGTTCACAGCACTGTACCTCCTCTTCAGATCTTGTGAGCCCTGGGCAAAGATCAAGGGCACTCTTGCCTGGCTGGGGACCTGTGGGAAACCCCTAGCTACTGCTGACTATTCCCCTCAATGGGATCCCACGGATCTACTAGTTCCAGTGATAGCTGGGTGGGTACCAGGTGCCATTTTCCAGTGCCATCTTACTTCACACCTGTTGCTTCCTCAGTCTCCCTGGTATTGCCCAACAAGAACACCATATAGGACATGAAATTTTCTAGCAGGCAGGGCTCCCCTGTCATCTGGAGTAGAGACCCCTTAGATCCTGAGCCCCTACCTTTCTTTCCTTCTGACAAACTACAGAGTATGAAGGAGAACCTTGGAGGAAGGGAGATTCAGGTTCAAATCTCATCTGATACTTAGCTGTGTAACTCTGGGTAAGTCACTTGACTTCTGTTTGCCTCAGTTTCCTCATTTGTAAGGTGAGGTGATAATCTCTAACTTGCCACTCTGAGAAGTGGAGGGAAGTAGTATAGGAAAGAGAAAACAGGAAAACCACAAAAGACACTGAACTAGGCCTGCCTGGAGACTAGTTTTTTCTTTCAAAGCTTCCCCCTCTGTTTGAGGGGGTTGATTGCCTCTCCCAGAATGACAGAGAAGTAACTTTTACTAAGAGTTGCTGAGCTTGAAAAATGGTCTGGTGCGCTCTTGGGAATCAATGGCTCAGCAAACTGTGAGCATAGTGGGACGCTTTGGATTTGGTTTGTGCTTCTTTTGAACCTCTATATACAGGGAGGAAAGGACAGCAAACAATTCATCACCTGTGTCTCTCTGTTTCCAAATTCAGTGGATTGAGTAAATGCTGCTTGGCCTAAATAAGGTTGTGAAGGACCTTTGAGAGAACACGTGTTTGCATTTCCATAAGTTTGTTTGAATTTCTCTGTGTTTGCACTTCACCTTTAGGACTCAGGCCCAATCAATATACATGGGCTGACATTTCTAGTTTGGTGTATGTAGCAAAAAGAAAATTGAATATATCATTTCATACATGTAAGACTGGAAGCAACCTTGGAAGTCATCTTATCCACCTTTAGGTTGGGGCTCAGGTCCCGGTTCTGATGATTACTACTTAGGTTACTTTGGACAAGTCATTTAACTTTGCTGGCCTTAGTTTCCTGATCTCTAAAATGAAAGGACTAGATTATATCTGAGGTGTCGAACTAGGTCAGCTACCAGCAATACTCCTTAGTGTGGCCCCAAATTCAAATGCAATTAGGAAATCAGGAAATGTTTAACAAAAGAACTAAAAAATATAATACAACATAGATAATATTAATTTGTGATTTTCTAAATCAATACGCACTAGTAAGGATCTATTTCTATTTGAATTTGACACTGATGGATTAACATCAGATATTCTGAGGGACTTGTAAGCTTCAAATCAATGATAACTTCCCACTTTACAGATCAGCAAGCTAAGCCACAAAGAGGTAACTTGTCCAAGGTCACAGAAGCAGTAAGTGGAAAGGCCAGGATCCATATTCTCTCACTCCTCATCTGGAACTCTTTCCCCCTACACCACCTCTGTCATGGGAGAGAGTGGCATCAGTATCGTAAACATTTCTGATTCCTTTACTTGCTCACAGTTAATCAAGAACTCTGGATCAATGCTGAAGCATTTATGACAAACCTTAGTTTAGCTTCCTAGATGTCTGCATGTCAATCATTTTGATTGGCTGCCGTCCTGTCAGGGATTGCATGGATATTTCCATAACACCAGAGTCACAGAATTAAAGAGATTGATAGCAGAATCACAGACCAAAGAGTTCTCACTCAGCTACTTTCCTGGACTTCATCATCTCCAGAAACTCATCATTCTACAAGATGGAACCAATAAAATACATTCCTCTTCAGAACTTTTCCCACCATCTGCAGGACTTTGTTGTGTGTGTCCCCTGCTCTGCATAACCTTCCCTTCACCTCCCCCCCCCCCCCCATTCTCAGATATTGTAGCTTTCTTTAGATTGTGAGATCTTTGAGGACAGAAATTATCTTTTTTTTAAAAAAAAAACTTTTAAAAAAATAGGCTTTTACTGATATTTTCCATTCTTACATTATCATAGTATCCCATGTATTTTCCCCCCTCCACTTCCCATACAACAAATAGTATTTTTAGAGGGAAAAAAAGGCAACCCAACTATTATCTGACACATTGAACAACTCTGAAAATATGTGCAATTTATAAGACATGTAGACCTTCCATCTTCATAAAGAGATAGATTTGGGAATGTCTCCTCCTATCTCTTTATTTGAGTCCCACTTTTAATAATTTTGTTGCATTTACTTTTTGTTTTTTGGTATGTCACCATTCTTTCCACTTACATTGTTGTACTCACCGTATACATTGTTTTCTTGGCTCTGCTTCCTTCATTCTGTATCAATTCATGAGTTTTTCCGTACTTCTCTATATTCGTCACACACATTATTTCTTACAACACAATCATATTCCATTACATTCATGAACCACAATTTGTTAAGCCATTTCCCAACTGATGGGAATCTGCTTTATTTCTTATTTTTAGTTGTCACCAAAAAATGCTGCTATAAACATTTTGGACTCTATGGAAATGGTTTTTCTTGTCAAGTGACTTCCTTGGCATATAAGCCTAGTAACTGGGTCTTTAGTTCAAAGAGTATGAACATTTCAGTAACTTTATTTGAATGATTCCAAATTGCTTTCCAAAATAGTCCTACCATTTCTCAGCTCCACCAACAATGTATTAATGGATCTATCTTTCTGCAACTGCTTCAACATTGATTATTGCCATTTTTTGTCATTTTTGCCAATATACAAAGTATGAGATGAAACTTCAGGGTTGTTTTGATTTGAATTTGTCTTATTACTAGTGATTTCTAGTATTTCTTCATGTCGAGTGAATACTTTGCAGTTGCTCTTTTGAGAACTACTTGTCCATTTTCTTTGACCATTTAGCTACTGGAGAATGGCTATTATGCATTTATGAATTTGTGTGTGTATGTATATGTGTGTATATATGGGTGTGTGTATATACATATATGTACATGTATATGTACATATCTACACATGTATATTACCAAACTCTTACCAGAGAAATTTGATACAATCCCATTCAAACACTTCCCTTCGTTATCTGCGATACATTAATGGGCAGGAATTGTCTTACTCTTTTCTTTGTATCCCCAACATTTAACATAGTATGTGGAACATAGTAGGTAGTTAACACACATTTGCTGGCTCTTGCTGACTCTAAGTTGGAGGGGCCTCACCAATCATCTAATTCAACCCATAAACAAAAAGGAATTTCCACTTTAAAATATCATATTGTGGTCTAAGTTCAAGGCCTGGTTCTTTCATTCATGAACTCTTGTGATTTTTGAACAAGTTCATTAACCTTTCAGCCTTCTCCTCTGCAAACTAAGAAGATTGAACTAGACTCTGTGGGAAACTTTAACCTGAGACCTGTAATTTTTTTTTTTTTGCATTTAAAATAATGATTCTGAGAAGTGGTTCATTAGTTTCACTGTATTGCTTACCCAAAAGAAATGTGAGATGGGCAAATTTAGAGACCTCTCCATCTCAAACCTTTACGTGGTATTTGTGCCTGACCTGTGGCAGAACCTTCCAAGATCATGCTGGTTTGAGCAGCCATAGTCGGACACACCATACCTTGACTTCAACATAGCAATGTCATTTTGGAGCTCTTTCAGAACATAGGACAACAACTAACCAACTGCCTACCTGAACGGTCCAAGAAACACAGAAGTTTAAGAACTCTCGGGATTAAAGGATCCTGAAGGTCCCTTCCTGCTCTGACAATCCATAAGACTAAAATTCAAAGCCCCAAGCTTTCCTTTCAACAAACAATTAGCTTTGAAAATAAAAGTAGCTACAAAAATAAGTCATGGTGTTCATTGTCTTTCCTTAGTGTTGCTGGAAACCTGCATTTGTCATGGGCTAGTTTGAGGTGTTTGGGTCTATCCCTGCTAGGTCTCAGCCTGTTGAAAAAAACCCTGTTTACTCATCAAACCACATTCTTTAGAGGAACTTGGGGTTTGGATCACGAGTACTCTTTTGAAATCACCCACAACGTTTTGCCCAAATTGGAAATTCAGAGAGAATGATACACTGGGAAACATGATAACATCAAAGCTGAGAATCCAGTCCTAGACTGAGATAAAATTTGAAATACCATTTTCCTTCTAGTAAGACTTGTTTTTTGTTTTGTTTCCAATCCAATCCAATAAGCATTTATTAAGCACTTACTATGTGCAGGCTTTGGGTTAAGTTCTAGAGATTAAAAAAAAAGAAAGATAAGCCCAGACTCCAAGCAGTTTTGGTCATTGCCATTTTGGGGGTCATTTTTGGCCAATATGCAGATTATGAGGTGAAGCTTCAGTGATGTTTGTATTTGCGTTTTCCTTGTTAGTGATGTGGAGCATTTTTTCATATGGTTGTGAATACTTTTCAGTTTGTTCTTTTGAACACTGCTTATTCCTATCCTTTGATGGGTTTAATTACTGGAGAATGGAATGAGATGGTCTGAGTTTGAATCTAGGCTCTCCTTTGCTGGTAGAGCCTCCCCTGCCTCAGATTCTAGAACTGGAAAACCAGGGGATTGAACTACATGGTCTCTGAGGTTCTCTTGCAACTCTAGGGTTCTAGCTTTAGAATATATTCAGACACAATCTCAGAGTAAGAAACTACATTAGAATCTATACAAGGCAGCCTGTACCTATGTAGAAATGATCCCTTCTAGTAGAGATCCAAACCAACCAAGGCATGTCCAGCTTTTTGTGTGATGACTTCCATTGATGGGGAACTCACCACCTCTAGGGACACCCCCATTCCACTTTAAGACTGCTCTCATTGTTAGTTTTCCTTGAGCCTAAATCCATCTTTCTTCTCCTTCTACCCTAGTGCTGCACTTTGGAGCCAAGCAGAATGCGGCTAACCCCATGCCAATCAATCCTTCAGATCATCATCGCTAGCGTAATAGTTAGCATTTATTAAGTAGCTATTATGTGTTGGCCACTGTCTTGATAGATTTTTATAAATATTTGACCTTCACAACAACCCTGGGAAGTAGGTGCTATTATTCTCCTCACTTTACAGTTGAGGAAACTGAGGCAGATATAGGTTAAGTGATCTTATTAGGGTCACACCGATAGTATTTAAGGCTGAATTTGAAGTAAGGGCTTTTTGAGTCCACGCCCAGTGCTCTGTCCATTGCCCTGCTAGCTGAAATACACACAGACACACACACATGTGCACATATATATGTATGTATATGTGTATCTACGTATCTATGTATATACATACACATAAACATAAGCATATGATATATATATAAATATAGATATACACATATAAATATACATATACATATATATATGTATGTATGTATGTATGTATGTATGTATGTATGTATGTATGTATGAGTGTGTGTATGTACGGAAGAACTGAGACCCAGGGAGGTCAAGTGATTTGCCCAAGGTCAGATAGATGGTGACCAGCAGAGGCAGGATCTGAACTTGGGTCCTCTGACTCCAGCATCAGTTCTCCACCACTGGTAAGGTCATGAAATAGTGTCTGCTAAGTGGCTAAGTTTCTATTCTGACGTTTGGAGGATTCTTAGTAGTTCTAATTCTGCTTGGTGATTTCACTGCTTCTTCTCCCTCTCAGCCCACCCAGTTCTGGAAGCTTTTGGGAAGCGAAAAGTACCTCTTCCTCACAAAAAGGTCAAGTCCCCTGTGGATGTGGAGGCAGGTAATTACCCAGGCTTCTCATACTTTAGTCATGTAGAAATTGGTTTCCAAGCATATCTTCAGAGGTTCACAGAATATTGGAGCTGGGAGGGCCCTTAGAACACAGAGTATCAGAGATAGGAGCGACTTTAGAACAGAGAATGTCAAAGCTGGGAGGGTCCTTAGAACACAGAATGTCAGAGCTTGAAGGACCTTTAGAACACAGGATGCCAGAGCTTCCAGGGTCCTTAGAACAGAGTATGTCAAAGCTGGAAGGGGCCTCAAAACACAGAATGTCAGAGCTAGGAGAGTCCTTAGAATAGGGAATGTCAGAACTGGGAGGGTCCTTAGAATAGGGAATGTCATTGTTCAAATTCCATCTCTGTCCTGTCAGTTCCCTTATTCCCATCTCCTCAGTCCTGCATGCTAAAGTTACCATTTCTTCCACTGGCCTTTGGAAGGTTTGTTCCATAGATGGCCATCATGACACAAATAGCTTCCCCTCTCCAGGGAAGCCCCAAAACCCCTGAGTCACCCTGTCAGAGGAAGACCAGCAAGAATGGCCCACACCCCCTTTTCCATCAGTGGGGAGTTTGAATATCAATTAGTTTCCAGTTCTCTTCCTTCCCGCTCCCTGTAACATGAATCACCAAGGTCCGGGATCTTAGGTCCTCAGTCCCTTCCCCCAATGCCTGGTGATACTAGACCTAGAAAATAACCCAATAAAACCCCATCAGATTTTCCTTATCTAGGTTGAAAGGTTGCCCCATTCCTTCCAGGACCCCAGTGCACAGCACTCAATTCCATACCAGTTCCAGCAAACCTAACCTGTATCTACCTTCTTCCCTGACTGCCTTTTGTGTCCTCACTAGAGCTGGCTTGCTTTACTATCCTGTGTGCTCCCCAGATCTTGGTAGTCTGAACCTTCCTCTGTATGCATTAAGACAGTAACAAACTGCTTTCATCTCAAATCTTTTCTTTTCTTGCTCCTCCCTTCTCTGGTCACTCACTGAGACCTGGCTTCTGCACTTTCACTCATACCCTTGACTCAATGGTCATAGTAGGAAAGTTGGAAGACCCTTTGGTCCTCTATTCCACTTCCAAGTTCACCCTATACCATCATCACCCAATAACCTCTACCCCTTTGAGGTTTATTCAACCTACATCACCCCATCAAGATTCTCATAGCTGTTACCCACTGACTTCCAGGACAGTCTTGTTCTTTCCTCATTGAGTTCAGTACCTGGTTCACAGTCTTTGTCTCCCCACAAATGCCTCATTCTAGAGGACTTCAGCATACATATTGCTGCTCCCTCAAATACCCTAACTTCCCATCTCCTTTGCTCTGCCAATGTGCTGGTGTAGGCCTTCACCATCTCATACTTGGCTTATTGCAATAGCCTTCTGGTTGGTCTTTCTGTCTCAAAACTGTTCCCACTCCAGTCTATCCTCCACTCAGCAATCAAATTGGCATTTGACATAATCATGGTATAAGTTGGTAGAACCACGTCATAGCCCCGCCCCCCGCCCCCCATTCAATAAACTTCAATGGCTCCCTATTGCCTCTGGATCAAATAAAAAATCCTTTGACTTTTGAATACCTTTATAACCTGACCTCTTCTTACCCTTCCAGTCTTCTTATACCTTATTCCCTTTTAGATATACTGTGGTGTAGTGACATTGGCCTCTTTGCTGTTCCTTAAACAAGACATTCACTCCATCTCCTTGAATTTTCAGTGGCTGTCCTCCAAGCCTGAGGTGTCTTCCCTCCTCATCTCCACCTTTTGGCTTCCCTGGCTTCCTTCAAATCCCAATTAAAAATCCTACGTTCCATAAGAAGCCCAGATCCACCTTAATGCTAGTGCCTTCCCTCTGTTGATTATTCTCAGATAATCATAGACGGACAGATTGATAGACAGTTACATAGATTTATATCTATCTATCTTGTTTGTACATAGTTGCTTGCATATTATCTCCTCCATCATCTCCACTGTAAGTTCCTTGAGGGCAAGGACTGTTGGTTTGTTTTTGCCTTTTTTGTGTACCCCTAGCACTTAGCACAGTGCCTGGCATGTAGTAAGGTCTTAATAAGGACCTTAAAGATCATCTAATGTAGAAGGTCTTAACCTCTGCATCATGGAACCCTTTGGCAACCTGGTAATGACTTCTTAGAATCATATTTCCAAATGCAGAACATTCATAAGATTACAAAGGAAACCAATGATAATGAAATACACTTTTAAAACTAGTTGAAAAAGAAAAGCTTAGAAATTACAAAATAAGAACCCCTGATCTGGGTTTTTTACAATTGTGAAAGTCTAAAGAGGGGAAGTGATTTGCCCAAAGTGCCACAGGCTCTAAACAGAAGAGGTAAGAGTGAAACCCAAGACCTCTGATTCCAAATCTAATGTTCATAAAGGTGAGCGTCAATAGCCTCCTTCCTGAAGCAGTGAGTGGCTCAGGAAGTTAAGCCCGAGACTAGAAATCATCTCCACAGGAAACGTCTTTTTCTCTTCTCTTAACATTCAGCAAAGTGCTGAGAGCATAAGAGAGGGCCGTTTGACTTGGGGAACTGTGACTCTTCAACAGGTTTTTTTCATGGTAAATTATTGGGATATAAATCCCTCAGGACTTTGAACCCAGGCAACAATCCATAAAATTAGACAAATCTGGTCCCAGATATTGATTAAAATCATAGAATCTCAGAGCTGGAAAGGACTTCATAGGTCACTTAGTTCAATCTTTACTTGAATAAGAATCTCTTCTGCAACACATTCCATTCTACTAGTGGAAAAACTAGGTTCAGAGAAAGGAAACTACTTGTCCACAACAGAGAAAGAAATACTCCTCAGAGTTAGTCTAGGAGGCATTGTGGTTGAGCGGACAGAACACTGGACTTAAAATCAAGAAACCAGGGCTCAATTTGAATTGGAAATGTGGGGAAGGGAGAGAGATGTCACTTTCACCTTTTTGGACCTCAGTTTTCCCATCTGTCAAATGGTGATAAACATCCTTGTACAGTGTTATTGGAATGAAAAAAAATTCATAAACTGTAAATTGTCATATCAATCAATTAATAAGCATCTATTTAACACCTACTGTATACCAAGTACTTGTGCTAAGGATACAAAGAAAGGAAAAAGCACAGTCCCTATTCCAAAGAGTTGGCATTCCATGAGAGAAGATAAAGTTTTATATATGTGTGTGTGTATATATATATATATATATATATATATATATATATATATATATATATATATACACACACACATATATAAAATGAATACAAGGTAATTTATTGGAAATCCATCAATAAACATTTATTAGGTGCTTACTATATATTAGGCACTTTGCTAAGTGTTAGGGATACAAATAGGAAAGGAAGATAGTCTATAGGATATGTATATAGTATACAGTATATAGTTTAGAGTATAGCATAAGTATATAGGATATAGGAAAGTAAGATAGTCCCAGGGCTATCTTAGGAGCTAACATCCTAATCGTGGAGACAACAAACTAGGTTTCGGCTGCAAGTCAGATGGAAAGTCAGTGGTCCTTAAGATGCTACATCAAAGCAAATAGCAATGTATTGTCTTTAATGTCATTTCCACTGATAAAATCATATGTTTCTGAGGTTGAATCATTTCACAGGGCCAAGGATTTTAGCGGCAAGAACTTTCTTTTCTAGGTCTTCAGCAGCTGTGGCTGCAGCGCCCACAATTGCAGCAGCGATCGACAGGCTGCATCTTTATGGAGGCTGCTTACTGGAATGATGACTGTGGGTGCTGGGCAGGAAGCAAGACCTGTTGTTGTCTGGAGTGTGAAGCCCAGGGTTCTTGGGTTTCTCTGCTGCTCAGACAGCATTTAGTTAACAGTTGGTGTTGGTGGTTTGAGGAAAGTGGATCTGCCCTCCATAGTGATTTCTTTCCTCAGTGATGGCAGGATAGTTAGTCTGGGGGGAGGGGTACTGCTCCTCCCAAAGCTCTTGTATTTAGGATCCAGAGCTATCTCCATCAGGGATTAAGGGAAGATGATGGTGCTGGTTTGACTGTGCTGGCACAAGCTTTCTCTCTTCCCCCCTCATGGTATCTTGCTGCCTTATCCAGGATAACTTGAATGCTGGGAATGGTGGGAATGGTCTCTTTTCCACAGGAATTGCCTCCTCTGATGATGACCTTCAGGGCTGGGCTAGAAAAAGTACATTATATAAATTAAAACCTGTTGGTATTTACTTAGCATTGTATTTTTCAGAATGAGACATACTTTAAAGAGAATCCATATTAAACTGTCAAACAGGTGAAAATGCTCTATAGAATACATATTAATATTTTATATGAAAAACTCTCTATTACATGTCCCCTCTATTTGACTATTTAGCGGCTAAAAAATTTAATTAATACATAGATATATGACCGTGGACTTAGACTGAGCAGAGTTTTGAAGAAAATAAAGGCATTTAAGAGGCAGAGGTGAGGAGGGAATTATTATTTATCATTTCAGACTTGTAAACTTTTTCTAATCAGTATAAGCTGACAAAAAAGTCGGGGCCCTCTCCGGTGCATTTGACTGGCTCAAGGGTAAAAATAGAATCTGGAATTATTCAAGCTTTGGGCCCAAAGTGGAAGGAGTGAGAAATGATGATTTAATCTATTGCTGGAGAAGGGGGGAAGTGGGAGGAGAGAAAGTTAATTGTTACTGGTCTCCAGGAGCCCTAGGGCTTTATTGTTCCCATAGAAGTTACACAGTTAAGAGAAAGTTCATTTTTAACAAGGTAATGGACCAGGCTGAGGACAAATGTCACCTAGCAGTTGGTCATAGGAGGGAGTTGGCCAATTCTCTTTTTGTGGAAACATCATAGCTTATAAGGTTAGCAACCATCTAGTTCAACCCCATCCTTTTACCAAGGAGGATGCTGAGAGTGAAGGGCAGTCCAACAATTTCCCTCTGGACCATCGAAAGAGCACAGTCTCTGGAATGACAAGACCTTGGGTCTTCCTCTGATACCCCCCTCTGTGACTAGAAAAGTCACTATGGCAACTTGGAAAGACTTAAAAACCAAGGAACCAAGGATGGAGCAGCACTCTGGAAGAACGAGGTTTTCTCAGGGTTCTTATTGTTTGAGAGCGGGACAGTGAGTGAGCTTTTTTTGCTTGATTAGACTTATTTGTCATATATATGTATACACATACACACATATCATATATATATGTATATATATATATATATATATATATATATAAAGAGCTTTTATAATGATTGGAGGTGGAGGTGGGGCAAGGGTTGTGGAAGGAAGTGGTTAAGGCGTGATAGAGATACAAAAAGAGAAGTAAAGAAAGCAAAGATAGTCAATGAAACCAATATACATATATATGAGAAACATAAAAAAAGAGAAATATATATTTATATACACACACACACACACACACACAGACGTGTACACACATATACGAAAAGGAGCAGAAGGGAACACAAACAGACCAATGTTGACTCCAATGGGTTGTTCAACATATACTAAAGAAAAGTAAAGTGTACACATAATAGAGATTCACAGTTTCACATACAAGCCTTTTTCTGCTCCTTATATGTGGAAATAATCATGTTTTTGTTCATGTTTGTCAGGTCCTTAATTTCCTCATCTGTCTGTTAACAAGGCTGCACTAGCAAAGCTAAGCCCTCGGACTTTGAGAGTCCTTCCAGCTCCAGATGAAAGCTCCATTGATTCCTACATTGGAAATCAAGTCGGGGAGGCATATTGTACCATTCACTTTCTTAGATACTAAACAACTTGTAGGATCAGACCTTCAAATCTGTGCTCTGCCTGAAAGGGCTTGCTCAAAGAACTTTCAAGTCATGTATTTTTCTACACTCCACTCACATTTAATGTCTCTGGATTTGGGGAAAGTCTTTCCTGGCCTCAGTTTTCTGATCCATAAATTGAGGGATTTTCTAAGGTGCTTCCCAACTCTGACATTCTAAGTTCTAAGGTCCCTATAGCTCTGACATTCTGGGTTCTAAGGTTTCTCTCAGCTCTGACATTCTGGGTTCTAAGTGCCCCATCAGCTCTAACATTCAACATTAGTAGCTGACCTTTTCATAGCATTTTAAATGTTTTTCAGTTGTGTCTGACTCTTCATAACCCCATTTGGGATTTTCTTGGCAGAGATACTGGAGTGGCTTGCCACTTTCTTCTCTAGCTCCTAGGATCAGACTCATGGAGTCTCAGAGTTGGAATTTCAGAGGTTGTCCCTTGCTGCCAGAACCCAAACAACTGTCCCCTCTACGACTTCTCTAAAGGGTTCATCCACCCATTGCTTGGAGACCTCCAGTGACAGGGAACTCACCACCTCCACAAACAACCCCTTCTACTCTTTTGGGCAGCTCCCAGAGAGCTATCCAATTAGGAGGAAGAAGACAAGGTTCAGAGAAATATGACTTTTCTAGCTTCTAAGTGCTACATCAAGAATTAAAGCCAAACCTTCTGATTCAAGCTGGCTCTCTTTCCCCAACAACATATATCTCCAGAGTTCCTTTTAGCTCATAACTTTTATGGGTGATGCCTGATGTCTGCCTTTTACCTTATCTCACCTCCTGTTGTTTTGCATCACCACTCATTCTCATCCCTGGGATCCAGCATCCCCTCCACCAGTTTCAGAGGATGCCATGCATACCCAAGAGGATAAGAGTTCTCCTTGCCAAGTCCACAGCCTCCTTAAAGACAGGGCAAACACAAGAGTAAAATAGGATCATACTTCTAAAGTACCTTGAAAGTAAACCAATGCAACTCTCTCATTTTTCAGATCGGGAAACTGAGACCCAGAGAGTTTGTGTTTGTCAATCTTTTTTTTCAGTTCTTTAATGCTTCCATATTGTTCTGATATTCTCAATTAATTTTTCCAATTCCTTAATTCATTCCCCCTTTGAGGGGGAGGAAGCAAAAGAGATTCTTTTCTGTTCTTGACATTAGAATGTAAATTTCCTGAGAGGAGTCCTTCGTCTTTGTATCTTCAACACCTAACAGAGCGCCTGCCACATAACAGCTGCTCAATCAATGCTTGTGGAATTGAACGCGTTGATTCTGGAGCAGCTAGGTGGCGCTATAGTGGATAGAGTACTGGGCCTGAAGTTAGAAGGACTCATCTCCCCAAGTTCAAATCTGACCTCAGATACTTAATAGCTGTATGACCTTGAGCAACTCACTTAACCCTGTTTGCCTCAGTTTCCTCATCTGTAAAATGAGCTGGAGGAGACAATGGCAAATTACTCTAGTATCTTTACCAGGAAAACCTCAAATGTGGTCATGAAGAGTCAGACACAAATGAAAAACAACTGAACAACAACGATGCATTTACTCAAGGAGAGAATTGTGCCCCAGTGAAGTCAAATACCTTTCCCACCTTCACCCCCAACCTCAAGCTAAGGACAGACTCAGAAACAGTATACAATCTCCTGACCACCCTCTTTTCTTGCTTCCTAGTAGAGGGACTTACTAGTTATAAGACCCTGGATGTCTCACTTAACCTCTGTCTACCTCAGTTTCCTCATCAGTAAAATAGAAATAATAATATCTACCTCTCAGGATTGCTGTGGGGACAAAATAAGATATCTGTAAAGTACTCTGCAAACTTTAAAATTCTATATAAATGCTAGCTATTGTATCCTTATTATTACAGGGTGCTGACCACTGGGCCCAGGCTCACTTCCCTTTAGAACTAGAGCTAAGAAGCCAGGTCTTGAACTGATTTGAATATTCCACACTGTCTCAATTCCAGGGAAAGAAGTGTATTTGTCTTGATTTTTGCTGAAACTTCTTTAGTTTGCACATAACTCAGGTATTTACTGCAGTATTTACTTGCATTTACTTTGCCTGACTTGTCTCATGTTTGATCCAGAATGCCACAGCTTAGGAGGACGCTGAGGAGTTGATTACTGTCCAGAGGAGAGCAATTGGGCTGGCAAATGGCCTTGAGTCTATACCATATGCAGGTGATGAAGGAAGTGGATATTTTGAACCTGGAAAAGAGATGATTCAGAGGTACATGAGATCTGTCTTCTGGTATTTAGAGGGTAGTCCTATGGAAGAGGGATTAGAGCATGGAATAATGGCTAGAAGAAGAAAAAAGCTGATCTGGGCTGGCTGTAATGAATCAAGAGAAACAAGAAGCATTTATTGAGCACTTACTGTGTGCAGGTACTATGTTAAGAGGTTGATAACACCAAGACAAAAATGAAGATGATTTCTTCCTCTCACGTTATAATATTATGAAAAAGTTCCTAACAGAGCTTTCTAGATGTGAGCTAGGCTCCCTCAAGGGGTGCTGGTTTTCCTATCAAGGGATGTTGGGTGACCATTTGTCAGATATGGTACAGAAGGAATGGGTTGAGCTAGAGCCATAGGTTCCCAAAGTGGACAACACCACCTCCTGTGGGCTTCTGGAATGATGCAGGAGGGCTGTTGTAGCCTTGGGTGCAATTGAGGGGAATTGAATAAAAATAAAGAAGGTAGATTTAGAGGGGTGCCCTGAGTAACTTTTTTTAAAAAGGGGACGGTAGACCAAATAAGTTTGGGAACTTCTGGGTTAGACAGTCACTTTGGTTCTTTCCCCAACACCAAAATTCCAAAATGCTTTTACTTTGCCACTAGGAACCATCTTATCCTCACAACAGAAGAGATCAGGGCAGGAGTCACTCTCCTCATTTTCAGGTAACAAAACAGAGGCCCATTGTGGTGAGAAAGGACTTCTCCAAAGTTATCCATCTGGAGAAGTGGTATCAGAACTAGAAAGAAAATCTTCCTAGAACTGCCCATCAATTCATCTCAAGTAATCATTTATCCTAGTTGGGCATGGAAGGATATTAACTGGTATTTCTTCCCCATTCTTAACCCAAAGTTGTTGTTGTGGTGGTTTTAAAAGTATGATAAGTTTGCTACACACGGGATCTCAAAATCCTACACTCTAGGAGTTGGAAGGGACCTCAGACTGTGTGATGCAATGGAAAGGGTCCTGGATTCAGAGTCAAAAGACTGGAATTTGAGTGCTACTCCTGCTACATATTGGCTGTGTGACCTTGGCCAAGTCACTTTAACATCTCTGGGTCTCAGTTTCCCCGTCTGTAAAATAAGGAATTGAACTCAATGCTCTCTGGGGTCTCTTCCAGCTCTAATTCTATGGTCCTATGACCCAACCCATCCAGAAAAAGAAAACCCCTCTACAAAATACTGCCTGTTAACAAGGAGGAAAAGGAGGCAGAATTGTTCTGGTCTTGTGGGGCCAGCTTCTTGAAGCAAGGGAGGTTTCTCCACCTTGTGAAGGATTGTGGTCAGGAAGCAGCGTGAGCGTCAAGCTAGCCACACGGAGGCTGTGGGCAGGGTAGGCCCATCACCCTCAGTACCCTGTTTTTCTGTGAAAATGATCACATCTTTTGCTCAGAAAACACCCATAACTTCAGCAAGTCCAAAAGAGTCTGCCCTATGAATACTCTTGAGCTAAGGAAAGGAAGAGGAAGGTCTATTGGCTTCTCGGCAACACTAGCTGTGTCTTCCAGCAAGGGCTGCTTTATTAGATTACTTCCTTCCTTTGGTAAATGTTGGTTAAGTGTCTACCATATAGTGCTATGTGATGGGCACGTAGAGATCCAGAGACAAAAATGAATCAGTCTTTGCCCTCAAGTAGCTCACATTCCACTGGGGTAGCTGAGGAGAGCTGAGGGGACCAGCCTGAATGCTGTTTCCTTTTTGTCTTCATAAGTTCCAAAGCATCTGCCACGTCATAGACCCTTAAACCTTTTTTGAATTCACATTTTCTGTTTCTTACATCACCAGAGTTTCCTCTTGTCACTCCTGAAGAGCCATACCTCATAGACCCATAGTAAATGCTTGTTGATTGATTGATTTTGATTTGTGACAGAAAAGTTTTCAACATCTCTGTGCCTCAGTTTCCTCATCAGTAAAATGCAGACAATTGGGTAAACCTTGACTCACTGGGTGGTTGGGAAAGGAGCACTTTGTAAATTGCATGTATAATGTACCTATTCAGACTTACTGGTGGTGAGACTCTGAGCAGGTCACGTAACCTCTGCTTGCCTCAGTTTCCTCATCTGTAAAATGGGGCTAATAATAGCAGCTACCTCCCAGTGAGTATCTGATGAGAAAACATCAACTTAGCACATTGCCTGGCACATAGTAAGTGCTATATAAAGTTAGCTATTGAGCAGAAGAAAAAATCTGAGACAGTTTCTGGGTAATTAACAATCGATTTTTTAATTATAGCTAGCAAATAATCAATAAATTGAGGTCAATGGTTCTCTTGAAAACCAAAGATGAACCTCAGGGACCATCAAATGGTTAAATATCTTTGGAAAAAGGGCTGTCTCTGATGGGTGGAAATCCACTCTGACTGGTTAACAATTAATAAGAGAATAAATATTATAATGAGAGGTGAGTTTATTCTAATGAGGGGCTAGGGTCCATAATTCTGATCACGTCAGTACTCTTAGATCACCCACCCTCCAGCAATCTATAGGAAAGAATCCATTTTCCACCCAGACAATGAACAATGAACATGGTGGATAAGAATTCCACCTAGATAAAATGGTTTGAGTGGGATGAATTCTTTGGTCAAGGTCAGAAATGGCCTTGAGAGGCTAGGCTTTGAATGAGAAGTAGGTCCCATATATAAAATTAGTTATTACTATAATAAGAAAATGCTGATTTTCCTCCACATTATTGGACAGCTAGGTGGCATAGTGAATAGACTTCTCGGTCTGGAGTCAGGAAGACATCTTCCTGAGTTCAAATCTGGCTTCAGACACTTATTAGCTGTGTGACCCTGGGAAAGTCACTTCACCCTATTTGCCACAGTTTCTCCACCTATAAAATGAGCTGGAGAAGGAAATGTGAAACCACTCCAAGTATCTTTGCCAAGAAAACCCCAAATGGAGGGTCACAAAGAGTTGGACGTGACTGAAACGACTAAACAACAAATTATTGCTATCTTATTATTCTTACGATGTGTCAAGTATTGACCCTGAGGAATTTACATGCCCCTGGGGACACATAATGTGTGTGTGAATAAAAACCTCATGATGCCATATATACCTTGGGCAAGTCACCTCATTTCTCTGTGTCTTGGTTTCATTATCTGTAAAATGAAGGGGTAGGACAGATCACTTCTGAAGTTCCTTTCTTCTCTAGGTCTATGATCCCATGATGTTAATACCAAGTAATTTTTAGAGAAAGAATGTTAGAAATGTGAGTTGTACTTAATATGTATTTATTACCCTGGAGAGACTGTCACAGAAAGGGAAGAAATGGCATCTAGGAGGGGATCAATGTGTACAATTTCAAAGTTGGAAGACTCCTCCAAGACCAGTTAGCCTTAAATGTACCTGATCAAGAATCCCCTTGGCACCCTCTTTGAAAAGGGGTCATTGACCTTTTCCATGAATACCTCTAGGAATTGGGAACTCATTACCTTTCAAGATCAACCATTACATTTTTGGGGTAGTTGTAATTTTTTTTTGGTGACCTATTCTCTCTCTCTTTTTTTAATATATAATTTATTTATTTTTCAGTTCTTAACATTCACTTCCACAAGAGATCGAATTCAAAATTTTCTCCCTATCTCTCCCCACCCCCACCCCAGGACAGTATGCACCCCATTCACCACTTCCTCCAGTCTGTCCTCCCTTCTATTACCCATCCTTCTTCCATCCCCCTTCCCCTCTATTTTCCTGTAGGGCAAAATAGGTTTCTATACTCCATTGCCTATATAGCTTAATTTGCAGTTGAATGCTAAAACAATTTTTAACATTCATTTTTAAAGCTTTGAGTTTCATATTCTCTCTCTCCCTCCCTCCACATCCACCCTCATTGAGAAAACAAGCAATTCAATACAGGTCATACATGTGTAACAATGCAAAGCACTTCCATAATATTTATGTTGTAAAAGACTAACCATATTTCCCTCTGTCCTATGCTGCCCTTCATTTATTCCATTCTCTCCCTTGACCTGTCCTCCCACAATAGTGTTTGCATCAGATTATCCCTTTCCCCACTTTGCTGTCCCTTCTATTCTCTTTTCTCTCCTATCACCTTCCCCCTTGCCATCCTGCAGGGTAAAATACATTTCCGTATCCAATTGAATGTGTGTTATACCCTCCTTAAGCCTAAACCCATGAGAGTAAGGCTCAATTATTTCCTTTTATCTCTCTGCTCTTCCCCTCCATTGTAGAAGCTCTTTCTTCCCTTTTGTATGTGAGATGATTTGCTACATTCTACCTCTCCCTTTCTCTTACTCCTAGTACATTTCATTCAACAGTAAATTTTATTTTTTTAGGTATTCTCCCATTCAGCTCACCCTGTGCCCTCTGTCTGTGTATACACACACAGATGTATATATACACACATATACACATACATACCTACACATATATAATATACACATACATACCCATACACACCTACATGTTTATATTCCCTTTAACTACTCTACTACTGAAAAAGGTCTTATGAGTTACAAATAACATCTTTCCATGTAGGAATGTAAACAGTTCAACTTTAATGAGTTCCTTAAGACTTCTCTTTTCTGTTTACCTTTTCATGTTTCTCTTGATTTCTGTATATGAAAGTCAAATTTTCTATTCAACTCTGGTCTTTTCAACAAGAATGCCTGGAAGTCCTCTATTTCA
The DNA here is from genome assembly GCF_028372415.1 of Notamacropus eugenii. Lineage (NCBI taxonomy): Eukaryota > Metazoa > Chordata > Mammalia > Diprotodontia > Macropodidae > Notamacropus > Notamacropus eugenii. Next base: position 51,639,597 of record NC_092876.1, read on the forward strand.
TTGAAATTCCATTTTTTCCCCTGAAGTATTATACTCAGTTTTGCTGGGTAAGTGATTTTTGGTTTTAATTCTATCTCCTTTGACCTCTTGAATATCATATTCCAAGCCCTTCAATCCCTTAGTGTAGAAGCTGCTAAATCCTGTGTTATCCCGACTGTATTTCCATAATACTTTAATTGTTTCTTTCTGGCTGCTTGTAATATTTTCTTCTTGACTTGGGAACTCTGGAATTTGTCTACAATATTCCTAAGAGTTTTCTTCTTGGGATCTCTTTCAGGAGGTGATCAGTGAATTTTTTCCATTTCTATTTTACCCTCTGCTTCTAGAATATCAGGGGAGTTTTCCTTGATAATTTCTTGGAAGATGAGCTCTAGGCTTTTTTTGATCATGGTTTTCAGGCAGACCAATAATTTTTAAATGATCTCTCTTGGATCTGTTTTCCAGGTCAGTTGTTTTTCAAATGAGATATTTCATATTGTCTTCTATTTTTTTCATTCTTTTGGTTTTGTTTTATAATTTCTTGGTTTCTCATAAAGTCATTGGCTTCCATCTGCTCCATTTTAATTTATTTTATTTTATTTTTTTATTTTTAATGTTCTACAATCACTACCATAAAACTTAGATTTTTTTCCCCCCTACCTACCATTCACCACCACCACTCCTCCCTAAGATGACATACAATTCTATATAGGATCTACACATACATTTCTATTGAATACATTTTCACTATAGTCATGCTGTGTAGAAGAACTAAAATAAATGGGAAAAATCATATAACAAACCAAAACATAATACACACACACACACACACACACACACACACACACACACAAATGATCTGCTACATTCTGCAACTGAATTTAATAGTTCTTTCTCTGAATGCGGAAGGCATTTTACCTTAGAAGACCATTGGGAATTTTTTTTTATGTCCTTGCATTGCTGTGAAGATCCAAGTCTACCAGAAAAAACTCTTGCACACGGCGGTCGTTGCCATGCACAAAGTTCTACTGGTTCTTCTCCTTTCACTCAGTATCAGATCATATAAGGCTTTCCAGGTCTCTCTGAAGTCTTCTTGTTCATCATTTCTTATAGCGCAATAGTATTCCATTACATTCATATACCATAATTTATTCATCCATTCCCAAATTGATGGGCATCCCCTTGATTTCCAGTTTTTGGCATCTACAAAGAGAGCTGCTATAAATATTTTTGTACATGTGGGACCCTTTCCCATTTTTATGATCTCTTAGAGATACAGACCTAGAAGTGATTTTGCTGGGTCAAAGGGTATGCACATTTTTGTAGCCCTTTGGGCATCGTTCCAAACCACTCTCCAGAATGGATAGATGAGCTCACAGCTCCACTAGCAATGAATCAGTGTTCCAACTCTCCCTCATCCTCTCCAACATTTATCATTTTCCTGTTCTGTCATATTTGCCAATCTAATAGATGTGATGTGGTACCTCAGGGTTGTTTTGATTTGCATCTCTCTAATCAAAAGTGATTTAGAGCATTTTTTCATATGATTATAGATATCTTTAATTTCTTCCTCTGAAAATTGCCTGTTCATATCCTTTGACCATTTATCAATTGGGGAATGACTTGTATTGTTGTACATTTGACTCAGTTCTCTATGTATTCTAGAAATGAGGCCCTTATCCCTGAGATTAGCTGTAAAAATTCTTTCCCAATTTACTACATCTCTCTGAATTATGGTTGCATTGGGTTTGATTGTGCAAAAACTTTTCAGTTAAATGTAATCAAAATTATCCATCTTGCACTTCATCATGCTGTCTATCTCTTTAGTCAAAAATTCTTCCTTTCTCCATAAATCTGATAAATACACTATTCCTTGTTCCTCCAGTTTGTCTATGGTATCAGTCTTTATATCTAGATCATGTACCCATTTGGACTTTATTCTTGTGTACGGTGTCAGGCATGGGCCTATGCCTAACTTTTGCCACACTGTTATCCAGTTTTCCCAGCAATTTTTGTCGAGCAGTGAGTTTTTATCCCAGAAGCTGGGATCCTTGGATTTATCAAATAGGAGGTTGCTATATTCCTTGCCTACTGTATCTTGAGTACCTAACCTGTTCCACTGGTATACCCTTCTGTTTCTTAGCCAGTACCAAGTGGTTTTGGTAATTGCAGTTTTATAATACAATTTGAGATCTGGTAGCACTAGGCCACCTTCCTTAGCATTGCTTTTCATTAGTCCCTTTGATATTCTGGACCTTTTGTTCTTCCAGATGAATTTTGATATTATTTTATCCAGCTCTGGAAAATAATTATCTGATAGTTTAATTGGTATGGCACTAAATAAGTAAATTAATTTAAGTAGCATTTTAATTTTTAAAGAACTGTTTTCTTCAGTGAGCTTTTGAACCTCCTTTTCCATTTGGCTAATTCTGCTTTTTAAAGAATCCTTCTCCTCATTGGCTTTTTAGACCTCTTTTACCATTTGGATTAGTCTATTTTTAATTAGATATTTTACATTTTCTTCTATCTTTTCATTCTTTAGATTCTGTTTGACTGATTCTTGATGTCTCATAGATTCATTAGCTTCTACTTGCCTGATTCTAATTTTTATCAAATTGTTTTCTTCAGTTTACTTTTGCATCTCCTTTTTCATCTGTCCAATTGTTCCTTTTAAGGAGTTATTTTCTCCATTTAGGTTTTGTACTTTCTTTTCTATTTGTCCAATTGTCCTTTGAAATTCTTCTGTGATTTCTTTTTTCATATTTTTTAAAGTCATTGGTCAGTTTTTCTTCTATTTCTCTAATTTGACTTTTACAGTCCTTCCTGAGCTCTTCCAAGAAGGCTCTTCATGCTTCAGACCAGTTCATATTCCCTTCTGAAGTTTCAGATGGGAGTACGGTCCCAATGCTGACCTCTTTGGTATTTGTGTTTTGGTCCTTGTTCCCATAGAAAGATTCTATGGTCTTTTCTTTTCTGCTTTGCTTCTTCCTCATGATAATCATCCTTTTTCCTGACTTTTAAAGTAGATCTCTGCGTCTGGGGCACAGGGGGCTCTGTCTCACAGTTCTTGTGCCTAAAACTTGAGGCTTTGTGTTGTGGCCTCTGGTTCTTTCAGCTAGAAGCTAAAATGCTGCAGCTTACCTGGCGCTGAACTGGCTGGTGTTGGAAAGCAGAGGCCAGGTGAGGCCTTTTTGAGTTTCCCTGCAGTTACCCTGGAGTTAGCTCCTTAAGTGTGGGGGAGGGGTGGTCTAGCCACAGGAAGTCTCCTCTGCTGAACTAGAACATAGGCAAGTTCAGTGGTTGGTGAACCCATCTGCACTAGTGTCTTCCTGATTCCCCTGTGGTGCTGAGGCATGCCTGGGGTCCTGGTGTTGGGGGTTGTGCACTTCACCCCCCTGGGGCTCAAGATCTTCTCCCAGTTTGCTGAGGTGGGGCTGTCTGGGACAACTCTGGTCCTACACTGGTCCCTTTCAGCCACAGCAAGAGGGACCCTCCTTAGCAATCTTCCTAGCCTCATGGGCTAAGAGATTGTTTATTGCTTCTGCTGCTCCCACTGTTCCAGGGTTTTTTCTGGGGAGATAATTCTCTGGGCTCATCAAGATCAACAAGGAAAGGAACATAGCAATTATCAATCACTCTGCCATCTTGGATTCCCAGGTTAGTCTATTTTTAAAGGTGTTATTTTCTTCAGCATTTTTTTGAGTCTCCTTTAGCAAGCTATTGACTTGCTTTTCATGATTTTCTTGCATTGCTCTCATTTCACTTCTCAATTTTTCCTCCACCTCTCTTACTTGATTTTCAAAATCCTTTCTGAGGTCTTCCATTGTCTGAGACCACTGCATATTTTCTTGGAGGTTTTGGATGTAGAAGCCTTGACTTTGATGTCTTCCTTTGATGGTATGCTTTGTTCTTCCTCATCTGAAAGAATGCAAGAAAATACCTTTTCACCAAGAAAGTAATCTTCTATAGTCTTATTTTTTCCCCTTTTTTGGGCATTTTCCCAGCCAGTTATTTGACTTTTGAGTCCTTTGTAAAGTGGAGGGTATACTTTAGGGACCTGTAAGTTCTCAGTTCCTCCAAGGTGATGCAATCAAGGGAGAGGAGTTTACTACTCTCCTGGGCTGCACTCTGGTCTGGGAGCAACCACAAGCACTCTTTTCTGCCAGGATCTGAGAGTAGGATTCCCCCTCCAGAACCTCCACCAGCTCCATCACAGCAGGGCTCCTCCTCACCCCAGGATCACCACTCAGGTCTGAGACCCAAATCAGCTGCTTGATTCCTCCAGGGTCTTGAGGTTGAGGGATCCAAAAGTGGACTCTGCTGCTGATTGGAGCTGGGGCTCGCCCAGTTGAAAAAACTTTGTCATTAACCTTTGAAGCCGTCTTTGGAGTTTGTGGGTTGAGAAATCTGGGAACTGCAGCTAAGCTACTACTCGTGATTCTGTGCCCTGAAGCCTGCTCCAGTCCTGTCCATGCCATGCCACCAAGACTGGGGTGTGCTTCTCTCTGAACCCAGTGTGATAGACCTTTCCTGTCAGTCTTCCAGTCTGCCTTGGGCTGCAAATCTCGTTTACTCTGTCATTTTGTGACTTCTGCTACTTGAGAATTTGTTTAGAGTCATTTTTTACAGGTATTTTATGGACTATGGGGGGAAAGCTAGAGCAGGTCATCCTTCTACTCCACCATGTTGGCTCCACCCCTCAGTTGTTGTGATTCTTAAGAAGACTCTGCTGACATGGCTAATGTGAAAATGTATTTAAGAAGAATGTATGTGTAGAACTCATATAAGATTGCAAGCTGTCTCAGGGAGGGAGGGGAGAGGGAGGGGATGAAAATTTAAGACTTATGGAAGTGATTGTTGAAAACTAAAAACAAATAAGTTAATTGAATTTTAAGAAAAGAAGACTTTACTGACATCCAGCCTAAACCTGCCTCTTTGCTACTTCTACCCCTTGCTTTTAGTTCTGATATCTGGGACTGAGTAGAATGAATTTATTCATTCTTCCACATGGCAGCCCTTCAAATCTTTGAAGACATCTTTCATATTCCCTCCAAGTCTCTTCCCTGAGTCAAACATCCAAAGATACTTCAGCTGATCTTCGTATGGAATGATCTCAAGGTCCCTCCTCTGCCATCCTGGGGACTCTCCTCTGGCCACTTTCCAGCATGTCAAAGAGTCCGCGGTTCTCAGAACTGAGCTCAAATCTCCAAATGTGGGACCAGGCAGAGAACAGGGGACTTCTTACTTCCCTTACTTCCCATCACATCTCTTTTAAAGCAGTGTAAAATCACATTAGCATCCTGGGTTGTCTTATCCTAATGTTGACTCATTTTGAGCTTATAGTCAGTTAAAACCCCCAGACCTTTATCTACACTTCTTCCCTCTTCTATTTGTGGAATTTATTCTTTAACTCAAGTATATATTAAATTTCATCATGCTAGATTCAACCAGTGTATTGTTACTATCTCATAAAAGCTTGTGAGAGCTGATTATTAAATTTTTAGTGAAAGCCTTTACTCCTCAAATATTGGCAAATTCTAAAAACCAGGACTTGATTTGTTGTCTTTTGATTTCCATATTTAAGAAAGAAATGGAGAAAATGTTAGCGATGCAGATTAAACTTTAAAATGTGTCATGCATACTTTTTTTTGAGAGCTGGTTGTTAACCATTTACCAAAATATTCCTGAATTCAATCCAGTATTTATTCTGATTCTGCCAATCGATGTATTGGCTATCCTTCCAAGCTTTATGTCATCTGAAAATCTGACAAGCCTGCATTCTGTGCGTTTTTCCAAATCATGCAGAAAAATATTTATCATCATAACTATATGCACTTTTCTCTGGAGCACTCCACCAGAGACCTTTTATGTTGATTTAGGTCTAGCAATTCAACAAGTTCCAAATTCAGCTAAATAGGTGTTAGCCAAAGAGGCCTTGAGGTGATGAAAGTCAGTTTAGAAGTCAAGGAGAGACTCAAGACTCCCTTGGGCCAGTTTCAAAAAATACTTTGTGCCCCAAGAAACTGACAGGGTTCAACAAGGTTTAAGGCTCTGAATGAGATCTATTACATGCATCTATATTGTACTAAGCTATCTGTCCAGTGTTACTTAGTAGCAATAACTCATGTGGAACAGTATGTGGAGAGCTGAACTTAAGTCAAGAACACCTGGGTTCAAATTCTACCTCAGACACTAGTTGTGTGACTCTGGACTTAATTTCTCTGTAGCTCAGTTTCTTCTTCTGTAAGATGAGGGGTTTGAACTAGATGGCTTTTAAGATCCCTTCCAGCTCTAAATCTACGATCCTATTTTGATTAATCCCAGGAGATCCCTAAAGAAAGCTTGTCCAAACCTGCTGCTCTCTTGAGCTACTACACTCTTACATTCCTTTTTACCATCAAAGTTTTTTAAAGTAGTCTGCATTCTTGCTCTACTTCCTCACCACCCATTCACTCTTCAGGCTCTTTTATTCTGAGTTCTGACATACTTCACCACTGAGAATTCTCTCCGAGATTAACAGTAATCTCCTTTGTAACAAAACCTTTCCACTAACCTCCCTGTGACATAAGATAATGTTGACTATACCTTCAGGGTGATGTAGAGGTCAGTAGTTTGGGCTGCGCCTCTGAGGCTCGCATCATGACTCAGCTCTGATAAGAACTTACTGTGTCACCTTGGGCAAGGTGTGATCTTTTCATTTCTGCATCTTGGTTCCCGGCTGTAAAATAAAAGGGTTCAATGAGATAGTCTCTGAGGAATTGTCTTCACTTTTGTCTTTGTATCTCCAAGCACTTAGGTGGATATCTTACTCATTTGTCTTGCCTTTCCCTTCTCCTAAATCCAGCATAACATCTTGCAATCAATCAAACAAATGTTTACTAGTCAATCAATCAATGTTTATTAAATGCCTTCTACATTCCAGATATTTTGCGAAGATATAAAGAAAGGAAAAAGGTAGTTCTTGCTCTCAAGGAGCTTATAATCTAATAGGGGAGACAACAAGGAAACAAATATGTAGAAAAAAGTTCTATACAGGATATATTGGAAATAATCAACAGAGGGAAGGTACCAGAATTACAAGAAATGCTTCTTGTAAAAGGACAGAACTTACCTGAGATTTGAAGGAAGTCAGGAGGCAGAAATGAGAAGGAAGAGTATTCCAGGCATGTGGGACAGCCAGGGAAAATGCATGGAGTCAGGAGATGGAGGGTCTTGTATGGTGAGACAACTAGTCCTATACCCCAAAGAGATTAAAGGGGGGAAAAACATATTTATAGCTACTCTAAAGGGAATATCTGTCAGTTGGAGAATGGCTGAGCAAATTATGGGTTACTAACATATGGGGGTTGATAATGTTTAATATAAAATTTTGGAATAATCTCTTTGTTCTCTCTGAAGCAAACTCAGAGAATGCCTCTTCCTATGTCAACAAAAGCCAGCCAAGGCTGACTCTACATTCCTTAAGGAGACCTTTAACCTAAGACACTATCTTGAATAATGGGACGTTTTCCATATCTTAATATTTGTAGACCTACACTATGTTATGGCATGTTAATGGTAAAGAAAACACAGACATCTTAGGTCGTAATTTCTATTGAACTTTGTTTACCCTTTCCTATGTCAGTTAGCTGTTTAGGGCAGGAAGCCTGCCACTTACTAGTGGTGGGATTTCCGAGACATATGTTTACCCAGCTTGGAATCCCAAGGCCTGACCAATATTGCTTTGTTAATTGTCCTTGTCTTACTAAATTTATGATTTGTTCAACTAGGAGAGTTCCTTTCTCACGGCAAAATGTATATAAGCCAGAAGATTTCTGCACTGGGTAGCCAGAACATTTCTGGCTCCATAATGCATTATGTTACCGTTGTCTTTAATAGGGAATTGATTAATTAATTAAATCATAAAATGTATGCATTTAGCCATGTTGCCTTTTCTTAACAAAGTTTTCAGGTCAACAGGGTACATTTGTGCCATAAAAAATGATGAGATGGTTTCAGAGAAGCCTAGGAAGACTTGAAATGATGAAGAGTAAAGTGAGCAGAAATAATTTTTACTGTGACAACAACACTGTAAAAATGAACAGTTTTGAAAACTTGAGAATCCTGAGTAATGCAATGAACAACCATGGTTCCAGCGAACTGATTGTGGCAGATGGACCATCTCCTGACTGAGAGGGGATGGACTAATTTGTACAAGACACATCTTTTTGGCTATGGCTGATGGGGAACTTCTTTTGCTTGACTATGAATATTTTCACAAGGGTTTTTCTCTTTCCAAGGTAAGGTGGGCAGGAGAGGAAATAGATTTTTTTGTTCAGTGAAAAAAAATCCAAACCAAAAAGTTTTGGTTTTCACTTCCAGAGCATTTTTCAGTATGGAGGGTTCAAGAAGGACTAGCACCTCTAGTATGAGGACTTCTGGGTGAGACCTGCTCATCCACCTTGGTGTATGTCTGCCACCCAACTCTTGCCTGTGGCTCCAAGTAGATGTAGCAGGTACAGTAACCATACCTCTATAAGACTGTCCTAGCAGGGCGAGAGTAACTGACAGACCTCAAACCCATTAGTAAGTTGGGGGGGGGGCCCTCTGCCCCCAAGCATGTGAAGACTTCCCCAGCGGAATGGGTGGATGAGAACAATTTGTTCCAATGGCCATGAAGGTGATAGAAGCAGGCATTGTGGAGCACTTACAGCTTGGTCAGACATGGAAGATGTCAAGGTCACCCACTGGCCTTGCTGCTGGACTTCAATGGCTCTCACTTAAATTCAATTCATCTTCAAGTCAAGACATCATCCCGTGTTCTCACTGGTCCTTTTTGAAAATGAAGGATAAACTAGCCAATACATTGAACATGTTTGACAGTGTGTTATTTGTCTTGAGTTTAAACCTACCTCACATACTTCCTAGCTGAATAACTCTGGGCTAGTCATTTAACTTTTCTCAGCCTCAGTTTCCTCATCTGTAAAGTGTGGACAATAATAGAACCTTCTTCCTAGGGTTGTTGTAAAGATAAAATGAGATAATATATACCAAGCACTTTGCAAATTTACTATGTAAATGTTAGCTGTCATGAATGGTCTCAGTTTTCTCTCCATCTACAAAATGGAAAAATTTATCAAATACAACATCACTTGAACTGAGTAGCTCTTGGCCAAGATTGGCAATCTCTTCGTTGTAGAGACCATATCACCAGTCTACATCCCCCACTCTCCCCAGAGACCTAAGTGGGATAGGGGAGAGTGTGTCCTCCTAGATTTTGGGAGGAAATGTTTGTACTCTTTCTCTTGTTACATTTTCTATTTAAGAGGTCAAATGGAAGTGTTAATTGCTAATCATTAACACCTAAAGCGGAGGGGTGAGAGGCGAAAATGAAACTGGTTTCCCCTATTCCACTTCGGTCCCCAGGCAGACTATTATCACTGAAATAATATTTAGAGTCATTTGGATCTGATTCATCCTGGTTGACTCCAAGTCAGGTAACTTTTCTGTGCCTCAGTCTCCTCATCTCCAAAATGGGAACAACATTCACTTGCCCTAGGATACCCACAGGGTTATAGTATAGGTCAAATTTGATCATATGTAGATTGAAGAGGGAAGGTGATTTATATTCCATCATGTCACTTCCTTAGTGACTTCCCAATGCCAATCCTACAGTGAAATTAGGCTTAAATTTGCTTAATTACTTGCCACCCATGTGATGTTGGGCAAATAATGACCTTTTCATGTCTCACTTACTTCCTCTGAAAAGAAAGCATTATTCTAGATGATCTTTAAGCACTTTAGAGCACCCCTAGGAGAGGAAGCCTCTGTTCTCATTAGAATTCTTGAGAAGAGGCCTGCTGTTCAAGAGGAAGGAAGAAGGGGAGGATATTAGTTATTTTTAAGTCATGTGCAAGAAGGATAAAAGGGTTCCCCTTCCCCTGTGGAAGCAGTTCCTTCTGATTTTCCTGATTTCTGGGAATGCCAACACCATCATCCTGGTGATCTAGATTCCAAATCCTAGCAGGGGGACCTATGAGGAATGAGTGGAATTGTCTTAATGGCAGGAAGAACTTTCTAACAATGACCACTATCCCAGAGTGGAATGGAAGAGCAGAGAGCCATAGATTTGCAGCTGGAAGGAAGCTTAGAAGTTGAGGAAAATGAGGCTGAAAGGCTCATTGACTTACTCAAGGCCACACAGCTTATAGAAGGCAGAGGATTCAAACCCAGGTTCTCTTACTCCCAATCCAACACTCTCCATTGTGCCATCCTCCTTGGAGACAGTGGGAGCCATGGGAAGAATGTTGGATATGAAAAACTTGAAGAACCTCGAAAGATTTGTTTCTCTCCACCTTGGTTTTTTTTCTTAGCATACAATTTAGGGTATATGTCTCTACGGGTATGTATGATTTCATGTGAATATGTGACAGTGTCAGTCAGATTCTCTTTGCTTGAGGTCTTCAAACAAAGCCTAGACTTGTCATTTATTTCTCATCATTGGATGTTGCTAAGTTGGGGGCTAACTGTCCATTTTTGGGGATGTGGCTAAGAAGATTCCTTTTCTATAAAATGTAGTCTCCTTGAGGTCAGGTACTGATTCAATTTTTTCTTTTTAAAACCAGGTCGAGAGGCAGAATGGCATAGAGATTGGTACTACCAAGTTCACTTCCAGATGTGACATGACTGTCGGATAAGTCTTGTCTCAGCTACTGCTGACCTGGGTTCAAAGGTCACTGCTTGCTACTCAATGCTGGAATGGCTGCAGAACTTGGATGGTGGAATGCTGCTCTCCTGACCTTCTGAAACTCACATGGTCAGAGTCTCCAGTCCCTTTAGCTAGAATGAAAAAAAGCAAATACTCATACAGGACTCAAGTTGGCCTCAGTTGGAATTGCCCAGAACCTCTTTCTTCAAGCATGCTGTCTCACTGGACTCCATAGTGGAGTCTAAGAAATCCTCCAAGAAAACACCAAACAGAAAGATGGTGGACACTCTGGTGGCTGGTCCTTGATAAATGCCTCCGAAGTCACTTAAAGAGTTTCCTCTTCCCTATGTGGTCAACTCACCAGAAGCAGTTACTGAGGATTTGTCAACTGGTACACCAAGGTCTCTCTAAGGCCCTTCCACACATCACTGTGATTCTCCCAGAAATGGGCTGCCTACACTCTTCACATGGAAGGACACATGGGCCAGTGCCAATGCTCCTTACAAATACAAAGTCATTTCAAAATGGAGAAAGGATGAATGATTTGGGGAGAGGGGAGGATTGTGGAAAAGTCTCACATAGGGGGTGCCACCTGAGCTGTGCTTTGAAAGAAACTAAGGAAACCACAATTTGGGATCAAGGGTATACATTTCAGTTATGGGCTGGTGGGGGGTACTGCTGGTGCACAGGAACTTAGGTGGGAGGTGGAATATGATAGTATCGCTTTGTTTTCCACAGAGAAGGAAAGGACCTCAGAAGCCATCATGTGTGGGGGGAATAACTACCAGGGTAATTTGCTTATAAGGGAGAGGATAGGAAGGGGAGATATTAGGTGGGAGCCACATCATAGGAGCCAGGGTGTTCAATGGCATTTTCAAGCAGAGAGGTTTCTATTTTATCTCAAAGACACTGGGGAATCATTCAAGAATTTTTTTGTGTGTGTTGAGATAATATGGTAAGTGCTGGGTGAAACACTCCAAATTTTCTACCGGCTCAGATGCTGTGATTCTTTGTACAACAGAAGGATTAAAGGGCCAAAGGGTAACAACAACCGTAACAATAGCTAGCATTAATGTGGCACTTTAAAGTTTACAAAGTATTTTATAAATATTCCTTCATTTGATCCTCACAACAGCCCTGAGAGGTTGGTGCTATTATTACCCCCGTTTTACAGATGAAGAAACTGAGGCAGACAAAGGTTAAGCGACTTACCCAGGGTCACATAGCTAAGTGTCTGAGGCTGGATTTCAACTCAAGCCCTGCTGACCCCAGGTCCAGTGCTATAAGCACTATGGAACTGGCTAGATGCTTTTAGGAGGGGAGAGAGGGTCAGGCTCAGAAATGCATCTATAGGAAAAAAATGCTCTCTGAACAAAGCCAAGAAACCTAGTTAATTATTTATAATAAGTGCATGCCTGAAGAATTCCTCTGCAGAGGAACTATTTCTTAGATTCACTGGAAGTCAAACAGGAAGACACTGAATCATTTCAGGAGGTTGAATCATTTCAGGAAGGAATATGGTTACCTTGGATCCTGATACCATAGCCAGAAGAGTCCTCAGATTTCAGTTAGGCCACTCTTTCATTTTATGGATGAGGGAACTGAAGCCCAGAGTCATACAGGTAATGTTAAAGGTGGGACTTAACATTCCCCAATTGATAAATGGTCAAAGGATATGAACAGGCAGTTTTCAGAGGAAGAAATTAAACCTATCTATAATCATATGAAAAAATGCTCTAAATCACTATTGATAGAAAAATGCAAATAGGAACAACTCTGAGGTACCAGTTCACACCTATCAGTTGGCTAATATGACTTAAAAGGAAAATGATCAATGTTGGAGAAGATGTGGTAAAATTGCAATACTAATTGGTGGAGTTGTGAACTGATCCAACCACCCTGGAGAGTAATTTGAGACTACACCCAAAGGGTGACCAGACTGTGCATATCAGAAATATCACTGCTAGGTCTGTATCCCAAAGAGATCGTAAAAAAGGGGAAAGGACTCACATGTACAAAAATATTTATAGTAGCCCTTTTTGTGGTGGCAAAGAATTGGAAATGGAGGGGATGCCCATCAATTGGGAAATGGCTGAACAAGTTGTGGTATGTGAATGTAAGGGAATACTATTGTGCCATAAGAAATGATTAGCAGGCAGATTTTAGAAAAACCTGGAAAAACTTGCTTGAACTGAGGCTGATTGAAGTAAGTGGAACCAGGAGAATATTATACACAGTCATAGGAACATTGAAGATTAACTATGATTCATTTAACTCTTCTCAGCAACACGGTGATCCAAGCCAATCCCAAAAGACTCATGATGGAAAATACTGACCACACCCAGAGAAAGAACTATGGAGTTTGAATGCAGAATAAAGCAGACTGTTTTCACCTTTTTTTGTTTTGTCTTTCTCATGGTTTTTCCCTTTTGTTCTGATTCTTCTTTCACAACATGACTAATGTGGAAGTATGTTTAACATGATTGTCCATGTATCACCTATATCAGACTGGGGAAGAGGGAGAAAGAAAAATTTGGAACTCAAAATTTTACAAAAATGAAATGTTGAAAACTATCTTTACATGTAATTGGGAAAAAAATAAAATACTCTTAAAGGAAAAGAAATAAGGTGGGACTTGAGCCCAGCTGCCCTGACTTCAGGGACAGTGGTATTTCCATGATACCATGCCAAATAATAACAACTTGTAATTTGTGTTATGATCAATGGAATCCCTTCCTCAAAATGATCCTGTGACACAGAGTGTACCGGTATTATTTTCACCATTTTACAGATAAAGAAACTGAGGTTCAAAGAGGCAGTTTGGTGTCATGAAAAAAATCCTGGATCTGGAATTGAGAGTGCTAGGGTTTGGATCTTGGCTTTGCTACTTACGACTTGTGTGATGTTGGACAAAGGGCAGCTAGGTGGTGCAGTGGATAAAGCCCCAGTGCAGGAGTCAGGAGGACCTGAGTTCAAATCTCACCTCAGATACTTGACACTCACTAGCTGTGTGACCTTGGGCAAGTCACTTAACCCCAGTTGCCTCATCCTGGGTCATCTCCAGTCATCCTGATGAATATCTGGTCGTTTGATTCAGATGGCTCTGGAGGAGAAGTGAGGCTGATGACCTGCACAACCCTCCCTCACTCAAAACAAAGTCAAGCACAAGTCATGTCATTATTTCTCTGATGGCATGGTCTTCTTCGGCAACAAAGGACAAACACAGAGTAAAAACACGCAGACGTTGGACAAGTCTCTGTGAGCCTCAGTTTCATCATCTGTAAAATGGGGAAGTTGGACCAGGTAACATGTAAGGTCTTTTCTAGCTCTAAATCTGTGATCCTGTAACTTACCCAGAGTTCTGTAGCTAGTAAATGTCAGAATCTAGGACTGACGTTCTTTCCCCCAATTTGCCCCAGTTCATGAAACCTTTCTCACCCACCTCCCTAATGTGTACAGTCTCTCTCTTATTCAAGTCCCCAACTCTGTTCAGTTACTGGAAGGGGAAGAAGGGAGATAGAGGGAAAGGCTATTACTGAGCTCTGGTTCACATTGTACATCTCTTCCCGTTATTTTGGGGCATGAGTCAGTGAGGGACCCTGATCCGAACAGTGTTCAGCTGAGTAAAGAACTAAACGCATACACACAAACACACACCCACGTACGTGCACACACACTACTCGTTTCCAAACAAGATTATGGAGAGGGCAGAGGGTTATTGGTGAGTGTATATATTGAACTCTAACCCTATCATCCCCTTCTAGGCTTAAAAGGGACCCGAGAGCTAAGACACCAAGGCTCAAATCAACAGATTCTGCTTATTCACCCAGGGAATCCTTGAAGGCTTCATCTGACACTAGACTGGCTTACAGGAGGAAATGTGGCTGAATCCCCTGACCTCTCCCTCTCCAATCTATTTCCCACATCACTGCCAAGTTCATTACACCTGTTGCCCACATCTGATCATGCCACCCTTAAGATCAAGAAACTTTGGCACCTTCCTCTAAAATGAAATATTACTTTGTCTGGTTTTCAAGGCTCTTTGCAGAAACACTCAAAACTATTGTTTCCAACCTGGTTTCATATTATTCCCCTTTAAGTGCTGGACATTCTAGCCATACTGACATACTTGACATTCTTATGTGATATTTCACCTCCCACTTTCCTGCCTTTGCACAGGCTGTAACCCCTGCCTGGCATGCTCTCCCTTCTCACCTCCACCTCTTGGAATCTCTAGTTTCCTTCAAAACCTTGCTCGTGTGCTCACCCCTATATGAAGCACTTGATCCTGACATATGCCCTTCCTCACTCATACCATGATGTTAGATCTCTTCCTCTGTGAATTACTTTTTAATTAGCATTTGGAGGCAGTCAGTGGATAGAGTGCTGGAATTGGTGTCAGAAAGACCTGAGTTCAAAACCAGCACTAAAAAACCAAAACAACCTCTGTCTGCCTCAGTTTCTGTAAAATGAGGATAACGATAGTACCTACTTCTCACCGGTACTGTGAGGATCAAATAAAATAGGATTTGTAAAGCACTTTATAAACCTCAAAATGCCTTCTATGTGCAAGCTCTTGGTGTTCATTTTGCATTGATTTATCTTTGCACGTTGAAGAGTTTCCCCCTGGGTTTCCCCACAGTAGAACTTAAACTCCTTAAAGACTGCATGGTTTTTGCCGTTGTATTCTCTAGCACTTAGTAAAATGCCTGGCCCATAATCACAGTTTAATAAATGGTGATTGAACAGACTGGAAAAGAACTGAAGGGAATGGAATTGAATAGAAAAAAATGGAATGGAACAGAATGGAAAAGCTGGGAACCAAATACAATAAACAGTATGTGATGTGTTGTAATACAATAAGACAGGACAGAAAAGAGTAAAATAGGTTCTGATGGGCTAGGATAGGATAGGATAGGATTGGGTAGGGTAGGACAGGATAGGATAGGATTGGGTAGGGTAGGATAGGACGGGACAGGACAGGACAGGGTGGGATTGCACAGAATAGGGTAGGACAGGCTAGGCTAGGCTAGGGTAAGATAGAATGGAATAGAAAAGAACTAGAAGAGAACAGTAGAACAGAACAGGATAGCTTTGAACCTGCAGGAGGTAGCCAGTTGCTGAAGATCAATCATGCCTTATTGGGGCTGCATTTCCAGGGAGCTCTGAAAAAGTGGGGAAAGTAATGTGGAGAGTAAAAGATAGAGGGAAATGTGGCGCTTCATCTCTCTTGGAGCAAGGTGGGTGTTAAATGTTGCCCAAGCAGCCCATTCTAGGGGCAGGCTCAATCACGAAAGGAGGCGGTCCTTCTCAGCTTGAAATTGCTTTATTTTTCACTTGACCAAAGATAAGGGAGGTCCTTTCCAATGTAGGTCTGTGGACTCAGATGAAGTACACAGTAGGACCTTGGACTGATGTCAGCGTACAAATGAGGCACTGATTCCATCCGGTGTTAAGCCTTTGTCTCTAGTACCCAGCAAAGGGGCAGCTGAAATTGCTTCCAATTAAAGTATAGAGACATTCATGCACATTTAAAAAGCCTAGACTCTAGGGTTAGTGTCTAATCCTACCTCCCACTTTGAAACCATGCCTACTCTACCTTCAAGATGGCCTCCTATCTATACAAACTTGCAAAGCCCCCAGCCCATCCCTACATGATATTTGAGAACCTGGTAATTTCCAAAGCTTAGAGGTCAGGAGACTGGATTTCCCCCTCCCCAACAAAAAGTCACTTCCCATTTTCTTGTCTTCTGGAAGCAGAATCCTTGGTTCTGGCTTCAGACACATAACAACAAAATAGCAATTAGAACAACATTAATAATCATATGGTACTTTAAGATTTTGTTTTAATCAGGACCAATTTTTATTGCCAGAATGTGTGTGTGTGTGTGTGTGTGTGTTCATCCTTCATTGCTGAAGAAGACCAAGCCATCAGAGAAATGTTGACATGACTTGCACTTGACTTTGTTCTGAGTGAGGGAGGGCTGTGCAGGTCACCAGCCTCACTTCTCCTCCAGAGCCATCTGAATCCAGTGACCAGATATTCATCGGGATGACTGGAGATGACCCAGGATGAGGCAACTGGGGTGAAGTGACTTGCCCAAGGGCACACAACTAGTGAGTGTCAAGTATCTGAGGTGAGAGTTGAGCTCAGGTCCTCCTGACTCCTGCACTGGTGCTCTGTCCACTGCACCACCTAGCTGCCCCTTGCCAGAATATAGTGCAGACAGTAATGGTAGTACAAGCACATCTCAAGATATTTTTTTAGTAGCTTTCTGAGGGTCCCTTTTTTCTTTCCTTTTTTTTTGGGGGGGGGAGCACTTTAAGATTTGCTGAGCATTTTATAGATTTTACAGATTCCAGGTACAGATTACCTCACAACTCTGGGAGGTAGGTGCTAGAATTCTCCTCATTTTGCAGGTGAGGAAACCGAGACAGGCAGGTGACTTGCTCAGGGTCTCATAGCTATCATTTATATAGCACTTGAAAGCTTTCAAAATACTTCGCACATAGCGTCTCATTGAAGCCTCACAACAGTATAGTAGGGACAGCACACACACAATTTGATTTCATTGGTATTAAGAACTCCTGATGAGGAAATCACCCTCTTCTTAGCAAGTTGTAGCCTTAGAGAGTTGCTCAAGGGGCTCTGACGGACAAGGTAAGTGTTGTGTGGAGGCTTGCCAACACCAGCAGCCACTGTGTGAAGGGGTGAGGCTCAAACTCAGGTCTTTCCTACTCTAGGTCTATTCTACTTTGTCACATTGCATCTGCACATAGTATTATCCCTATTTAACAGATGAGGAAACTGAGGCTCATTAAGGTAAAGTGATTTGTCCATGTTTACACAATTAATAAGTTGTGGGGCAAAGATTTGAATTGTGGAGGAGGTGGTAGTGATATTGGTAGTAGTGGTGGTGGTGGTGGTAGTAGTGGTGGTAGTAGTAGCAGTAGCAGCATTAGTAGCAGTAGTAGTAGTAGCAGTAGCAGCAGCAGTAGTAGCAGTAGCAGTAGTAGTAGTAGCAGTAGCAGCAGTAGTGGTAGCAGTAGCAGTAGCAGTAATAGTAGTAGCAGTAGCAGTAGTAGTAGTAGCAGTAGCAATAGTAGTAGTAGCAGCAGTAGTAGTAGCAGTAGCAATAGTAGTAGTAGCAGCATTAGTAGCAATAGTAGTAGTAGCAGCATTAGTAGCAGTAGTAGTAGTAATAGTAGTAGCAGTAGCAGTAGTAGCAGTAGCAGCAGTAGTAGTAGCAGTAGCAATAGTAGTAGTAGCAGCATTAGTAGCAGTAGTAGTAACTAGCGTTTATATGGCACCTACTATGTGTCAGGCACTGTGCTAAGTGCTTTTATCTCATTTGATCCTCAGAATAACCCTATGAGTTAGGTGCTATATCCCTATTTGACAGATAGGAAACTGAAGAAAACAGAGGTTCAGTGACTTGCCCAAAGTCACTGAGATAGTAAAGGGCAAGAGACCTCGCACGTGTCTTTAAGGAGTAGTTTCAATATGTGCCTTTGGCACATATTGGTTGTATGATTGGGACAAGTCACTTACTTTTTTGAACCTCTGTTTCCTCATCTGTCAGAGGGAGACAACAATCCCTATATTATTTGCCCCATAGGGTTCTTGGGAGGATCAGATGAGATAATGCATGCGTAAACCTGAAAGTGCCTTATTTTCTGTTCCAAATTCTCTCCCTTCTCCCTCTCCCCCATCTATTAAGAAAGCAAGAAATACAATACTCATTATACATATGAAGTCATTCAAAACATATTTCCACATTAGTTATATTCTAAAGGGGAAAAAAAGAAAAGAGAAAAAAATATGCTTTAATCAGCACACAGAGCCTGTCAGTTCTCTCTCTGGAGGTGGACAGTGTATATCATCAGCGACCTTTGGAATTGTGGTGGATTAACATGTTGATCAGTTACCAAGTCTTTCACAATTGATTATCTTTACAATATTGCTGTTTCTGTGTATGTTATTCTCCTGGTTCTGCTTTGCATCAGTTCATACAAGTTTTCTCAGGTTTTTCAGAAACCATCCCCTTTGTCATTTCTTATAGTACAATAGGTATTTGACCACACTCATATACTATAACTTGTTCAGCCACTCCTTAATTGATGGGCATCTGTTTCTAATTCTTCACCACCACAAAAAGAGCCAACAGGTGGGATTCTAGCTGAACTTTGAAGGAAACCAGGGAAATCATGAGTCGTGGGGCATGGCCTGGGAAAATGGACCAAAATTAAAAGATGGAAGGCCACTTTCACTGGATTGAAGATATGTGGAGGGATGTAAGATGTAGGAAGACTGGAAAAGGGGGACAGTTTATGAAGCTCTTTTAAAGCCAAACAGAGGATGTTATACTTAATCCTAGAGAAAATTAGGAGCCACTGGAGTTTCTGGTAACGTTGTTTCCCAAACCTAAATATGGGTTCCTAATACTGTGATGCAAATGTCACCATGTCACAACCACAATCATTGTGGATGTGTTGTTTTCTACTCAGTAAAATGTTAACTCTGTCATATAGACTGGCAGAATGTATTAGAGCTATCCCAAATTTGAAGGAGCTGCCTGGGGGAGGTGACAGGTGGGCTGCCCTCAGTGGAGGTCTTCAGATACAGGGCAGCTAATCCCTTGTCAAGCATGGGTACCATTTTGAAGTGTTGGTATTAGTTTATACAGTCTATACAGTAACCCAAGTCCCTTCCTTTCCTTTAAATTGTTATTGTGTGAAACAGTAATCTGGTGGCCTCATTACCCTCAAATATATTCACACAGGTGTGAAATTCTACAAGAATATTTCCCCCTTAATCATCAGTTTTCTTGCCAGCTCAGTCTTACCAGTTTTTTGTTTTCTTCTGTATTAGTGGAAGTCTCGGTTTCCACCTCTCTTCTAGTGAATAGCTAGGTGTTATGAAAAATAAAATTCACATTCAACTGTTTTGGTAGCCACCATCTCAAGCCAGAGAATTTTTGAGAGTTGGAATTGACTTGTGTGGCCATTTACTAGATGGCTTGCCCAAAGTCACAGGGGTAGAAAGAAAAAGTGTTCCGATTTGAACCTACCCTTGAAAATGTCATATTCTGTTTTATTTCTGCCATACTACAGAATAGACTTCCTCATCTCCTTTTCTTCCAAATAAGTCTGTTCTGACAGTTCTCTAGGGCAAGTCATCCTTGATGTCATGCTACACGCAAGAAGCTAATATCTCCCTCATTTTAAAGATAAGCAAAGGGGAAGTCCCTGTCCAAGATCATACATATCTAAGTGGCAGAACCTTGGTCTCCTCATCTCCCTGTTACTGTGGGCAGCTTCTGCTCATTCAAACTGGGCAGATCCTCTAGGTCCTAGAGTCTCAGAGGAGAAAAGTGCCAATTCTGGGCCGTCGGAGGCATCAGGAAAGATCAAGGGAGGGGGAAATGTACCTGGATCGACAAGTTCGAGCTGATTTAGTTTCCTGACACTCTCAAGCCTCCCCTCACACGGAACCCCCTCCCCACCATATGCTGGGAGGGGGAGCAGATAATTTGCAGAATACTTAGTCTAGCTTCCGATAGGAGGGGAGGGCGTCCTTGGACTCTGAGTCTATTTCTCCGGGCGGGTCTATCAGCTTGCACCGCCTCTGGGAGGCAGAGCTCTCCCGCCCCCTCTAGTTGCCTGCAGTTGCTGCCCTAGGCTGCAGCTTTCACTTTCTGTCCAAGGAGTGGAGCAAGGCGGACCTTCCTAGCCCAGACTGCTGTGGAAGCCGCCTCCTTAACGTGCAGTGCTCCGCCCTGTTCCACTGAGGGATGGAGCCCGCCACAGCCGCCTGGATTACTTTCGCCGTCGGATTTCTGCTCTGGGCATTGGGGGATGCGGTGCCCGTCCAGGTGGGTGGCTGCCCTTCATCCCTGACTTTTGCCCCGACTTTGACTTCTCTTCCCTTCATAGCAGAGATAGATAGAAACCCTGCGCCCCTCTAAGTCAGCCCTGCGCCCCTTGCATTCGGTCCTGCGCTCCTCCCTCCTCTGTAGAGACAAGGGCGCCGATATGATGTCAGGGGACCTAAGGTGAATACCTGCTCTGCTGGGCTGGAGCGTTCTCTCTGGGCTTTCCTCTCTCTAACATCTCTCACTTTGCT
This sequence comes from Notamacropus eugenii, assembly GCF_028372415.1. Taxonomy (NCBI): domain Eukaryota; kingdom Metazoa; phylum Chordata; class Mammalia; order Diprotodontia; family Macropodidae; genus Notamacropus; species Notamacropus eugenii. The sequence goes on from NC_092876.1 coordinate 51,660,389, forward strand.
CATCTGTAAAACGATGGGGCTAGACTCGATGGCCTTTAACGTTCCATACCGGCGCTCCCAGGCAGGAGCCGCTGAGGGACGTTAGCACCCCTACAAGCTATTCTCAACTGCCGCGGTTTAGACGCGGCTCCCGGGGATGCGCGTCTGGATCTCCCGCTGGGCGCAGATTGTAGAGCAGTGTGCACCCTCGCCCCCACCCAGGAGGTCTTCTTGGGGTTCAATCGCGGGGCCGGAACATCGAGTCCGGCTGTGCCGGGGGCGCCCGGGGACCGTGCCGTCTCATCGTGACCGCGGAGGTTGAGCAAACACTAGATCATACGCCCTCCAAAGCTCTGACTGGGTTAGAGTCTGGAAAGCGTGGGTTTGGATCCCTGCCCTGACTCTTGTGCGCCCGGTGCTGACCGAAGAGTTCTTCATCTTTTCGGGCCTTGGTTCCCCCATCTATAAAATGGGGTGATGATAGTGAGAATAATTTATGCATTCCCTCTTTCCCAAGACTATTTTGAGGGAAGTTTGGTAAATTTTGAAAAGTCTCCTAAAAACGGGAGCTGAGGCCGTCAAACGCTCTCCAGGGTCCGAGACTGAAACATTGATTGGCCTTGTGGAGTAACTTGCAGCGACTGCACCCAAGGCCTGGAGGGAAGGGCGGGGGGCCATAGCTGAAATGCCATGGACCTCCTTTTCATTCTGCCCTCTCTTCTCCCCCGACTCACTGCCAAGTCCCTAAGGTTGGCCTGGATTTCGAAAGTTATGTTTTCTCCAGCTGCCCACAGCTCCCCCATGGTTTCTTTCTGACTGAGGGGAGGCAGCCCCTTTCATCTCGCATCTGTTCCGGGGTGATCCGCACTTCACAGATAACACCTGGTGCCATCAAAGCCCAGCTCTCTTTGCTCTTCAAGACATGTATTTCCTTTGCCCTACATAAATATTCTTCCTCTTTCTTAGAATACCTGGGTATTGTGTGTTTATAAGAGGGAGAGAGATTGATAGACCGAGACAGAGAGAAACAGAGACTGAGACAGAGTCAGAAAGACAGTGGGAGAGATAAAAACAGGGACAGACAGAGACAGAAACATACACAGACATAGACACAGAAACCCAGAGAGTGAGATAAGAGAGGCAGAGAGAGATAATAGAGAGAGAGACCGAGAGGGAGGGAAAGGAAGAGCCAGAGATAAACAGGAATTCCTTGCCCTGGGAAACGCATAAATATTTTTGTTCTCTTGGGTCCTTATTTTTAATCTTAGAATTATTCATTGTCAGAGCTGGGAGGAACTTTAGAACACAGAAAGTGAGAGCTGGGAGGGCCCTTAGAGGACAGTAACAATAATAAATAATGATAAGTAGCAGCTATATAGCCCTTTAAGGTTTGCAAAACCCTTTGAGCACATTGTCACTAAGATTATTAACGATTTCTTATTTGCCAGATCCAATGACCATTCCTCACTCTCCATTCATTCTTCTTGACCTCTCAGCAGCCTTTGGCATTGTTGATCACTATCCTCTCCTTGACATTCTCTTTGGTCTATGTTTTTGGGACCCCCTTTCTTCTGGTTCTCTTCCTGCCTAGATGCTGAGTTCTGTGTCTCCTTTGCCTCATCTCCTCCAGCTCATGCCTTCCAACTGTAGGTGTCCCTCAGGGTTATGTCCCTCTTCTCTTCTCAGTTTATACCATTTCACTTGGTGGTCTCATCAGCTAACATGGATCTGTCTGGCTCTGGCTCTGTGTGTGTCAATCGATCTGTCTGTCTCTTTCTCCCTCTCTCTCCTCTCTTTCTCTCTCTGTCTGTCTCTGCTGATGATTCTCAAATCTACCTATCCTGCCCCAATCTCTCTGCTGATTTCCACTATTGCATCTCCAAATGCCTTTCACACATTCTGTAACTGGATTGTCCAACAGACGTCTTAAACTCAGCATGTCCAAAACAGGACTTCTCCCCTAAACTGTTCCCCTTCCCACATTCCTTATTACTGTAGAGGGCAACCCCATCCTCCCAGTCCCTCAGGCTTCCAACCTAGGAGTCATCCTGGATTCCTTGCTACCTCTAGTCCCCCATATCCAATCTGTTGCCAAGACCTGTTGATTGTCATCCCAAATTTGACCCCTCTTTTCTGTGACACTGTCCCCACCCTGGTGCTAACCCTCATCACCTCATGCCTGGATTATTGAAATAACCTGCTGGGTCTGTCTGCCTCAAGGCTCTCTCCACTCCAGTTCAGCCTCCATTCAACCACAAAAGTGATTTTCCCAAAGTGAAGGTCCAATCATGCTACACACCCACTCCTCCAGTAAACTCTCGTGACTCCCTATTGCCTCCAAGAGCCAATACAAAATGCCCTTTTTGGCCTTCAAAGCCCTTCCTCACCTGACCCTCTCCTACCATTGTAGTATTCTTACACCTGACTCCCCAGGATGTTCGTTTTGATCCAGTGACACTGACCTCCTGGCTGTTGCACTAACAGTTCAAGACACTTAGATACTCAACCTTCTCTCTGGCTGTTCACCATGCCTGAAATACTCCCCTTCCTCCAACTACTGACTCCCTGGCTTCCTTCAGGTCCCAGCTAATATCCCACCTTCTACAGGAAGCCTTCCCCAACTCCTCCTAATTCCAGTGCCTTCCCTCTGTTAATTATCTCCTTTTTATCCTGTATAGAGCTTGCTTTGTATATATTTGCTTGCATGCTGTCTCCTCCATTGGAATATAAGCTTCTTAAGGGCAGGGACTGTCTTTTGCTTTTTTTTTTTTGTATCTCCAGTGCTCAGCACAGTACCTGGCACATAGTACTCACTTAATAAATGTTTATTGGTTGACCTCATTGGACCTTCACAATAACCCTGTGAGGTAGGAACTATAATTATCCCCATTTTACTGGAGATTAAACTGAGGATGAGCAAGGTTAAGCGACTTGGCCAGGGTCACATAGTAAGTGACTGCACTAGTCTTCCTGACTCCAAGTCTAGTGGTCTAACTACTTCACTACCCAGTTGCCTAGGCCATAGATTGTCTGAGGCAGAAGGGACCTTCAACTAGGAAGGGACCATAGACCAAAAGGTTAGAACAGGAATTATCTATTCCTCTTTGTTCATTTTGCAGATAAAGAAACTGAGACCTATATTTGCCTATGTGATTTTCAAAAATAAATTAAATAAATAAAAATTTAAAAAATTAAAATTAAAAAAATAGATTAAAAAAAACATTTACTGAGCACCTACTACGTGCTAGAGCAGACCTGCAAAACTTGACAGCAGGTAGGGGCCCAAATTAAAATTTGCTAAACTTCTTTGGCCTCCAGATAGGTTTTTAGCAGCTCACTTTCCAAGTAAAGGTATAATCACTGATGAAACCATTTTGCAAATAAACCGTATTAAAAAGGGGAGATTTCAATGAATACCAATTTGTTACACTTGTTACTTAAGATTTTTATTAGTCATGAAATCACTCTTTTCAGACTAAAGATGGTCTGACGATGGTTGGTTGCCGCATGTAAGATGACAAGCAGGAGAGAGTTTACAGTGGTAACCTACCATCCTCCAAGTTATATAACAGGCACAGTGGTGACTAGTGGAAGGCATGTTAAGTGGGTGACGGACAAAGCACTCGTTACATTTTTGCTTTCTTTTACATCCTCTACATTTTTTTTGTGGGGTTGCCCAAAATCCTTTGGTGGGGCACAAGTAGTTTGACCATATCCTGTACATGCCTGTGCTAGGGGCTTTACCCATAACTCATTTGATTTTCACAATAACCCTGGGAGGCAGGTGCTATTATTATACCCATTTTACACAGTCAAGGAAACTGAGGTAGATAGAGGTGAAGTTACTTGCTCAGGGAAACACAGCTAATGAATATCTGAGCCTGGATTTGAACTCAAGTCTTTGTGACTCCTGGCCAAGCACTCCATCCACCAAACCACCTTGCTCTCTCTATCCTTTTAGATTTATATTTTTTATCTTACATACAAAACTGGTGTGTGTATGTGTGTGTGTTTTGGACTATGAGTCCCCTGGTTTGTAACTCTGGATGGAAGCCACCCCAGAATAGTCAGGTGATTTGTGGCAATGCTGGTGATAAAGAACATCAATTTGTGACATGAGCTGGACTGGCCACTGGATCTGGCCAGGCCAGGTAGGCCCCAGGAACCACAGCTGGAGGATGATGGTCAGTTTAGGGTGCTACATTTTTGGAAGAATGTTGCTAAGCTGGAGAGTGTCCCCAAGAGGACCACCATGATTGTTGAGAGCCTCAAAGAGGAAGTTGTTGGTTCAGGGAAGTGGAGGTGTTGACTTTGGAGAAGAGACTTGGATGGGGCCAAGATCATGGTGGGGGGAGAATAGATTGATTCTTCCTGGCCCCATGGCCCCATTGGACAGAAATTAGAGCACTAGGTGGAAGCAGTAGGAGACAAATTAGGGCTTGATATTAGAGGAAAAAAATGTTCCTAACAATAAGAACAGTCAGTGAGCTGTCTTGAGAGGTGCTGGGTTTGCCCTCACTGGCTGAAAGACTGTTGGTCAGCAGAAGAAGCTCTAATATTGGAATTCTTTCTTTGTTTAGGCTTTATGGTTTGCAAAGCATTTTACATACTTTTTTTGTTTGATCCTTATAATAACCCTGTGCTATATAACAACAGATACTGTTATCACCCTCTTTATCATACCCATTTTATATATGGGCAAACTGAGGTTGAGAGGTTAAGTGTCTTGCTTAGGGTCATACAGTGTCTAAGGTAGGATTCTCACCCAAGTCTTCCTGAATCCCTAAGACTAGGGCTTTATTCTTTACATCTTACTAACTCTTAAATATAGGTAGGGTTAGCTGTAGAATGGAAACCCGAATTTCATTTTTTTTTAGTCTTTATATTTCCCACCACCTAGCCCAATGACCCAATTTGTAATAGAAACTCATTTAGCTGATTGCTTGATAGGTGGTTTCTGAGACCCCTTTGAAGGCTCAGATTCCAGCAAAGGTCCTAGGTTCTCATTGTGAATTTTCATTCTCCTTATAAAAAATGGGACAGGCAGCTCTTCAAATGTTAGAAGCTAATGCAACCTCTTATGAGACGTATTTTACAATCTTTATTGAGCTGGGGACTGGATATTTATTGAGAAATTTATTGACTCAATACTTATTGAGAAGAGGCTGAAATCAGGACCTGTTCCGAATACCTCAGAGGAGGAGGAGATGGCTGGTCTTGTTTTTTTAGGATTTGGGGATGGCTTCGCAGTATGTGAGGAAGTCAGTGTGGCCTCCTTTCTGGACGTGATTCCTGGAATGAAGGTTACTATGGTGCTCCCATGTCCTGCCAGGAGCCCAGCATTGCCTCCTCTCAGTGATGGGGAGTGGCTTGACTTAGGAATTGGACCAGCCAAGAAATTGGCTCCCGGGGAAATTTCCTAATCCAAGGTGGCCAGCCCGCCATAGGCATTTCCTTGAGTCACCCCCAGATTTCCAGGGAGGTGCTGGCCAGAGTGGAAGCCAAGAAGTCAGAACTTTTTAAACGCAAAGCTGCTGAACTCTTTTGGCTTTTTAAAAAGTTGTATTTGCCAGTATTTAGGGGGCAAGGAGGCTTTGTGGATAGCGGATAGAGAGATGGCCTCGAAGCTAAAACCCGGCTTCAAATCTGACCTCTGACACATATTGACTGTATGACCCTGGATAAATCACTTTCTCAGTGATTCAATGAACTCTCTAAAAATATAGGATATAGAAAAAGTGTCAGTTTATATTGCCAGAGGGAGTTTCCTTATCTGAGAGTTCTCTATAATAATCCAGTGACAGGTCTGTTCCCAATTCCAATTAAAGGTATTTATTTGCATTAGAATGTATGATCCCTGCTTTTATTTGTATCCTCTGCACTTAGCATGACCACAGGCACATAGTAGGTGCTTAATAAATATTTATTATTTTTGTTGTTGACCACTGTCTCCCATGCCCACAATGCTTTCCTGGCTCACCTCTCTTAGAACTAACTCCAGACTTCCTTGTAGACACAGCTCAAATCCCACCTTTCTGGGTGTCCCTCTGCCAGACTAGTGTCTTCCTCTTTGAGGCTCCCATCTGTCTCCTCTCTATAGGTCTTGTATTCACTTATTTATATCCACCCCCCAATAGCATTTAAGTTGATTGGGGTCAGTGCTGGGTTTTACTATTTCTTTCTATCACAAGAGTGTCGTTCAATGCCTGGCACTTAATAGCTGCTTAATAAATGCTTTCTGATTGTTTGAGACAAGGTTGATATGGTATCTTTAATTCAGTTAAATCAGGCTAGTGAAATTCTGGGTGCTCTTTATTCCAGGGAATTGGGGAATAAGCTGAGGATTGGGGGCTTCTGTGTTAAAAAGCATTATCCAGTGTAGTGTCTATATGGTTCTTCTCACGCTCTAAGAATCTCCTGGAAGGACCCAGGCCATACGGAAAGTTTATATTCAGAAACAGAGAAATGGATGTGAGCTGCTGAGGGGCACTGAGGAGGGGGCAGACACCTGACCTCTGTCAGAGGTTTGGGAGTGACAGTGAATTGTTTCAGTCTTGTCTGACTCTTTGTGACCCCATTTGGGGTTTTCTTGGCAAAGATATTGGAATAGTTTGTCATTTCCTTCTGCAACTCATTTTGCAGATGAGGAAATTGAAGCAAACAGGGTTAAGTGACTTGCCTGGGGTCACACAAGAAGTAAGTGTCTGAGGCTGGATTTGAACCCTCTGAAGACTGGAGCCAGGAAGACCTGGGATAGTTACGTGATCTCTCTGTGTGATAAGTTAGACCTCTGAGGGCCCATCTTAATGTTAGTCCATTTTTCAAATGACCCAATGGGTCTATGTACTTTTAGGCAGTGGTGTGATATTGCCACAGGGAAGGCAGGAAATCTCTTTCCCCTTTCTACCTTCTTTTTTTCCTGGAGTTTTTATTTCTCTCTCTCCTTTCTCAACCTCAAGCTGCCTGCTTTGCCAGGTTGACAGAGATTGGAGATGAGTCTTTCCCCTGATAATCAAAGACCCTTACACACACACACACACACACACACACACATACACACACACTCACACACACACACACAGCCGAATGCACGTTTCCTGCCTGTCCCCAACCCCCAGGACCGTGACTTGGCCATTGACTGTCAGTGACTCAGAATGAACCCCACATGTGACTTGGCCGGAAGCCTACAGCTGCTGGCCCCTGCCAAGGCTCAGCTCACAACCTGGGGAGCTAGGAGGGGAAGCTGGGTGCTAAGCTAGTGTCATTGGGTTCTGTGGTTCAGAAGGATGTCAGATTGATCATTGTGGGCATCCTCAGGTGGAGAAGGGGTGGGGTGGGGCAGAGAACAGAAAGGAACATCCCTGAGATCTGTTTATGTAGAGGTCTCTCCTCCAAGGTTGGCCACTCCCTGTAGAAGGTCTTTCCTGATTGCCCCATTCCATTCCAGGCCCACTGGCAGATGTTCATTTGCTACTAGGAAATTATTGATCCATTTCTTTTCCCTAGTCTTTATAGTTTCTGCAACCAGGTACAGATATCGTCTAACCTCATGAGACAAGCAGTGTTCAACAGGTATAGTTATGGCAGGTATTCAGTCAATAAACTTTTGTTAAGTGCCTACTATGTGCCAGGTACTGTGCTGAGCAATAGTGATACAAAAAGGGCAAAAGACATTCCCTGCCCCCAAGGAGCTCACAATCTAGTGGAGGAAACAACATGGGACCAAATCCATACAAATCAACTATATCCAGGATAACTAGGAACTGATTAAGAGAAGAAAGACACTAGAATTAAGAGAAGCTGAGAAAGGCTTCCTGTGGAGAGTGGGACCGTAATTTTTCTTACATATTTCCTCCCCTGGGCCAACCCAGCTTCTGTATAGCTGAGTCCCCTCACTCTAAATGTTGTCCCCTTACTTAGCGGTATAGAAAATTCCTTCAACAACCCCAGTCTTTCATTCCACTCTAAGAGAATCAAACAAGAGGAGGAAGAAGGGAAACAGAAAAAGCACTAGACTAGAGGACCTGGATTCGAATTCTGAATTCTGTTACTTATAAATTGTATGGCCTTGGACAACTTCCTTCCATATCTGTAGAATGAGGGTTTTAAATAGGATGATTTCTAAGGCCCCTTACAGCTCTCATGTTCTGTGTTCTAAGGTCCCTCCCACCAATGAGGTTCTACATCCTCGCTCTGACATCCTATGTCTTGATGGCTCTTTCAGCTCTGACATTCTATTCTTTAAGTTTCTTTCTGGCTCAAAATCCTATTCCTAAAGGTATTATCAGATATCAGAGCACTTCCTAAGGTGTGCATATGTTAGGGTGTGGGAGAAAGAACACAGCATACTGAATGCTTGAAGGAGAGTCAGAGGAAAAGATTCTAGACTTGAACTGTAAATGTGGGAACCCCTGATCCTTCTCCTCTGAGGTCTAGCACAAGACTTTGCTGTTTTAATATTTAATATATTGATATTTTTATTATTTTTATTTTAATATTTTGTGATGCCTTTTTTTTAAACACCAGTATCACTTCCCAATAACTCCCCCACCCCCACCCCAGCCCAATAGAACCTTTGCTTGTAGCAAAGAAGTAGCTAAGGAAAACAAATCCACACACTGACCATGTCTGACTATGCATGCCCCATTCCCCACCTTAGTCTACCATCTCACTGATACAAGGTGGGAGGCAGACCTCATCAGTCTTCTGAAGTCAGGATTTGTCACTGCATTGATCAAAGTTCTTAAATCTTAGCGTGCTACTTACCTTTATATTAGACACAGCTTTGTCCAGTGGAAGCAGGAAATCCAAGTTGTTGACTGACAGTAGCAGGCAGGTGATGACCAGTGCGGGATCTGGAGGCTTCATCCAGAAAAAGTAATAGTGCCAAGACTGTAAACAGGCTTGAGTCCAGCTCTGCTGTTACTAACCATGTCAGTTTGGGCAAGTTAATCAACTTCTCTGAGAAGAGGAGGATGAAGGAGGAGGAAGAAGAGGAGAAGGAAGAGGAGGAGGAGACTGAGGAGGAAGAGGGGGAAGAGAAGGGGAAGAAGAAGGAAGAAAAGAAGGGGAAGGAGGAGGAAGAAAAGGAAGGGAAAGTGGAGAGGAAGAAGGAGAAGATGGAAGAGAAGGAAGAAAAAGAGAAGGTAGAAGAGGAGGAGAAAGAGAAGGAGAAGACAGTGATTACTGGATGATAGGCTTCCAAAACGATATTGATAGACTAACATTACACCCAACAAAAGTTGGCATTTAATGGAGATACATATATAGCCTTACATTTGTCTTAAGAAATTCATCTCACAAAGACAAGATGGAGAAAGCAAGACTTGTTATCAGTTTGTCTGAAAAAGAAGACAGCTTTCTTGGACTGAAGGCTTGATATGTGTCCATGGTCTCTGACAGACCCACTGAGAAGGCAGATGTGAGCCTAGGGTGTATTAATAGAGAGATCTCATGTCCAAGACCAAGGAGGTGAGTCTTGTTCTGGCCACCCCATTTTAGGAAGGACCTTGATCATTGCCTCCTCCCCCTCTGCCTCTCATTGCCTTGTATTTCCTTTGAATATACTTATGCAAAGGCGTCTGCAGGGTCCAGTGGATAGATAGCTGGACTTGGAGTCAGGGGCACCTCAATGTGGCCTCAGACCCTACAAGCTCTATGACTTTGGGCAACTCGTTTAACCTCATTTGCCTCTGTTTCCTCATCTGTGAAATGCACATCATAGTAATAGTACTGACCTCCAATATTTATAAAGCATTTTTCAAACCTTAAAGACGATGCAAGTGTTAGCTATTACCATATATATGTATGTTATTTTCTCCTCAAGGGAGAAATTATAAACTCTTTGAAGACAAGACCTTTTGTATCTCTATCTCCAGTGCCTAACATAGTGTCAGACACACAGGAGGTGTTTAATAAATACTTCCTGGCTAGATTTATTGATGGAGAATTACCTAGGGCCATGATGGAGGTCATATTGTCAGTATGTGTTAAAGGTGAAACTTAAATCCAGGTCTTTCTGACTCCAAAACTTAATCCTTTGTCCACCCCATCATGCTTCCCACCTTGCCCACAGTAAGCATCTGTTAAATTGATTACCCCAGAATCCTCCATCCATGGTCTCCTCTTCCCAGAGGAGTCCAGCCACTCTCTCCCTACCATCTCTCTTTTCTGTCTGAGAATCAAAGTGGAGAGTGTTCAGGGCTCTGAACTAATCTCAGGCTTTTTTCTCCCCAGCAGAGGATTGTGAAAAGGGAGAAGAGCCAGGAAACAAACACACCCACCCCTTCCAGTGAGTCATAATGGTGGAAAGTCGTAGGGGCCCCATAGGGAGCTGGGTAAGGCTGTGCCTGATGAGTTCTCTCTGAAGGAGGGGTCACTAGCTCAGGGTTGATGGTTCTCTCCAAAATGTGGTATGACATGGGTGCAAAAGCTGTGGGCCTGGTTAGAATCAGAGAATCTAGGTATGAGTCTTGGTTCTGACGACGCCTTGGGCATGCTGTTCTACTTTCTGAATCTCAAGTTGTGAAACTGGAGATCATAATACCTGCCTACGTCTTCCTTCCTTCCTTCCTTTTTGTCTTTTTTCCTTCCTTTCTTTTTCTCTTCCTTCCTTTCTTTCAGCAAGACAGCCCACATAACTAATAAGTATCTGAGGCCACATTTGAACTCAGGTCCTCCTGACTCAAGGGCCTGCTCTCTATCCATTGTGCCACCTTGCTGCCCCTCTTCCCCCCTTACTTCTCAGGGGTTGTGAGGAAAAGCAGAGAGAATTAGAGATGCAGAGAGGCAGGTTATGTACTGTATGTGGAGATGGGAAAACTCTGGGTAAAATCACTTAGCCTCTTAGTTCCCCAGATAATTTTCTAAGACCATAAATCAACTCAGCCATCCAGTAGCACCTGGCATCACCTGGAACATTCTCCCCAAAAGAAGGACATTGATCATTGCTCACCCCTGACAAAATGTCAGGATGACATCAAAACCAAAAAGCCTTAAAGTGATATGGAATGGGAATTTTTATCATCTTTATTCTGTCTTCCAACAAGGAGCTGTAGAGTACCCATACAGAGGTTACTAATAATGGGCTCCAATACTAGAGTTTAAATATTCTGTGATATCAGATGTCATCTAGTCCAGTATTTTCATTTGACAGATAAGGAAACTGAGTCACAAAAAAGCAAAATGACTTGAACCCAGGTCATTCCTGACTCTAAGTCTATCTACTATGCTATGCTGATGATCATTATATAGATGTAAAAGAATATTATTATCCAAAAAGAGATAATCACAGTATCATCGGTTTTACAGATGAAGAAACCAAAGCCCAAGGAGGATAAAGGACTTCCCCAAAGTCACATGAGATTGACAAGAGGTGGAATTGACTTGAACTCTGCTCCTTCCTGCCTCAAGGAGTCAGGGCTAAAAGTAAGCAAAGCAGGCAGCCATCTAAGACTCAAGAAGGGACACTTTTTTTTCCTCCAATTTATTTATTTTTAATTTTCAACGTTCACTTCCATAAGTTTTAAATTTTCTCCCTCTCTCCTTCTCTCTCCCCAAGATGGGCTGCAATCTGATAGAGGCTCAACACATACATTCTTATTAAACACATTTTTGCATTAGTCATGTTACATAGGAGAATTATAATGAAGTGGAGAAATGATGAGAAAGAAAAAACAAAAGAAAAAAGACTGCTTCCCTCTGCCTTCCAACTCCATACTTCTTTCTCTGGATGTGGATGGCATTTTTCATCATGAGTCCTTTGGAATTGTTTTAGGTCCTTGCATTGCTGAAAAGGGCTAAGTCTGTCAAAATCAGTCATTGAACACTGTGGCTGTTTCTGTGTACAATGTTCTCCTAGTTCTGCTCGTATTTCACTCAGCATCAGTTCATACAAGTCTTTCAGGATTTTCTGAAGTCTGCCTGTTCATCACTTCTTATAGCACAATAGTATTCCATTACATTCATATACCACAACTTATTCAACCATTTCGCAATTGATGGGTAAGAATTTCCAGTTCTTAGCCACCACAAAAAGAATTGCTGTAAATATTTTTGTACATATAGGTGGAGGGACATTTTTTGATAGGACTATAGAAGGACCACATTTAATAATAAAAATAGGAATAATAGCTAACATTTATGTAGTTCTTCAATTGCAAAGTGCTATACAATTATATAATTTAATCCTCATATCAACCTTAGTAGGTAGGTGCTATCATCCTCATTTTACAGATGAGGAAACTGAGGCACAGAGACATTAAGTTACTTGCCCAGGATCATGCATCTAGTTAAGTGTCTGAGGCTGGCCTTATACTTTGGGTCTTCCTGACGTCAGGCCCACCATCCTAATGACTGGACCATCTAGTTAATTTAGAATTTCTTGGATTTTTCATGCCAGAAAGCTGCTCTTTTCAGCATGATATGGGGATTTCTTGTGCCAAGTCCAGGACATGTGGTGGACTAGAGGCTCAATGACTCTTTTGAGGGGACCTTGACCGAATGTTACTGCCTACGAGGGTGAGATAAAGGGTTCTTCACTGAGGCTGTTAATCATCTGGCTTTATGACCTTGAAGTTAACTTCTCAGATCATCTGAGAGACAATAGAGATATGATACAAATCTGCCCTAAGGACCTGCTTGGGGAAGTTGGGAGAATGTAATGAGCTGGTGAGTTTCAGGATGTTTGGAACTAAAGCCCCATGGCAACCTAAAAGATTATTCTTCTGAAATATTTCTCAGGATAAGAGATTTAAGCAATCTCCCTTAGTAACCTTTCCTCCAGTTAAATACCCTTTATTCTCGGATCATTCTTCCTCATTTTTTATTAAATAGCTCTTGCTAAAGTCATAACACATTTCCTTCAGTTCAAACCTCTGCTGAGATGAAAAATTGCTGGTGCCTGTCCAAACATTTCTTTACAGTCATTATTTCCTCATCTGTACAGCCAGGCAAGGGAACTTGACTCTAATATCCGCCCGAAATCCTTCTGTTTCTAAGTCCCCTTCTAAGTCTGACATTCTATGTTCCAAGGCTCCACCCAGGTTTCATATTCTATACCAGGGCTGGGGAACCTGCAGCCTTAAGGCCCCATGTAGCCCTCTAGGTCTTCAAGTGCAGGCTTATCAGTCAAAGGGCCTCACTTGAAGACCTAGAGGGCCACATGTAGCCTTGAGGCTGCAGGTTCCCTACCCTTATTCTATACTTTTAAGGCAACTGTTCTCAAACTTTTTGGGTCCAGGGACCTCTTTATACTCTCAAAAATTATTGAGGACTTTTTGTATTACCCCAAGAATTTTTGTTTATCTGGGTTATATCTATTAAGTTCTACTGTACTCAACATTAATGCTTTAGTATTATGAAAAGTATTTTGACCTCATGGATCCTCTGAAGGGGTCTCAGGCACCCCCAAGGCTCCCCAAATCATATTTTGAGAAGCATGGCTCTGAAGTCTCTTCCAGCTATGATATTCTATGTTCTGAGATCCTTTCCAGCGCTGATAGTGTGTGTTCTAAGCTTGCTTCCAGCCTGGATATTCTGTGTTCTAAGCTCCGACCTTTTTAAGGTCCCTTTCAGCTCTGATGTCTATGTTCTTAGCTCCACTCTGTTAATCACAGTTTCCGTTTTGGTCAATCCCCTCCAGCTCTGACATTTTGTGATTCATTTCTACCCTGTATAGTCATTACTGATGGGATGCCAAGGCCCCTGGCCAGGGCATCGTTTGGATATCCTAAGGGGCAGAGTATAACCCTGAGCACAGAAGTGCTCCTTCCCAGTTACACTGGGAGATAGAGTATGCTGTCTTCTTCCAGTGCTTGTCTTGAGAAAGAGTCCTCTAAAGGGTCCCCAGTTTCCAGCAGCCTCAACCTCCCGCCCCAGCCAGGTTTTCCCCTATCCAAGGAAGCCACGTGGATGATGGATTGTCTTTCTCAAGGTCACCCATCACTGGCGAATAGAAAGACTCATGTTTTGTTAGACTTCGTGCTCCTGCTTCTTTCTCATCTTCTCCACAGGTGGCGGGTGAGGCAGTGAAGTCAGAACTGTTTTTCCCCTTCTGAAGAGCCTGCGACTCACAGCCTGCCTGGACCACAATCTTTTTCCACAGCAGCAGGGATTGTGATGTCTAAAAGGGCAGTGACATCACTGTGGTTTAATGGCCCGTGGGCTGTGAGCTCTGCAGGAGGAAGTCAAGTGCCTGTTTACTTTGACTGGACCTGGGAAGCAGCCCACAGCCTGGGTAGACATGTCTAGTTCTTTTCTTTCTGCTTCACCATATAATCTTGTGTGTTTAGTACTTATTAAGGTGGACTAAGACATTCAGTCAAGTCAGAAAGACCTTGAGTTCAAATCCTGCCTTGAAAACTTAAACTAGCTGGGCAAGTCACTTAATATGCCTCAGTCTTAGTTTTCCAACCAGTAAAATAGAAATAACTGCATCTCTGCCCTAGGGTTGTTGTGATGATCAAAAGAGATGCTACCTGTAAAATGATTTGCAGACCTTTAAGGATTATATGATTCTTAGCTCCTATCATTCTCAATGAACAACAAGCATTTACTAAACATCTATTATATGTCAGGCATTTGCTAGGTGCTGGAGATGAAAATACCAAAATAAAGCCAGTCTTGCCCTTGAGAAGCTTACTTTTTAATCAAATGAAAGCTTTCATCTTTGCTTGTTTTTTCCCTTTATCTTTGCCAAAATCCAACCCGTCCTTCAAGGTTCATTTCAGTCCAAAAACCAACCAAACGAAAAACCAAAAGTCTCATTGTGCCCCTTGAGTCCACCATCTCTCTAGAAATTGTCTTTATTATGAGTCCTCTGGATTCATGGGTGGTTCTAGGGTTGGTTGGAGCTCTCAAGTTTTTCACAGTTTTTTGTCTTTATAATGTTGTCATTATATAAATTTTTTTCTTGGTTTTACTCACTGCATCAGTTCATGCAAGTCTTGCCAGGTTTTTCTGACACCAACTCCCTTACGTCATTCCTGATGGAGATGTTAAGTGATTTACCCAAGGTCATAAAGACAGAAAGTGATGGAGGCAGTCGTTGAATTGAAGTCCTCTGACCCTCAAAGCAAATCTTGAAGGAAACAACTTAGCACAACAGAAATGTCCATTACTTTTCTTCCTCCACTGAAGACTCTTTCTCGTGTCTCCTCATGGCATGGAAGTTACACAGGGTTTTCTTTTCAAAGCTTCTTCTTCTCAGGATGGTCTCACTAAACTACAAAAAAGTGCTTTGGGGATAGAAAGTGTGTCACTGTTTAAAGATCAGTCTTTTGGAGAAACTTATCATCAGCTTGGTCATTGAGTGGTAATATGAGTGTATGCATATATACATGTATATGTATGTGTGTGTATGTGTCTGTGTATTCCAGTTGCTGCCCTAGCAACTCTCAAAGACCTTCCACAAACCTATGGAAAGGTTGCAGTCACTGCCAGGAGAGAGACCCTTCAAGGACTGAAAATTTTACCATTACTTTTATTCTTTTCTCTCTTCCTAATGCTATAGATTCTCTCTCTAACCAAAGGCTTAGGAAAGCTGGAGGATATAATGGGAAAAGCATTGGACTGTATAGTCTGAGCGCTGGTGCTGATGCTGGATACCTCATGCCCTGAAACTGCTTCATTCTATGACAGTGGGCTGGTTGCAACCTCTTTGGCTCCTTTTCCTTCTCTTTCAAATAGGGGCAAGTGAGCTTGCAATAGCTATCTTTCAGGATCAGCGTGAAGAAAACATTTTGTAGACCTTGATGTTCTAGAGAAAAGTGATTTGTAATTATTATTATAAGGTCATAGATTTAGAGCTAGTAAGGACCACTGAGGATATCAAGTGCAACCTATCATTTTACAAATGAGGAAACTGAGGCTCAGAGAAGCTAAGTTACTTGCTCAGGGTTACACAGCTATGAAATGTCTGAGGCAGGGTTTGAACTCAGATTTTCCTAACTCCAAGTCCAGAACATCTCTCCTAACTTCCTTTGTATTTCAAATGCCACCTCTTCCTAGTAGCGTGTTTTGATTTCTTCTGTCTTTAGTACTCTCTCTCTGTCTCTGACTCTATCTCTCTGTCTCTCTGTCTCCATCTCTGTCTCTCTTTTTCCCTCTCTCTCTGTATCTCTGTCTCCCTCCCTGCCCCTTTCTCTCTGTCTCTTTCTCTCTCTGTGTGTCTCTTTCTCTCTCTGTCCCTGACCCTCTTTGTTTCTCTCTGTCTTTCTCTCAATGACTTTATTTTAGGATTCTAGATCTAGAACTGGAAGAAATCTCAGAGGTCCTCTAATCCCACTCCTTCCTTTTAGAGGTAAGGAAACTGAGGCCAAGGGAAGCTAAATGATTTATCCAAGACCACATGGATAGTAAGCACCAGCAGCAGCTCTCCACTGTACCATGATGATGCCTCCTCTCAGGCTTCATATATACTTTTCTGTGTATCTGTTGTTTTCCCCTAGTAGAGTGTAAGCACCTTGAGTTTGTTTTCATTCTCATCTCCCAGTGCTTGACCTGGAGGAGGTGCTTAGCAATGTTTGTTGTGCTATCTCACAAGAATATTTTAAAGCTTAGACAATAAATGAAAAAGTGTTGGAAAGGTCATCGTGCTTAACTTTCAACACAATTGACCAAAATGCCAAGTGTGAGGGATGACAGTGATGGGGCTGTCACGGGAGTGAAAGAGATTCTCTTTCTGACTGAGTTCCTCTCACTTTCTTTCCGGGCCTATCTCCTTCCCATTTCTTGGCCTAAGGTCAACTCATTTCTTTCCTTCCTGGGAAATGGACTGTGACGCCCAAATGACAGTAGAGCTTGAGTCTTCAGAAAGTTCTGAGTTGTTGGCAACACCCTCCTCTCCACAAATATGAATGGGTGTTGGCTCTTGAATCAGATAACTCTGTCAACCTTGATTCTATCTCTGAATACTGAAGCCTGGGGAACTCAACCATAGAGTATCAGATGCCAACCGAGGTTAACATCTAAGGCAGGAGGCAGACGTACTGTGGATGTGACTGACATTTGGGGTCAGGTGTGATGTGGTTGACCCTTAGAAATTGATTTCATCTGTTTTTCTCCACGACAGGTTCAATGAGTGTCCTCACCCACACTGGGTGAAGACATAACTGCCCTTAATG
This sequence comes from Notamacropus eugenii, assembly GCF_028372415.1. Taxonomy (NCBI): domain Eukaryota; kingdom Metazoa; phylum Chordata; class Mammalia; order Diprotodontia; family Macropodidae; genus Notamacropus; species Notamacropus eugenii. The sequence goes on from NC_092876.1 coordinate 51,677,491, forward strand.
TTTCAGAACTATGGGTCCTGTGATTCTCAGCCTCCTCTTAAACGTCTCAGAGGTCTAGTTAAAAATATCACAAATCAGAGAGGCTTTAGACCACAACCTCAAAGGTGCAGACAGTCCTGTTTGCAAATGATGTGGTTTTTTTACTGCCTAATAATATTTTCCAGTATCTTTAGGGTCCTGGGGTCAGGAGGAGATTGATGGTCCTTCAATTTTAGAGATTTTCCTCCTTTCTCTCCCTCTTTGATATCTGATTCTACACCTTGGGGGGACCTTAACCTACTGAGAACCAGGTGGGTACCCTCTGAATATCCACCTGGATGCTGAAACATGCAGCACTTTCTGTGCTCATTTATCTCGGCCTCAGTCACTCACTAGGTCCTACTGTCTGTTCAATGCAGTTAATAGGGGAGGAGGCAACCTTGCATGAACAGAAAGAGCACTGACTTAGGAGTCAGAAGATTTGAGTTCAAAACTCTCCTTTGATCCTTACTACTTGTGTGACCTTGAACAAATCACATAAACTCATTGTACTTCAGCCCCCTCATTTGTAAAAGGACACTTCATTTTAGGAACTTGAAATGGATGGTCTCAGAGGTTCCTCTGACTCCAGATCTAACCCAGTGACCTGGAGAGGGCAGGATTTACAGGGGCAGCTCTCTCTTCCCAGAGCTGGAGCTGCCCAGGGATAATTATGAAGGAGGAAAAGATGATTATTGGTTTTCCCCTTTCCTTTTCTATAGAAATGAGGCACGTGTGCATCAATCAATGAAAATATCAACATGCATTTGTCATGTTGAGGAATTTACATTGCATTGTATGAAGCAGGGAACTACCTTAGATGACCTTTTTTAGGGCCCTTCCAACTCTCATGTCTGATTTTTTCCACCCTTCCTTCTGATACTTGTCTCCTATTTACTCACAGACCCACACCCTATGTTCTATTGACTGACTAATCAGTAGATTGATTCTACATTCTTTTGACTGATTTATCAACAAGTATTTCTGGAGTACCTACTATATAACAGATAATGATCCTAGATCCTGGGGACGCAAATACAAAAATGAGATAGTCCCTTACATTCTAGTCTGAATCCTAGCTGGTTATCAGCTAGTCTTTGCTAAAGTATTGTTGACAAATTATATTCCTTTTTTATAACTTAATATTTTATTTTTCCCAATTACACATAAAAACAATTTTAACATTTTTTCCCCAGAATTATGAGTTCCAAATTCTCTCCCTCCTTCCCCTCCACCCTCATTGAGAAGGCAAGCAGTTCAATATAGGTTGTACATGTATAGTCATGCAAAACATTTCCCTGTAAGTCATTCTGTGAAGGAAAATACAGACCAAAAAAAAAAACCCAATAAAAATAAAAAAAGTAAAGAAGAAGTAGTTTTCATCTGCATTCAGGTTCCATCAGTTTTTTTTCTGGAGATGGAAAGCACCTTTGGATAAGACCTTCACGATTTTCTTGGATCATTGTATTTCCGAGAATAGCTAAGTTATTCACAACTGATCATCATACAATATTATTATTACTATATACAATGTTTTCCTGGTTCTGCTCATTTCACTTTGCATCTGTTTATGTAAGTCTTTCCAGGTTTTCCTGAGAGTATCCTGCTCACCATTTCTTGTAGCACAACAGTATTCCATCACAGTCATATACAACTTATTCAGCCATTCACCAATAATTGATGGATATCCCCTCAATTTCCAATTCTTTGCCACCACTAAAAGAGTTGCTATAAATATTTTTTCTACACAAAGATACTTTTCCTTTTTGCTTTTTATTTCTTTGGTTACAGATCTAGTAGTTGGTAGTTGGTCAAAGGGTATACATGGTTTTGTAGCTCTTTGGGCATAGTTCCAAATTGCTCTCCACAATGGTTGAATCAGTTCACAACTTCACCAACCATGCATTTAGTGCTTTGATTTTCCCACATTCTCTCCAATATTTGTCATTTTCCTTTTCTGTCATATTAGTCAACCTGATAGGTATGTTGTGGTAGTTCAGAGTTGTTTTAATTTACATTTCTCTAATCAAGAGTGATTTAGGTCATTTTTTCATGTGGCTGTAGATTAAAATATATTCCTTTAAGAAATCATGAAAATATAGCTAGATTTTAGAATTCAAAGAGACCTCAAGAGATGAGCTTGTTCAGCTCCCAATCTTCAGGCAGGTAAGGAATCATCCCCATTTTACTAACGAAGTGCTTTAACTCTCTGGGCCTCAGTTTGCTCACTTGTTCTCCTTTTTCCACATCTATGTTATCTAGAGGCAACCAAGTGGCAAAGTGGATAGAGGGCTGGACTTGGAGTCAAGAAGACCTGAATTAAAATTTGAACTCAGACACTTATTAGCTATGTGACTTTGGGCAAGTTTACTTAGCTTTTATTTGTCTCAACTTCCTCATCTATAAAATGTAGATTATGATAGTACCTACTTCCTAGGTTTGGTGCAAGGATCAAATCAGATAATATTTGTATATTTAAAAAATTCCAGCTCTTAGCACCTGGCACATAGCAGGTGCCATAAAAATTGCTTATTCTCTCTATAGCCAATGACCCTATGAACTACTTATGGAAATATTTGCCCTTTAAAAGAGAACCTTTTTTTGGAGGGAGGAAAGCAAGGGAATTGGGGTTAAGTTACTTGCCCAAGGTCACACAACTAGTGAGGGTCAAGTGTCTGAGACTGGATTTGAACTGAGGTCCTCCTGACTCCAGGGCTGGTGCTCTTTTCACTTCACTACCTAGCTGTCCCAAAACAGGTCTCTTGAAGAAGGGAATGAAACTGTAATCGAATAAGAGTCAGGAGGGGTGATTTTTTTGTGGGGCAGAAGATCCAGAGCATGCCAACTCAGCTTTTTTCCGAAAGCTAGTTCTGCCTTTAAGGATGATTTCCTTCTCTATCCACTTTCCCAATGGCCTATTTATAAATAGGAGAAGTGAAGGTTCTGCAGCCTGCTTTGTGTACAGTCATCTTTGTCCAGGAAGGGAAGAGTTAGGTAGACCAGATGTCTCAGAGTTGGGCAATTTCCTATACTCTTGGGTTGTTAATAACAAAGAGAATAATATTGATGTTGGAACACAGGATTTAGGAACATATAATTAGAACTAGAAAAGATCCTCGAGTACATCTAGTCCATACCTCTCAGTTTGCAGAACCCAGTTTCTCTGACCATAAATTGTCTTCTTTCTACTGCACCATGAGACAGGAGGAGGCAGGTGTCAAAGGACAGATCCGTAGAATGGGAAGGAGGGGAGAAACTGACTCTATGTATTATTTCTATGGTCCTTCCCAGGCTAAATCCTATGACCCTGTGATGATTTACCATGGGGAGGTCAGATCATTCCAACAAAAGAATTTTGATCTGAGGCTGCATTACCCTCCAGCTAAAAGCAGTTAACACTCCCAGGGATGGGTTGGAAAGTCTGTCAATCTCTCTGATGCTCTAAGTACATTACTGCAGTGAAGAGAGGACAGAAAGAGGTTGGATTTCATGACCTCTCAGAATGCTTCTAGCTTGAAGTCTATGAGTTGATGAGCCTTTGACTTGGAATTCAGAAGACCTTGGTTCAAATGCTGGTTGTGTCACACTGGACAAAGCATTTAACCTCTCTGTGCCTCAGTTTATTCATGTATGAAATGACAGTAATAACATTTGTAATACTTGCCCCACAAAGCCATTGTGAGTGGAGAATTAAATGGAGTAATGCATGGTAGAGCATTTTGCAATTTTTAAAGCAGTATTTACATATATAAATATAAAATAAAAATGTAAAAACCAAGCCTGTGATGACACTATTACAGGGGCACTCCTAGGGAAAGCTTCCTCTCTCAATATAGATTGGTCGCTTCGATAGTCTTCAGGAGCTGCTGGGGGTCAGGATTGGTCCAAGGTAGAACTCAATCCCAGCTCTTGTTGACTTCCAGGCCAGCTCTTTATCCACTGGGTCACAGTGTCTCTTAAAGTTCCAGATAAATAGCGGTTAGTTACTATTGCTGTCATCATAAAGACCATGGTCCTAGAAAGCCAAGGACTATCTTTTTTTTCTAGTACAAGTGACAGATGGGTGGGGTTTTCAATATCACAAATACCATAGGACTCAATCCCTCTCCCTCTCTGTCCCTCAACTCTTCAAACATAGCCCTTTGCTTTGGAATCCACCTCATAGCCTAACAGGGGTGGGGAACCTGCAGCCTTAAGGCCACATGTGGCCTTCTAGATCCTTAAGTGTGGCCTTCTAGATAGATACTTAAGTGTGGTCTTTTCATGGAATCCAAATTTTACAGAAAGGATTTGGTTACACTTAGAACATAGAATGTCAGAGCTATGAGGGATCTTAGAACACAGAATGTCACAGCTGGGAGCACCCTTAAAATAGAGAATGTCAAAACTAGAAGGGGCCTTAGAATATAGAACATCAGGGTTGGGAGGGACCTTAGAACATTCAATTCATTTAAGCAAACACACAGTAAGCCCCATCTTTTGGAAAGAGAGAGTGCAAAGTGTTGGACATACAATGGCAAGAACCAAACAATCTTCTACTCTTAATGAACTGACATTCTACTTGGTGGTCACATCAAGGATACAGCCAAGTCTAACACAAGCTAATCTGAGGAGGTCATATCAATAAGCCAAGAAGATCTTAAAGATTTGGCCCCAGCCCCTAGTTTTACAGATGAAAAGATCAAGTGGTTTGCCCCAAATCAGTGATGGTATATACTTTTGAGATGCCTTGTGATTATGATTTTCTCCATTAAGCTGGAGACCTTGGGGATGGGTATGATTTAAAGACCTCTGATTTTCACCATTTTCCCTTTACCCCTCCCAATGTCCTGTTCCTCTGAAAGTCTCTGAGATTTGGGTGGCTCTTTGACTCAATGCTTCTGGCTTCTAGCATTGTATCTCCACCCCTAGGGACCCTTTACTCCCCCTCCCTACCCCAAGCTCCATTCTATGAAACTTCCAGTATGGGTATTCAACACTCGTGGCAATAAAGTCTAGACAGGCAGGTCTGGTGAATAATATGATCAGTAGTTTTTGTCTGTAGAGACTGAACGGCAGCATGCTTTATTTGTCAGTTTCTATTGCCCCTGAAGAAATAGGGCATATTCTTAGAATCCGAGAATCTCGAATGTCAGGTCTGGGTGGGACCATAGAAAACAGAATGTCAGCACCTAAAAGAGCTCTTAGAAGTGACTTGTGGCATTTCAGTAGAGTTACGTACAAAATAAGTAGTGCATCCGGGGATTTAAACCAGGTCTTCTAATTCCATTCCGCTGAGAGGACAGTATAGCATAATGGGTAGGACACTGGCCTTGGGTTTAAATCCTGCACCAAATACGGCTAGCTATATGGTTTTGAATCAAGCCATTTAAACTCACTGGACTTTAGTTTCCTCACATGTTAAATTCAGGGGGATGAACTAAATGGCCTCGAAAGCCCTTTACGGCACTAAATCTAGGATCTCATGAATGAAAAAGAGGGTGAGGCATTTTTTCTTGTATAAACTCCTTCAACAGAGATCTCTTCTCCTGTTGCTTTACTTCTGAAGAAATCCTAAGGGCATCCTTCGCCAGAGACTGAGAGTCTTAGACAATGCCCTGTTCAGAGTCAGAAAGTTTTGTCTGTGAGAAGAAAATATTAAGTTCCTGAAATACTATATGCTTCCTTCCTCACAAGAGATGAGCCCAATGTCCAGATGGGAAAATAGGGACTGGGAAAAGGTGATCTCGGCTGGGGCTATGGCTACCTTGGTATAAATCTAGTATTAAGGGACTCCTTATCTATGACCTGCCAAGAGGGCCTGTAATTTCCATATTGCTTGCTCCTTGGGGCTAAGGAATTATCTTCCTGGAAGGAATTTCCCACTAAACCATCAAGAAAGGTCAAGTTTTTAGATTTACCTAGAAAAATGGAGACCAGGGTCTTTAGGGCATAGATCCTGGGCCGAATCAGGTGAGATGAAGGAGGGAACTTGGATACTGATGAGGAGGGGGTCCGGGTGGGTGTTGAGGAGTCAGGGTAAGGGCATGGGTGCTTCTGAACTTTTTCCTTGAAGATAAATTTAGGATCATAGGTTCTAACATCCTATGTTCTAAGGGCCCTTCCAACTCTGACAGTCTAAGCTTCCTCAGTCTCCCTCTCTGGCCTTTTAGAGAACTTGTCTTCTACGTTTCAACACCCCCAGCATGGGAGCTCTCTATTGCTCATTGTTTATCTCTGACTTCTTTGTCAAGACTTTCCCCTTTAGCCTGTTTTCAAGGCCAGCAAAGTTTGTTGTTCAAAGAAAAAGAACTGGGATTGTGGTTGGCAAGGGGCCAGGGAGGATGAGAAAGTGTCAAAAAGCCGGTTTACTATCTTGATGCCAGAGAGTGAGATGACAAGGCTGTCCCGGGCAGCCTTGTTTTCTTTTTCAGTCTCCCTGCCCATCCCCCTCCCCCAATCTCACTGTAATCCAAGGGAGTAAGGGTTCAGATTTGCTTAACCTGGCCTCTCTACTGGGGTCAAAGTCAGAGAGAGATGACTCTGTCCAGCCAGTAATCAGGAGAGCCTTTTCCCATCAGGATCTTTGAACTCTGACAGGAAGTCCTCCCCCCAGCCTTTGTAAAGCTGCCATGTTGGGATGGCTGAGGGTGAGTGAAGAGCTGGAGGATGGGGTGTGTCTGGGCAGGAGTGGCTGTTGCAAGTCCAGTTACCGAAATCAAGGCTTTAAGAAAAAAAAAGAGTACAGTAATACAAGAAATCGCTAAGAGATGGCTTCTGTGAACACATCCTGGCCAACACAAGCCCAGCTGGCAATTCTGCCTAATTTTGAGAGAGACTCTTGGAGGGGATGGTCCAGATCATTGAGTAAAGCAGGCTTCTTGAATGATGTTTTAGTTCTGAATGAGGTTGCTGGGTACAAATCATCCCATTGGGTCAACCCAGAGCTCTGTGCTTACCCCAGTGTGAAGAGAGAGGATGCAGCATTATAGTGAAAGACAGTCAGGGAGACTCTGTTCCTGCCCTAAGGGAGCTTCCAGTCTGGTGAGGGGGGAAGAGAGTCCCTGCTCCCAAGGCACCTCCGATCAGATGAGAGAGACCCAGTCAGGGTCCTAAAGGAGCCCACTACCTGATGGGGGAGATGGTTGCTATTCCCAGCAACCTCTCAGTGGTATGGGGAAGACTCTGCCTGATCTCAGAAAGTACCCACTCTGAAGGAGAAATAGAGCTCTGGTACCCAGAAAGCCCCAATATAATGGGGGAGCCACATCTCTGACCACAGGAATGTCCCAGTTGAACATGGGGACAGAGTTCCTATACCCAGGTAGCCCTCAGTCAAGTGTGGGAGACAGTTCCTGCTCTCTGGGTAACTCTAGTCTAATGGGGAGCCACATTTCCCTCCCTTATGGAGACTCTATTCTGATGTGGGAGACAATTCTTATCTTCAGAGAGCCCTCAGGTATAATTGGGTAACTGCGCTGTACTGTGGATAGATCCCAGGACCTGAAATAAGGAAGACCTGAGTTCAAATCCCACCTCAGACACTTACTAACTGTGTGACCTTGGACAAGTCACTTCACTCTGCTTGCCTCAATTTCCTCAGTTATAAAATGGGGATAACAATGGCACCTACCTCCCAAGATTGCTGTGAGGATCAACTGAGATAATATTTGTAAAGCATTTAGCACAGTGCTTGGCACATAATAGGCACTTGATAAATGATTGTTTTATGTTTTCACAGAGACTTGGGTATTTGGGAATTGGCAGGATTAGGTTCCGGTTCTGAGAGGGGTCCTCAGAGACCATTATTGACAATGTGTATTTCTTCAACACCTGGGCTTTATGGTTAGGAGAATTTAAATTATTTTTAGGAACCTGGTATTCTAGGGTAAGAAACTGATGTCTCCGTATCACCCATGTCTAGAGGGTTTTATTGATTTTCTTTGGGATTCCTATGGTACAGGGAACTTGGAGGGTGTCTTTAAATAGCCAGGCAATTTTTTTTGGCTTTTTAATAATTTTTATTTTTTTTGCTATTCTGAACTTGACAAAGACTAATGAACATGAACATTTCCATGTAAAAAGAATAGAAAAAGGGGGTCATATATGAAGTTGGGCATATCTGTTATATGTAGTTTGGTTTTTAAAAAGAATATAATAAATTCACCATATTAGTTTCAAAGCTGTCCTGCTTGTCTATTTCTCCCTTTGAATTTCCTTCTGTTCTCTTCTGTGCCTGTAAAAAAATGCTTGTCACCCTCTTTTCTTTTTTAATTTAATTTTTAATTTATGGAATAAAACAAGCATTTCAATAACATAGTACAATAAAAAAAGATGCTTGCATATGAAATTCTATGTACAACTTGTTATTTCTTTCGAATACACAACAAAATTACCATGTAAATTTCTTTTATTTCTTCCCTCCCCCTCCCTCCCAGCACTACCATTACACACCAATAGGTATATGTATGTAAAATCATTCTATACATACATCTTTCTATTTATCAGTTCTTTCTCTGGATGCAGATAGCACCTTTCTTCATATGTCCTTTATAGTTAATTTGGCTATATATAATAATGAAAATAACTTATTCATGCAGTCTTTCTTAAAACAATATCGTGTTACTCCATACAACATTCTGTTGGTTTTGCCCATTTTGCTTTTCATAATTTCATGCAAGTCTTTCCATATTTTTCTAAAATCCTTGAGCTCATCATTTTTTACAGTGCAGTGGTATTCCGTCACAATCATATACCATAACTTGTTTAGCCATTCTCCAATTGATGGGCATCCCTGCAGTTTTCAGTTCTTTGCCTCCACAAAGAGAGTGGCTATAAATATTTTAGAACATATAGGTTCTTTTCTTTTCTCCCTAATTATCTTCAGAATAGAAAAAGTAGTGGTATTACTGTATCAAAGATTGTAGGTAGTTTAGTAACTCTTTGGGTATAATTACAGGTTGCTCTCCAAAATGGTTGGACCCAGTTCTCAATTCTACCAACAATGAATTAATAGTGTCCCAATTATTCCACATCCCCTCCAACATTTGTCATTTCCCCCTCCTATCATTTTAACCAATCTGGTAGGTATAAAATGATATCTCAAGGTTGTTTTAAGTTGTATTTCTCCAATCAGTAATGATTTGGACCATTTTTATATGACTATAGTTGTTCTTATTTCTTTGTAAAACTGCCTGTTCACATCCTTTGACCATTTATCAGTTGGGAATGACTTGTTTTCTTACAGATTTGACAAAGTTCTTCATATGGTTTAGATAAGACCTTTATCTTATATACTGTCTATAAACTTTTTTTCCCCAGTTTTCACTTTTCCTTCTGATCTTGGCTATATCTTTTTTCTTTGCATAAAAACTTTTCAATTTAATGTAATCAAAATGATCCATTCTGCACTTAACTTTGTTTTCTATGTCTTGTTTATTCATAAATTTTTTACCTACCCATAAGTCGGGTAACTAATATGTTTCATGTTCTTCTAATTTTTTTTGTAAAATCTCTCTTTATATCTAGGTCATATATCTATTTGAACCTTATTTTGGTAAATGGGGTAAGATATTCTGTCATCCTCATTTCCAGTTTTCCTAACAATTTTTACCAAATAATGAATTCTTATCCCAAAATCTTAAGTCTTTACACTTGTCAAATACAGTCATATTTTTATGTTTTATTTGCTGCTGTAAATTGTATGTCTATTCTCTTCCACTGAACCACCTTTCTCTTTCTTCGCTAGAACCAGACAGTTTGATAATTGCAGCATTTTAGATCTGGTACTGCTAAGTCACCTCCTTTTCTATATTTTTTTCCGTCACTATCACTAGCCCCCTTTTCCCCTCAAGTTCTCCTAAAATAAAAAAAAAGACAACTCCTTTGCAAGAAATATGCAGTCAAGCAAAGCAAATTATATATTGGCATGCCCAAGAATACGTATCTCATTCTGAACCATGAGTCCACTACTTGTCTGTCAGGAGGTGTGTAGCAGACTTCATCGCGACTTCTCTGGTATTATGGTTGGTCTTGGTGCTATGATTAGTCATTGAACTGATTAAGGTGTCTTTCAAAGGTGTGTATTTTTACAATGCTGCTTTTATTATGTAAATGGTTCTCCTGGTTCCGTTCATTTCATTCTGCATCAGTTCATACAGTTCTTCCCAGGTTTTTCTGAAATCAACTCTTTCTTCATTTCTTTTTTTTTTTCCTTTTCCTTTCTACTTTAAAATGTATTTTGTTTCATGAAATATTTCATAATTACATTCATTTTTTAACATTCATTTTTAGGATTTTGAGTTCTAAATTTTCTCTCTCCCTCCCACCTCTCCCTCACCCCTTGAGAAGGCAAGCAATATATCAGTTATATATGTGAAATCATGCAAAGTATGTTTTCATATTAGCCATGTTGCAAAAGAAAACACACAACCCCCCCCCCCCAAATGGAAAAGTATGCCTCAATCTATATTCAAAGCTTATTAGTAGTCTCTCTGGAGGTAGGAAGCATTCTATCATCAGGGGTCCTTTGGAAATGATTTAGATCATTGTTTTGGTCAAAATAGTTAAGTTAATCATCATTCCAGTATCACTGTTACTGTGTACAGGGTTCTCCTGGTTCTGCTCACTTCACTTTGAATTAGTTCACATGAGACTTCCCAGGTTTTTCTGAAAGCATCCTGCTCATCATTTCTTATAGAACAACAATATTCTATTACATTCATATACCACAACTTTTTCAGTCATTCCTCAATTGATGGGCATCCCCTTAATTTCCAATTCTTTGCCACCACATAAAGAGCTGCTATACTTTGTGCATATGAATCCAAAAGTGGGTGCAGTTTAGTGAATTTTTAGGTATAGTTCCAAATGGACCACTGCACAGCTCCCTTGGACTGAGCAATCTTAAGAAGTGTAAATTATTCAGCAGAAACCCCTGGCTGCTTTCTGATTTCCTTTCCCTTAATGACTTCCTCATGTTGGCAAACTGGCTTCCTCTGCCAGAATGGGGCCTGCTTGTGACACCATCAGCTGTGGAGTTGGGACAGAGTTCCTCCTTCCCTCTGTTTTGGAAAATTACTGGGGGCCCCTTTTCATGTCAGCATCAACTCTGTTCTGGGGAGCTTTGGAACCCCAGAGGGAGGATTGTTTGATTCCATGACTGTTGTGTGACTAAGTCTCTTCATTTTTCTGAACTTCAGATTTATCATGTGTCAAATGCAATTTAGAGCTGTCTTCAGGTCTAGATCAGAGAGACTTGCTCCAGATCATATAGCCAGGATACGTCAGGGACAGGACTGAGACAGCCTTTACTGCCACTATGCCATTTTGACAACGCAAATCATACCATACATGGGGAAAGGAGAGAAAAGGAGACTTTTGGAGGCCTGGGTTTCTGACCAGAGTGTAGTGGTTGCTAAAGTTTTCTTCTTCTCTTTCTCTAGGTGTCTCTGCCTTATATCCCACAACCGAAGGGCAAGTGTAGGAACGCAGAGACGGAGTATTATAATGATGAGATCCAGATGTGCTGTAACAGGTGTCCCCCAGGTAATTGACTCACTTTTCCACCCATACTGTGCCCAAACTGGGATTGTTTCCTCAAAGAGCAAGTTGCAAGCTGCCTCCGGGAAGGGCCCATTTGGCTACAGTTGAATGTAGCCCCAGAATTTTTACTTTAATGGGGCATGTTACTATGGAAGAACACAGTTAGAAAAGTCCCGGGTTCTTGCACCCAGTTTTACAGATGGGAAAGCTGAGGCCTCACAGTTTCCTAATATCACAGACCAGAAGGGCCCTTAGAGGTCATCTAATCCAGCTTAATCATTTTATAAATAATAGAACTGAGACTTAGAGGTGAAGTGATTTGCCACATAGCCACTAAGTGGCAAAGGTGGTATTCCAGCTCAGATTTCCTATCTCCCAGGGTCATCCATTTTCTACCATGCTAGCCCATTTCAGTTTGTTCAGTCATTTCAGTCATGTCCAACTCTTCATGACCCCATCTAGGGTTTTCCTTAGAAAAGATACTGGAGAGGTTTTCTATTTCCTCCTCAGAAAACTGAGGTAAACAGGGTAAAGTGACTTGCTCAAGGTCACACAGCTAGCAAGTGTGAGGCTAGATTTGAACTCAGGTTTTCCTTGACTCCAAGCCTGGTGCTCTATCTACTGTACAATCTAGGTGCCCTATGCCAGACCATATAGGATCCTGATATAACAGCATTGCCAGAAGAAGTAGAAAGGGGGTCAGGATTTGGAGGCAGAGGAGCTGGGTAAGAAGTCTGGCTCTGGTACCCTCTGCCTGTGTGAACTTCCTCATGCCTCAGTTTCCTTGCCATTAAAATGAGGACTTGTTGACCTCTAAGGTCTTTCCCAGCTCTAAATCTATGATCTTATGAGGTAGGAACTTTCCAAGACAGCAGATGGACCAAGGCTGAACCACTGACATCACCTCACTTTCCACTCACATTTTTATCCTCAGCTTTGGAGTCCTGGCCTTGCAAGGGAAGGCATACAACAAGGCACTTCCTAGATTCCTAGACCTGGGTCTAGTTGTCTCTAGAATGAAATCCTTTTTGGCCTCCAGCCATGCCTGGAAGGCTGAGAGCCAAGGCCTGGACAGAGAGATGGGCTTGTCTCTGGGACTTGCCACAGTGCCAAGCAAAGGAGCTCAAAGCACAGGGGGACCTTCGAGGCTGCTGCTGCTGACTTTCCCCAGGGTCCAGGTCAGAGCCCCAGGAGGAGCAGTCTCTCAGTTCTGGGTCCATCAGCAGTCCACAGGCTGGAGGACAATCGCTGAAGGAGCACAGCTTGTCCCTTTGGAAGGGTAGAGTGAGAAGGAGCTAGGCCTTTCAGTGATTCACTAAATTATCATCTCTTCACTCACCTTACCTCATTCCTTCACGCACCATATTCACATCCTCACCTCATCCAGCAGTCACCCACTTGCCTCTCTCATATCCTAAAGTCAGCTCACTCACACACTATAAAATCAAGACCCTCGGCGTTACTCACACGCTGAAGTGACCACCCTTGCCCTTACACTCATGGTGAAGTCACCTCACTCATACCCTAAAGTCACCACCCTCAGACTTAACCTAAACTTAAACCTCACCTTTATTCTAAAGTTAACACACTCAACTAAAGTCAATCCACTTGCTCTGAGGCATACCCTAAAGTCACCACACTTTGGTCACCCACAGCCTAAAGTCATCGCCCCAGCCTTCACACATGCATCTTACCACACCCTCAGCTGCAAAGGCCAAGACTGAGCTGTTAGAAAGGGTAGAAGAGACCTGAGAAGAGAAGGAGAATGAGGCAGTCAATTGTTCTCCCAATGAAGGCCCTCTAGCCATCCCTAGCAGGAGCAGAGCCCTGAGAGGTCTGGAAACCTCTGTCCCTGGCCATGACCCTCTCCATGGCCAGACTCTCTTTGATTTGGGGAGGGAGAATGTCTCTGTATAGGCCACCTGATATCTTAGGATCTTAGATTTATAGTTTGAAGGACCTTTGAAGGTCATGTATTCCAACCCCCTCGTTTCACAGAGTCAGGCTTCTAACTTCAGAGTTAGAATTCTCTTGACTACACTGCATCAATTTTTAAGTGAATGACAAAGTCCCTGGCTAAATTCAGCAGAAGGGATGTTTTGTTTCTGTATTTGGGCTAGCATAGTGTCTGGCACATAGTAGGTACTTAATAATAAATACTCAATTCGATCCAACAAGCATGTATTAAGAACCTACTATGTGTCAAGTACTGGACTAGATACTGGGGAGAATGAATTGGAGATACTGGACTGTCCTCTACTGTGGGGGGAAAATGACATGTTCACAGATAAGTAAATAGATAGCTACCGAATCAGCACAAAGTAAGAGTGGAGGGGTAGGGATGGAGAAATGCTAGCAGTGGAAGGAGGGGATCAAACCTTCTGTTGAGATAGCATTGGAGAGGCAGCTAGATGGCACAGTGGATAAAGCACCCGCCCTGGAGTCAGGAGGACTTGAGTTCAAATCCAGCCTCATATGTTTATTAGCTGTGTGACCCTGGGCAAGCCATCTAACCACATTTGCCTCCCTGTCCTTCCTGCCTCCCAAGAAAGGGATAGCATTGGAATTGAACCTTGAAGGGAAAATGGAATTCCAAGAGAGGAGAGTCAGGAGGGAGAACATTCTCAAAAAGCTGAATCTAATTGAGTTCCACTCTACGACCGAGAAAACAGAGGCCCAGAGATGACTGAGGTCTAGGATTCAGAAAGACTGAAACCTCCCCTTTCCCATCCATTGTTATCACCTCCTAATTCCACTTCTTAGAAGTCAAGATTGAAAACTGGCCCTAAATCAGGTCTGAGGAGCATCTCTCGGAATAGTTATCACCCTCAGTCCTTTGCTCCAAAATTGGCCCCTCTCTGACTTTGGAATTTGGTCAGCCGACAGCCATCTTACCCTGAATCAAGGGCACAGAATTCAAAGACCTCCAATTACAGTTTTGTTGTTGTGCCACTTAGTCATGTCCAACTCTTTGTGACCCCATTTGGGGTTTTCTCAGCAAAGACACTGGAGTGGTTTGCCATTTTTCTTCTCCAGTTCTTTTTATAGCTGAAGAAACTGAGGCAAATAGGGGGAAGTGACTTGCCTAGGGTCACACAGCTGGTTGAGGCCAGATACGAGCTCAGGTCTTCCCGAAATTTGGGCTTAGCACTCTATCCACTGCACCACCAAAGTAGTTGCCCTAGGTAAGGCATTAACATTTCCATCTTTCACTGGAGTAAACTGAGAACAGAAGAGGTTAGAGAAATTGCTTACAGCCACAGAGCAAGTTGGTTCTCAAACCCAGGACTCTTTACTGCTGCACAACAGATATGAGAGGATATAAATTCCTTATCAAAGGCCAAGCTGAGATGTTTTGACCATGCTTTTTCTTCTTTAAAATTTTGACTTATGTTTTCAATGAACAATGTACTGGCAATTCTTTCCAGGTCAAAGGGTGCTGCACTCTTGTACTAGGCACTCAAACACCGTGTGCATTGATTGTGAGCATGACACGCATACTGAGGTCTGGAATTGGGTTGAGGAATGCCACAGCTGTCGCAGCTGCTATAATCGAGGTAAGGCATGGAGGGGTCTGCTCCGGGTAGGAGAAGGCTGGGTTCTGGGACTATTCCTGGGACTGCCAGGGAAAACCACCTCCTCCAGTCTGGAGGCCAGGATTGATCTCATCCCTTTTCTCTCCTTTCATCACTAGATTTGGTGGAGATTCAGAATTGCACTAAAAGAGAAAACCGGATCTGTGCCTGTAAGCCTGGATTCTTCTGCATAACAAAGAGTCAGCGCAGCTGCTTGAGATGCTTCAGGTTTACAAAGTGTCCCCCGGGCTTTGGAGTGTCCAAGCCAGGTAGGACGGACTGAGAGATGGGGCTCAGGAACCCCACGTTTGGGCCCACGGCTCACTTAGGGGAGGGTAGAATGTAAATCCCAATTGGCAGGACCTTAGAGACCACTAGGCCAAGCTCTAAATGTTATAGAGAAGGAAACTGAGGCCCTGAGAAGGTAAATGATCTGCCCAAGGTGATGCAAGTAGTCAAGATGAAATCTAGGACTCTTCCATCTTCTAATGTAGTGAATAGAGTTCTGGGCCTGGAGCTGACTCTTACACCTTCCTTCCTTCCTTCCTTCCTTCCTTCCTTCCTTCCTTCCTTCCTTCCTTCCTTCCTTCCCTCCTTCTTTCTTGTCTTCCTGTCTTTCTTTCCTCCTTCCCTTTCTCTTTTCTTCCTCCTTCATTTCTCCCTTCCTTTTCTCCTGTCTTCCTTCTTTCCTCCCTCCTCTCCCTCCTTCCTTTCTTTCTTCCTTTATTTGCTCCTTCCTTCCTCTTTTCCTTCTTTCCTCTTTCTCTCCTTCCCCTCCTTTCTTCCTTCCTTTCCCTCTTTCCTTTCTCCTTCCTTCCCTTCCTTCTTCTCTCTCCTCTCCTCCTTCCTTCCTTTTTTCCTACTTTTCCTCTTTTCTTCCTTCCTTCCTCCTTCCTTCCCTTCCTTCCTCTCTCTTACTGCCATCCTTCCCTAAATCCAGTGCTCTTTTCAAGAAATCCCTGGAAATCTTTTTCTATTCATTCATTCATGCAGCTCATATCACTCATTCCCTCATCCATTCATCTATTTATTGAGCACCTACTGTGTATAAACATGGCATTATGCTGATTACTGAGAATATAAAGACACATAAAACAAAGCAGTCCTTGCCCTCAACTTCTACTCTGAAGTATAATGAGTTAGTACAAAATGAACAAGGACAGCTAGGCAGTGTGGTGGATAGAGTGCCAGTCAGGAAGGCTCCTCTTTGTGAGTTCAAATCACCCTCAGAAACCTACTAGCTGTGTGACCCTGGGAAAATCACTTCACCCTATTTGCCTCAGTTTCCTCATCTATAACATGAGCTAGAGAAGGAAATAGCAAACCACTCCAGTATTTCTGCCAAGAAATGGAGTCACAAAGAGTTGGACACAACTGAACAGCGACAACAACACGAATACAAAGCAAAGACGTCTTTGACTTTTTTATCCTTATGTTACAGGACCCATTCTAAGGGATTCAGGGATTTATTCAGCAAATGCATAGATCACTATGCCCAAAGCAAATGGCCTCTAATGACCAAATCACCCTGGCTTTCTTAGGGCCTGAGTCTGACTCCCAGGGGTTTAAAGGTGGAGGCAGGGGGTGGAGTTTTTACCACCTAAGAAGGTAGAGGCTGGAAGGTGGTTGTGGAGGATGGAGTGGACTTGATTCTTCAGATGCCAGAGAGGGTTAGAAACTCTGACATGCAGTGATATTCTTTCTAGTTCAGACATTCTCTATTCTAAGGCCACTCCTCTCTGACATTCTGTGTTCTAAGACCCTTGAATCTCTGATGTTCCGTGTTCTAAGTTCCTTCCCAGCTCTGACTTCCTGTGTTCCAAGGGCCCTCCCTAAGTCTGACATTCTGTGTCCTAAGAACCTACCAGCTCTGACATTCTGTATTCTAAGGGCCCTCCCAGCTCTGACATTCTGTGGTCCAAGGGCCCTCCCAGCTAACATGCTCTAAGGTCCCTCTCAGTTCTAACATTCCATGCCCAAATGCTCTCTGATTTGCTCTGTCTCTCTGTGCACCATGCTTATATGGATACAAGTGTGGAACTAGATGCCATGCTAAATAATTCATATGTAGGCACCGCTTTGGCTGACTTTACCAAATCCCCTCTTTGTAGCTTTGGGAGATTCCTTATGCCCCACTCTGTCCCCTGGGGCTCCTGTCTCATGATCTTTCCTTGGGACTGGTGATCTGGATAGAGATACAACTCAATATCCAGACCCAATAATTAAAAATCACTGAAATTCTCTCCTGGCTTTTTTTCCCCTGGCTTTCAGGAACCTTGGATTCAAATGTGGAGTGTGCTTCCTGTGCTCCAGGGACCTTTTCAGACACTACATCATCTACAGACTTTTGCAAACCCCACCGAGTGTAAGTAACTAGTTCCTGTGGTTCTGCTGAGCTGGGATGGGGTTCACTGCTAAGTCACATCTTCCCAGGTGTCAGTACAAAAGGTGCCAGGTGCCAGCAAGTACAGGGCAGTAAGTATGTCATAGTTGAAAGAACACTGGAATTGGGATCAGAAAACCTGAATTCAAATACCTCTGGGCCTCAGTTTCTTCAACTGTAAAATGAGATAGATATAAAGTGAGGAGCTCTTGGTTTCCTTCTAACTCCATATCCTCTGAAATACTTGTCAGGTTTGTCTTTCTCTTGAGGGGAAGGAAGGGACAAAGGGGTGACCAGAGCCACTGTGCAGGGATTGGCCAAGTATTAACAATAATTGGCATCATGTAGTACTTTTGAGGATTTATAAATTCAATTTAGCAAACACAACAATATTAGTAATAACAATGCCTTATAATATATTTCAAAATTTGCAAAATGCTTTACAAATATTCTCATTTTACCTTTGCAATAACCCTGTGAAGAAGGTGTTATTATCCTGATTTTGCAGATGAAAAAAGGGAAACTGAGGAAGACAAGTAATTTTCCCAGGTCACCCAGATAGCAAGTTTCTGAGGTGAGATTTGAACTTGGGATTTCCT